>NC_141879.1:306537173-306839565 GCF_056163025.1 Triticum urartu | reverse complement strand
ATATATGAAAAAGGTCTGTGATAAGAGAGCATACATGATCAAGTAAAAACAACATTAGCAGGTCGCTTCTTGTTAGATGTTTTGATGAGGGCTCGATGACCTTGAGTCTTCAAAACCTACAGGAGAAGAACATCTATAACAATCAGTGACAAAATCACCCAGCTGTCAATGTAAAAAATTGGTAAACTCGTGCAACAACGAAGAAATTTCTCACCATAAATACACCAGTCTATTTTCTACAGGACGCAATGGGATTGATCCTCCACGTGGCGACCGATGCATGTTATGATCTCACATCTCCCCCTTCCCATCCTATGCTTCAAAAATTACAACATCATCTCATCAGATCACCTTATTCCAAGCAATTGAAACAACCAAAAATAGTATCAAAAACATTGGGAGAAACCTCATCACCTAACTGGCTATGTGCGGGATGGGGATTAGAGGCAATAGGAATTTCTGCTCATGGAGTATAAAGGTGTCCATATAGGTGATGTGCAGGGGAAGGAGAGGGGAGGAAAAAAGGCTTGAGAGTGGAGAAACTCACATTGCCATTATCTCTTAGAACTCGGAACTCGAAGGCTTTTGGAAAGGGACTCCAGTTAAATGCCAGGCACTGGAATGAGCTAAAAACAGGGAATTAGCCAATTACAAACACACGGTAACACACATTAGAACACATGGGATTAAGATAATAGCTGCATAGCATGATGACTTAACTTTCTCCTTAAAAATTCAAAAATGTTACCACTTCTAAATTAATAGGAAGAATTTGCATATCTTATAGTGCAACTTGGTAAGCCAAAATGGATCATATACTGCAGAGCTATAATGTTGACAGATTTAGTTTTGAGACATAATATATTCTAGTGAAAATAACTGGAACAATTCAATGAAAATCAGTATCTAAAGTTCTAACAAAGACATGTCTACAAAAAAAAGAAGACAAGATGAATGTTGTAATTCTCATGTAGCAATAAATCAAACTGAAATTCCAATGTTCAGTACCGTTTACATTGAATTGTATTTTACATTGAATTGTTTCCTATTGCGATGACACAAACAGAGATAAAAATCAACAACCAGCACACAATCCAGGAAATTTTGCTCAATGTTTCTGAAATATTATATCAAATTGGATTTCAATCAAGAAAAAATGCTCATAGATGGAACATGGAACCATGCAATATTTGCTAGGCATGGAATAAACACAACAACGCCCTTGCCGCTGACCTCGAGATAGTGGTGGAAGAAGTGCCCCTGTCCATCCCGACGATAGAGACCTAGCCTTGAGTCAAAGGGTGGCATGCTGGAAGAAGTGGTTGTTGCTGTTGCAGCCGGCGGCGAGACATTGGTCACATGGGAGAGGTGGTCGTCGTAGCCCTCGACAGGTCAAGTCACTGTCTCCCATCGCAGATCAGGCCCGCGCCTCTCGGCCCCAAGCAGGTCATGTCACTGCCTCCCATGGCAGATCAGGTCGCCGCTGCCTGGCCCCTAGTAGATCGATGGAGAGGAGGAGCCGGCGAAGCGAATCGATGGAGAGAAGGAGCCGGCAGCGCGAATCAGTGGAAAGGAGCGTGCGGGCAATGGTGCAGTTGAGGCCGGCGACGCGGTAACCATGGAGGGTGGAGGTCCGTGCCCCATCCGACCGCGCCGCTAGGGCCCATGCCCCATCCGGCCGCGCCGGTCGCGTCGGCGCGCAGCCGCCAATGCAATCCGAGGCCATCTCAGGTGGCACAGTCGGAACAGAGTAGGTCACGAACGTGGTTTAGGGTTCGCATGTGGCGTTTCACCATGTGCGCTCTATTGGATAGGATGGTAGAAAAGGCTCAGTAGGCCCAATTGAACATGAGACACCCAAAAAAGGCACCAAAGCAGCGGCCCGAAATGCCCAGCGCAGCCTGACGCGCGAGTTAGCGCCTGCGTACGAGATTTAGGTGAGACTAACAACGAATCGACGGCCAAAAAAGACTAAAAGTGACGATCTAACGGCTAGAAATGCTAATGGCCTGAGAGGGCTGCGAGGGTGCTCGGTTTTAATATATCTAAATTTATTGCATTATGGACTGTTATTTCACATTATGGTACAATACTTATGACTTTTCTCTATTATTTTACAAGATTTACATGAAGAGGGAGAATGCCGACGGCTGGAATTCTGGATCGGAAAGGAGCAAATCTGAGATACCTATTCTGCACAACTCCAAATGTCCTGAAACTTTATGGAGAATTATTTTGGAATATATAAAAAAATTAGGCGAAGAAATACCAAAGGGGGACCCACCAGGTAGCCACAAGCCTCGCGGGCGCGCCCCCAGGGCTTGTGGGCCCCCTGGCAGGTCCCCGGCTCCCATCATCTGCTATATGAAAGGTTTTGACCTAGAAAAAATCAGAAGGAAGCTTTCACGACGAAGTGCTGCCGTCTCAAGGTGGAACCTGGGCAGAAACAATCTAGGGCTCCGACGGAGCTATTCTGTCGGGAAAACTTCCCTCTGGGAGGGGGAAATCGAAGCCATCGTCATCACCAACGATCCTCTCATCTAGGGAGGGTCAATCTTCATCAACATCTTCACCAGCACCATCTCCTCTCAAACCCTAGTTCATCTCTTGTATTCAATCTTTGTCCCAAAACCTCAGATCGGTACCTGTGGGTTGCTAGTAGAGTTGATTACTCTTTGTAGTTGATGCTAGTTGGTTTATTTGGTCGAAAATCATATGTTCAGATCCTTAATGATATCCAATACCCCTCTGATCTTGATTATGAATATGCTTTGTGAGTAGTTACGTTTGTTCCCGAGGACATGGGAGAAGTCTTGTTATAAGTAATCATGTGAATTTGGTATTCGTTCGATATTTTGATGAGATGTATGTTGTCTCTCCTCTAGTGGTGTTATGTGAACATCGACTACATGACACTTCACCATGATTTGGGCCTAGGGGAAGGCATTGGGAAGTAATAAGTAGATGATGGGTTGCTAGAGTGACAGAAGCTTAAACCCTAGTTTATGTGTTGCTTCGCAAGGGGCTGATTTGGATCCACATGTTTCATGCTATGGTTTGATTTATCTTAATTCTTATTTCGTAGTTGCGGATGGTTGCGAGAGGGGTTAATCATAGACTGGTACACGTCGGTCCTAAACAAATGGTTTTAACCCCTTTCCGCGATGGCATTCGGAACCGTCACCAAGTGAGTGTGGGCGATAGGGGGGTCCTTCCCACACGACCCAGAAACCGTTGGGGATTTGCCCTCCTGGGACACTTGCTCGGCAAAATGAGGTCATGTGCGACCGGCGAGCACTCAAATACAGAAATACGTACAATAGTGCTAAAAAATACAATTATACAGGCGAAATCATTTCTGGTCATAAGTACATCCCACACAGTCAGTCACCACTAAACGTCTCCGCTCGTATATACATCCCACACAGTCACTGCATGGAAAACGTTTGCGCAAGGTGGCGTAACGCAAATAGTTTTGAAGAGAATGTCGTGTGTGATTGTTCATTGATCCAACACGTTTTATTTCTAGAAATTGTGCGCGTTGCCTGAGGTCATCACCCACGGTGTTTTCTCATTAACCGTTTGCAATAGAAAAACCCAATTAGCAAGCTAATTGGCCAATTAGCAGGCTAATTACCCTATTATTAATAATCCATTTACTAATCTAATTGACATTCATATTAAGCACATAATATATTCCATTTCCATATTAAGGAAGCAGGATTTCATAATTGAAATACATCGGAGTACAACATGATATAGCTTCAGCACTCAGGTACCCCATTACACAACTGCACCAGCAGCAAGTTTCACATGCGACATCTAGAACCTTTCGAAATTAGCATCATAGATGGTACATATAGAGATGCATCTCATCTAGAAAACTACTGAAGCGGAAGGCGAATATTGAGCCTTCATTAATGTTGAAGTTCTTTGCAACTTGAGGCCAGTGCCTGTGGATGATTGACCGTCCATCCTTCGACCTCTTCAGGAACACTTCAATATTGAACCGTGGGTGTTGTATGAAAACTTTTCTCGCCTCCTGACCACAGAGGTGGTTTGAGAGGTAATCATCAGTGAACCTAGAAAACAAGGATGTGCATAAATATCTTCTCTATATTGGAAACGGGGCAAAGGAATAAAAAAAGGCAAGGTATAATAGTTAGTACCATCTTGTAAACCTTAGTGCTCCCCATTGCTTCCCTGCAACACATATAAGGTAGTTAGTCATCAGGTTAAGTAAGGGTTCGCATGCCATCAGTAAAATATGTTGATGAAAAATAAGCACATTGCAGATTCATCAGATTAATTCAAGCCACATGGAAAACCCATTTATCCAAACCAAGCATGATTAAGAACTAGGAAATATAGCACTTGTATATGTTTCTCATGTATTAAGTGCAGCCAAATTCGATTTATTCCTCACATGGTATACAATAACAGAATGCAGCCACAACAATTGAACATCACATTGCAGAATTGAACCAAGAAGTTAACTAAACACCACAACAAATGAACCAAACGTTAACTGAGCACCACATTGCACAATATAACATACTCCTAATAGAAGATCAGACAGTTAACCAAACCAAGCATGCTTAACAACTTGGAATATAGCAATTGTATTTGTTTCTCATGTAATAAGTGCAGCCAAATTCGATTTATTCCTGACATGGTATACAATAACAGAATGCAACCACAACAATTGAACATCGCATTGCAGAATTGAACCAAGCAGTTAACTAAACACCACAACAAATGAACCAAACGTTAATTGAGCACCACATTGCACAATATAACACTCCTAATAGAACATCAGACATTTAACCAAACCAAGCATGCTTAACAACTTGGAAATATAGCAGTTGTATTTGTTTCTCATGTATTTAGTACAACAAAATTCGATATATTCCTCACATGGTATACAATAACAGAATGCAGCCACAACAATTGAACATCGCATTGCAGAATTGAACCAAGCAGTTAACTAAACATCACAAGAAGTGAACCAAGCCACAACAAATGAACCAAGCAGTTAACTAAAAATCAATTGAACAATATAACATACTCCTAATAGAAGATCAGACAGTTAACCAAACCAAGCATGCTTAACAACTTGGAAATATTGCAACCTGAAGAATTGAACATCACATTTGCAGAATTGAACCAAGCAGTTAATTGAACACCACATTGCACGACATATAGAACATATACACTATAGCAGAAGATTGCATGGTAAAAGTAGATAGCACAATTCACTAGAATTTGTTAAGGAAAGGCAGTAGCTAGCAAACTGGACATGGGTCCTTATAGTGAGCTAATAAGACAAGCTACTCATTGTCGGAGATATCGATGACGATTGGCTCCTTGGACATGGAAGAGGGCGAAGCCTCCGCATCGTGGGTGCCCTCGTTGTAGTGGTGAGTTGCCTGAGCCGCTCCGGGCACCAACCTGCTGGCTCTCGAGATGAGGTAAACACGTGCACCACTAGTACAACGAGCTCCTAAACAAACGGTTTTTAACCCCTTTCCGCGACGGCATTTGGAACCGTCGCCAAGTGAGTGTGGGCGATAGGGGGTTCCTTACCACACGACCCAGAAAACCGTCGGGGATATGCCCTCCTGGCACACACGTTCGGAAAAATAAGGTCGTGTGCGACTAGCGAGCGCTCAAATACGGAAATACGTACAATAGAGCTAAAAAAAATACAATTATATGACGAAATTGTTTCCGGCCGCAAGTACATCCCACACAGTTAGTCCCCGCTAAACGTTTCCGTTCGTATGTACATCCCACACAGTTACTCCAAGGAAAACGTTTTCGTTCACAGGTACATCACACACAATTTTTGCCGTTAAATCACTTGCGTTATTGAATATATCACACACGGTCCGTGGAAGAAACTGTGTGGCAAAGGTTGTCCATCACACACAGTTTTCATGTGGTAAAGGTTTGCGCAAGGTGGCCTAACGCAAATAGTTTTCAAGAGAAAGTCGTGTGTGATTTTTCATTGATCCAACATAGTTTATTCCTAGGAACTGTGTGTGTTGCCTGAGGTCATCACCCACAGTATTTTTTCAACAACCATTTGCAATAGCAAAACCCAATTAGCAGGCTAATTATCCGATTATTCATAATCCATTTATTAATCTAATTGACAGTTCATATTAAGCACACAATATATTTCATTTTCATAACTGAAATACATCAGAGTACAACATCATATAGCTTCAGCACTCAGCTACCCCATTACACAACTACACCAGGACCAAGTTTCACATGCAACATCTATAACCTTTCGAAATTAGCATCATAGAGGTACATAGAAAGATGTATCTCATCTGGAAAACTGCTGAAGCAAAAGGCGAATATTGAGCCTTCATTGGTGTTGAAGGTCTTTGTAACTTTAGGCCAGTGCCTGTGGATGATTGACCGTCCATCCTTCGTCCTCTTCAGGAACACTTCAATATTGAACCGCGGGTGTTGTATGAATACCTTCCTCACCTCCTGACCATACATGTGGTCTGAGAGGTAATCATCAGTGAACTGCTTTGGAAAGGCCTGAAAACAAGGATGTGCATATATATCTTCTCTATATTGGAAATGGTGCAAAGGAATAAAAAGGCAAGGTATAATAGTTAGTACCATCCTGTAGTGAACTGATGTCTTCTTCATTGTGCAGACAAAGATCTTGTTGTTTTTTGTCGCTGATTTCTTTATCCTAACAATCTTTCTGAGTTTCTTGACTTGACTGATATTCATGGACAACTCATTTCCCCATATGCAAAAAGGGTTGAACAGTGGGTCAAAACCTCTGACAACAGGACCTACATGTGCAAGACCAAATTGTTAAAAACCTAAATATTAAAATCGTTCCTGCAATTGCACAATAATGTACTATTAGACAACGGACCATGCACGTGCTAACCTCGATTGTAAACCTCAGTGCTTCCCATTGTTTCCCTGCAACACATATAAGGTAGTTAGTCATCAGGCTAAGTAAGGGTTCGCATGCTATCAGTAAAATATGTTGATTAAAAATAATCACATTGCAGATCCATCAGATTAATTGAAGCCACACGGAAAACCCATTTATCCAAACCAAGCATGATTAAGAACTAGGAAATATAGAACTTGTATATGTTTCTCATGTATTAAGTGCAGCCAAATTCGATTTATTCCTCACATGCACAACAATACAAAATTCTACCCACGACAATTGGACATCGCATTGCAGAATTGAACCAAACAGTTAACTAAACACCACAACAAATGAACCAAACATTAACTGAGCACCACATTGCACAATTAACATAATCCTAATAGAAGATCAGACAGTTAACCTAACATACTCCACATTGTAAAGATAAATTTGATTTATTTCTCACATGGAAGACAATACAAAATTGCAGCTTGAAGAATTGAACATCACATTTGCAGAATTGAACCAAATAGTTAACTGAAGACGACAAAAAATTAACAAAACAGTTAATAAGCGAGCACCACACTGCATGGCATATAGAACATATACACTAGAGCAAAAGATTGCATGGTAAAATTAGATAGCACAATTCACTAGAATTTGTGAAGGAAAGGCAGGAGCAGCACAAGCGTGATGGTTTTGGTAGGGAACGTGCCACCTTTGGGGATGAAACAATATACGTTGCCTCTTATTGCTTTCAAAAAAATTTGAGTGTCAACATAGAACAACAAGAGTGTTGTGTTCAATTGGAAATTTTTGGGGTTTGTTTGCACATTTTTATGCATTAACTGAGTTTTCAATGCATTTATGTGCATAATTCAAATTTGAACTACATGCACATGCTCCAGTGCATATAAATTGGTTGAAAAATCAAATCTGTGTCCTTAGGTGCATGCTTAGGTCCCATGCAAGAAATGGGAATGAATTTCAAACACCAGGGCACCGTTGATTGCTGGCAAAACATTGAGATGCTTGGTTTTTAAATTCTAGTAAATCCAAAACTCGTCTGAAATTCATGAAACTTGGCATGCTATCATGGAGCAGTATCAACATGTCATGGTACAATTTTTGTCCCATTTGGGGCAGGTTTGGGTATATGCTTCTCACAAACCGGAGCTTCTCACAACAAGCATGATGGTTTTCGGTAGGGAATGTCCCACCTTTGAGGACGAAACGATATCCATTTCCTCTTATTACTTTCAAATATTTTTCTCATGTCAACATAGAACAACAGGAGTGTTGTGTGAATTTTTGTGATTTTCAGGGTTCGTTTGGACATTTTTATGCATTAACTGAGTTTTCAATGCATTTATGTGCATAATTCAAATTTGAACTACATGCACATGCTCCAGTGCATATAAATTGGTTGAAAAATCAAATATGTGTCCTTGGGTGCATGCTTAGGTCCCATGCAAGAAATGGGAATGAATTTCAAACACCGGGGCACTGTTGATTGCCGACAAAACATTGAGATGCCTGGTTTTTAAATTCTAGTAAATCCAAAATTCTGTTAACCATTCACGTGACGCCACGTGTCTTGGTTTTAATGGCCGTAGGAGGTGCCGTGCTGACAGCTACTTGACCTTGACTGAACAGGAGGCGTGCGAGCACCGTCTGGTGCGTAGGCTGACTGAGAGGTGTGCAAGCTGTCCTCGAGTGCACAGGCTCACCGGGAAGTGTGCGAGCTGTACGCTGCGCAGGCTCACTAGGAAGCGAGTCCTTTGACTTCCATGGCCGCCCGCCTTGCTCGCATCCTCTCCATTAATGGCGTCCAAGCCATAGTTTAATTTGCTTTTTAAATATAAAACACTCATCGCAAACGTTTTAGTTAGAACACTCGTATGCAAACCGACAGCTTCCCCAGGAAGCCAAGAGAAAATGTGTCGAGCAGGATTTCTGCAGCTCTTGATCGCAAACGATTTAGATAGAACACCCATATGCAAAGCGAGAGCAACGCATGATTTGTTCACCCCTTCGACGCAAACGGTTGTTTTGGATGACCCATGTGCAACCACGTACAAACAATTTGGTAAGATTTGCATCTATCATATTGGGTATGTTGCCATTTGTCAAACTGGAAAATTTTACATTTGTTGATCTAGTAACGTTGCCATTTGTCAATCCTTGTAACACTGCGATTTGTCAAAATATGCAGCTAGAAATCATTAGCACTATGTAATTTTTGCAATTAAAATTCAGTAATTAAGAATAGATTTCATTCATAGATTAAGCAGTCTTTCTTAATTTAGACAAACAGTTCGACTCGACAGCTCAACCGACCAAACTTCTCCCCAATTGTTGCCAACCACGTATTGAAATAGCTAGTTCAACTATATATACTAGCTAATTTTAAGTACGTTGTACAGTTCGACCACACATCTATTGTCAGATGAACTAGACAAAATAGCCCCTAAATACTACTACTACCACGGAGGGGCTTTGTGCTGCTTCCGGCAGCCTCTCCTCTGCCGAGCGTGCTCAGTAAGAGGCAGAGGAGGAGGAGGAGGAGCCTACCGACGAGCTGGACAAATGCAATATGGTACCTGCCGCTGCTCCATGTTTAGCGATGATCGCCAGCTCGAACGCCCACTGCCGCTCCAGACGACCCCTCTCGAAGCGGCCGGACTGCTCGTAGATCTCCTGATTCCTCCCCTCTGCGTCAGCGTGTGCTGTAGCCACAACTGCAGTAAGGCTCTTTGCGTGCTCGACGAGGCGCTCCTCCTCCTCCCGTAGGAACTCGATGTAGCGCGCAAGGTGGCTAACGCACGTGCGAGCCTCCACCTCCGCCTCCCTCCTTCGGGCGGCGGTGGTGGAGCGGGTGATGATCCCAGCGGTCGATGGTGGTTTGGCGGCCACGGTGGCCGACGATGGGGTGGGGGCCATGACCACCACCTCCCGCCTTCGGGCCACGGTGGCGGAGCGGGTGATGGCCACGGTGGCCGGCAGTGGGGTGGTGGCCACGACAGCCACCTCCCGCCTTCGGGCCACGGTAGCGGAGCGGGAGATGGCCCTGCCTTTTGACGATGGTGTGGCGGCAACGACGGATGGCAACAGCTGCCGACGGGCAGCGGCGGCAGAGCATGTGGTGGGTGCCCTGCACACATCCAACAGGGACACCACGCGTGCTACACTACGCCGGGGACTGCGCCGCCGCCGCGGTGTAGCCTCCCAGCTGGAGCTGTCCTCTGATGACGGCGGAGTGACCGAGCGACGACGACGGACCGACGCCATTGGCGATTGTGGGAGAAGCAGATGAGATAAGCTACAGGGAGGGAGGGGAAAATGCCACGCAAGACTCGCCAGTCGTGAGGGTTTTTATAGCAGGCCGGCAAGCATTGGGATTTTGGGGGATTTCACCGAGTCAGGCGGGAAGCTTGCGCGGGAACCTGCGAGGTTGCGTGGGAACGAGCTCACCGACGATTCATTGGCGCCACCATTTGGCCAAAAGAACGCCCCCGCGCGCTGCGCAAGCTTGCGCTGTAAGCCGTCTGCAGCAGCGGGGTGACAAGACATGTGAGAGGAGGACGAGAGGACACGTACACATATAGTTAATAAAAAAACATTTGCGATTTAATTACCTACTATACTCCATCCTAGTTTATAAATAGGATTTAACTAATAAAATATGAATGCATGTCGCCATAGATTATATCGTTGGAGTCGTATTTGAACATAGTTCCCAGCTATACAATTTTTGTAACATGCATTAACACTTTCTTGGTTAAACTTAATGTTACACACCAGCAAGCGTTTGCCCGCAACACACACAGCTTATTCCATCACAAACAGCTCTCATGGATCAACTATCTGCCACGTATCGCACATGCAACTCTAATATGATTCGTGCTTGATGTCCCCGACATCGCTCGCACAGTTCGTATTATTTGCCACGTATCACTGTGTCGTCCTCTGCTTGCATCCCTCAGCAAGCTCTGCTCGTCTTTAGGCGCCACAGTGTGCTGTGCTCGCCATTAGGCGCCACGGCGCGCTCTGCTTACGTCCGTCGACGCGCTCTGCTTGTGGACAACTTTTCCTTGAGGCGACCATGGAGTGCTCTGCTCGCGTCCCTCCGCGCGTGCTCTGCCAGCTGTTGGACGTGTGCACGATCACGTCGGGCCCCCCATATGCATGCGGTTGCGCCGCGCGTGTTGCCACACGATGCAGTTACATGCGACACGATGGAGTTATGCGCTACAAATTAGAACGCCATCAGGGCCTGCCGATATTCCTGGCCGTCCGACTTCCCCTTTAATTCCCGCGGCCATTATAACCTTAGTCTTTCAACCTTTCGATCGCGCCCCACAACACAACAAGCACACCCACGACAACACATAGAGAGGGGATGTCCGGCGGCACTCCACTGGAGTTCGGCGAGCATAGAGTGGAGACCCACGCGAGGGAGACGGATCTCTTGGGGGTGTACACCATCGACCCGGCCGTGGTGGATGACTACATCAACAACGTTGAGCAGTTGCTTGCTGGAGACAAGTACAAGGTGGTCGACATCGACCTCCAGTACACCACCGGTCGTCCCGGCGTAGATCAGAAGGTTGTCGTCGCCCAGTTTTGTGTGCGCCATCATGTCCTCGCCCACCACTACTATATGGCCACAGAGCCTTGCGACCATTTCAACAGGTTTGTCAATAGCACCGACTACAAGTTCACCACGGTGGATACCAAAGACGATGTAAAAGCGCTCAGTGTTACGGGCTTGGCCTGCAAGAACCTTGTTGAAATCCATGACCACTACAGGTTCTGGGGCAGCACGAAGCATGACTCCCTGGTCGAACTCGCCTCGGCCATCATCGACCCCTACTATGAAAAGATGAAGCAGGATGCCTAGAGAACAAGTCCCGTATCCTGGCACAAGGCCTGGATGCGGCAACTGGATAAACCTCACCTCAGGTTCACGGCCAAGAGCGTGTACACATGCTATGAGATGCATAGGCGGATCGTTGACATGAGGAAGTGCCTCGTTACCCAAATCGACGAGCCCGGATCGAGCCACAAGCAGAGCAAGCGTCACAAGAAGTAGATGATGATCAGATGATCGTTTATGCTAGTTAATCATGCATGTAATATATAGTTTACTTTATTGGTGTGTGTGGAAATGTCATGTGTGTAGTAGCAACCTATGTAATTATGCATGTAATAGTTTACTTTGGTGTGTGCAAATGCCATGGTTAGCCACCTATGTAAGTGGATGTTTAATTTGGTTATGCAAGCATGTCCTTATAAGTGTGTGTGTATATATATATGTTGTTGTTCTGTATGCAATCCCATCGCACAACACACACGTCTTATTAGTAGCAACCGTTTGTGTTATTATTGGTCTTCACACACATTTCTGATTACAGACTTGTTTGCCGCGTATCACACACATCTTGTTAAGTTGAACCATTTCTGTTCTCATGTCTCAAGGCAAACAGTTCATCCGAGTGAACCGCATGCCGTATATCGCACACACCTTGATCTGGCTGACCATTTCTTTTGTGTTGCTTAATCACAATCAGTTCATCCGAGTGAACCGTATGATGTGTACCACACACACCTTCATCTGGCAGCCCGTTTCTTTTGTTCCTCCTCATTGCAAATAGTTAATTGAACTGAACCGTATGCCCTTCATCGCACACACAACTAAAACCTGAACCGTGTTTGATGCATCCGTCATCACAAATGTTTTACACATTTCTGACGGTTTTCATACAGCACTATTTGCGATTATTGCATCGCACACAGTTTCTTGAAGGGTCTTTGATCATAGTGTCACGTTAGCAGCATCCTGAAGTAGTGCACGCTGAGAAAACACCTCGTAGTCTTCGTTGAAGGCACCAATGGTGGCCTCGAGAAAACGCCACGAACTGTTGTTTAAAGCAGCCAACCGCATCGCGGCGTCGGCGCGTGAGGCGTCAACGGTGGCCTCGAGGGCGAGGTGCTCCTCCAAGATCTGGGGGTCGGCACGAATGGCAGCCATCACGACCTCATCCACGCGTGCAGCCGCGATTTGTTTCTTGGCTGCCAAATGCTCCTTGAGGTCCTGGCTATACTACGTGCACCATGGCTTAGGCCGGCGCTTATTTGGTGGAGGGGTCGGGGATTTGGGTGGAAGGTGTCGTGCTCGCGCCGGCGGTTGGGGCATGTGGGCTGTGGAAGGAGGAGGAGGATGGGGGTCGGGTGTGGATTATCTGCCTGGATAGGCGAGGCCGAGCAGCGTGAAGGAGGGTCACCTGCGAGGAGGCGGTGGCGCTGCAAGCAAGGAGTGAAGGTTTCAACTTGGAAAGGAAGGCGGAAAGAAGAGAAATGTGGCTTTTGGTAAGGGGGAGGGGGCGGGGGGCAGATATTTCTGCGGAAGCCGAAAATTTGGAATCACTTCAGCCAAAAAACTGGCGCACAAAGTGTCATCAGACACGGCCCCTTATACAGACACGGCCCGAACATATTTTGTGCTGCATCTCACACGGTTCGTTATAATAAACTGTGTGGGAGCTACTTGATTTTTCGTCTTGATTTGAATTACATAATGGGGTCACAACGACCATGGACGCTATTTGAATTGCTAGACCTTTTATCTGCAGTGATCATGCAACTATATATGTGTCATAAAAGAATTGGAATTATTCAAGGTTCGTTTGGACATTTTTATGCATTAAGTGAGTTTTTAATGCATTTATGTGCATAATTCAAATTTGAACTACATGCACATGCTCCAGTACATATAAATTGGTTGAAAAATCAAATCTTTGTCCTTGGGTAAATGCTTACGTCCCATGCAAGAAATAGGAATGAATTTCAAACACCAGGGCACCGTTGATTGCCCGCAAAACATTGGGATGCATGGTTTTAAAATTCTAGTAAATCCAAAACTCGTCTGAAATTCATAAAACTTGGCATGCTATCATGGAGCGGCATAAAATGTCATGGTAATTTTTTGTCCCATTTGGGGACGGTTTGGGTATATGCTTCTCACAAACCAGAGCTTCTCACAACAAGCATGATGGTTTTGGTAGGGAACGCCCCACCTTTGGGGACGAAACGATATCCATTGCCTCTTATTGCCTTCAAAATTTTTCTCATGTCAACATAGAACAACATGAGTTTTTTGTTATTTTTTGTGATTTTTCAGGGTTCGTTTGGACATTTTTATGCATTAAGTGAGTTTTCAATGCAGTTATGTGCATAATTCAAATTTGAACTACATGCACATGCTCCAGTGCATATAAATTGGTTGAAAATCAAATCTTTGTCCTTGGGTGCATGCTTAGGTCCCATGCAAGAAATGAGAATGAATTTCAAATACCAGGGCACCGTTGATTGCCGGCAAAACATTGAGATGCCTGGTTTTTAAATTCTAGTAAATCCAAAACTCGTCTGAAATTCATGAAACTTGGCATTCTATCATGGAGCGGCATCAACATGTCGTGGTAAATTTTTTATCCCATTTGGGGCAGGTTTGGGTATATGCTTCTCACAAACCAGAGCTTCTCATAACAAGCATGATGGTTTCGGTAGGGAACGCCCCACCTTTGGGGACGAAACGATATCCATTGCCTCTTATTGCTTTCAATTTTTTTTCTCGTGTCAACATAGAACAACAGGAGTGTTGTGTTGCTTTTTGTGATTTTTTGGGTTTTGTTTGGACATTTTTATGCATTAAGTGAGTTTTCAATGCATTTAAGTGCATAATTCAAATTTTAAATACATGCACATGCTGCATTGCATATAAATTGGTTGAAAAATCAAATATGTGTCCTTGGGTGCATGCTTAGGTCCCATGCAAGAAATGGGAATGAATTTCAAACACCAGGGCACCGTTGATTATCGGTAAAACATTGAGATGCCTGGTTTTTAAATTCTAGTAAATCCAAAACTCGTTTGAAATTCATGAAACTTGGCATGCTATCATGGAGCGGCATCAACATGCCGTGGTAAAATTTTTGTCCCATTTGGGGCAAGTTTGGGTATATGCTTTTCACAAACCAGAGCTTCTCACAACAAGCATGATGGTTTTGGTAGGGAATGCCCCACCTTTAGGGACGAAACGATATCCATTGCCTCTTATTGCTTTCAAATGTTTTCTCGTATCAACATAGAACAACGAGAGTGTTGTGTTATTTTTTGTGATTTTTTGGGGTTCGTTTGGACATTTTTATGCATTAAGTGAGTTTTCAATGCATTTATGTGCATAATTCAAATTTGAACTACATGCACATGCTCCAGTGCATATAAATCGGTTGAAAAATCAAATCTGTGTCCTTGGGTGCATGCTCAGGTCCCATGCAAGAAATGGGAATGAATTTCAAACACTAGGGCACCGTTGATTTCCGGCAAAACATTGAGATGCCTAGTTTTTAAATTCTAGTAAATCCAAAACTCTCTGAAATTCATGAAACTTGGCATGCTATCATGGAGCGGCATCAACATGCCTGGTAATTTTTTTGTCCCATTTGGGGCAGGTTTGGGTATATGCTTCTCACAGACCAGAGCTTCTCACAACAAGCATGATGGTTTCGGTAGGGAACGCCCCACCTTTGGGGACGAAACGATATCCATTGCCTCTTATTGCTTTCAAAAATTTCTCGTGTCAACATAGAGCAACATGAGTGTTGTGTTATTTTTTGTGATTTTTGGGGTTCGTTTGGAAATTTTTATGCATTAAGTGAGTTTTCAATGCATTTACGTGCATAATTCAAATTTGAACTACATGCACATGCTCCAGTGCATATAAATTGGTTGAAAAATCAAATCTGTGTCCTTGGGTGCATGCTTAGGTCCCATGCAAGAAATGGGAATGAATTTCAAACACCAGGGCACCGTTGATTGCCGGTAAAACATTGAGATGCCTGGTTTTTAAATTCTAGTAAATCCAAAACTCGTCTGAAATTCATGAAACTTGGCATGCTATCATGGAAGGGCACCCGACATGCTATGGTATTTTTTGTGTCCATTCTGAGAGAAGGCGCACTCGAATAATGACAGCCAACAAGGCATTTTGAAAAAAATAGCTGCCACTTTAATATCTCAATCATTTGTATAATTCAAACCGTGTGCGTTCAGTTAACCATTCACGTGATGCCACGTGAATTGGTTTTAATGGCTATAGGAGGTCCCGTGTGGACAGCTTCTTGACTGAACGAGAGACGTGCGAGCGCAGTCTGGTGTGCAGGCTCACCGGGAAGCGTACAAGCTGTTCAACGCAGGATCTGTGCATCTCTTCAACGCAAACGGTTCAGATTACAGCATGCAAATTAAAGCCAGACTTTGGCGCTAAGCCAAGAGACACTGCGATTTGTCAAAATATGCAGCTAAAAAGCAATAGCACTATCTAATTTTTACAACTAAAATTCAGTAATTAATCATAGATTTCATTCGTACTAGAGATTAAGCAGTCGTTCTCACCGGGAAGCGAGACAGCCTTGGACCGCCGCCCGCCTCGCTCCCACTGGTCTGTATTAATGGCGCCGCCGAGCGGCCACATCCCCCATCCATGCCACACACACAATTCCTCTCTCTCTGCCCGCATCCTCGACGCCGCTCTAAGTCCTCAAAGCCATGAGTGTACGAGGATGCCGTGGAAGCGTCCCATCAGAGGGAGTGGTGACGCCGGGGCTACTGAAGCACTGGAGCACGGTGTGAATATGGAGACAGAGGTTTCCGTCCCCGCCGATGAGGTGGAGAACGAGGCTGCCAACAAGCGGAGGCGGGTCGAGAAAGAACCGCAAGCGACTCGAGCAGGCCTAGACTTCATCAATAACCTCCCCGATAATATGTTCATAGTCATCATATCCCTCCTCCCAATCCAATATCGGGCGAGGATAGCCGCCCTTTCCCGGCTGTGGCGCACCCTATGGCTCCGCACCCCTGTCGACCTCCTCGACGCCCACAAGCTCTGCCATGGCTATTGCCAAAGCTTGGATGCATTCTCCCAGATCCTCGGCAGTCACGATGGCCCAATCAAAGGCCTTATCATGGGCAAGTTCCGTTCCAATGGCAAGGACCGAGCCAAGCTTGACGAGTGGTTCCGATCCCGCGCCATAGATTAGCTCGAGAAGATAAGTTATAATGATGGGCACATGTGCTTGCTGCCAACGTCCACACTCCGCTTCGCGCCCATGCTGCGCCTTGCCAAGTTCATGAACTACCATCCCCCTTAATGACGCACACGCTCTTTTTCTACCATGACTGAAGCACCTCGATCTCGTCGTCGTCCGCATCCCAAAGGATGACATGGAGCGCCTGCTCCGCGGCTATACTGCACTCGAGTTCCTTCGTCTTTAGGCAATGAATTGGTCGAGTACCTTGCACATCACATCCAGGATTCTCTGGACTATTTATGTGTGTTGCTGGTGCTGCAATGATAGATCACAAAAGGTGGACCACAATATGGTTATCCAGGACACACCTTCACTTGAGAGATTACTTCTAGTTGATCAACAAGGTCCAACAAGAATCAATGTCATTTCTGTGCCGAAATTGAAAGTGGTGGGCTACTCATCTGTCAAATACTTCAACTTTCAGGTACGATAGTCACCTTATATACCTCTCCTTCTTGATATCAACGTTATTTCTAGTTTTGAAGATGTATGTTTGTTTGTCATCCAACGAAGCTTCACCCAGACTTTGGGCACAGTGAAGTTCTTGGCACTAGAATCTGTCGGCCCCAACCTGGACCAAGTTGTCAGTTGCCTGAGATGCTTTCCGTGTGTGAAGAAGCTGTATATCGAGGTGATGTTCCTTTCCTGTTAAATGTTAACTGACACGTCCATTTTGCATCATGCTTTTATATCGATATTTATTGCATTATGGGCTGTTATTACACATTATGTCACAATACTTATGCCTTTTCTCTCTTATTTTACAAGGTTTATATGAAGAGGGAGAATGCCGACAGCTGGAATTCTGGGCTGGAAAAGGAGCAAATATTAGAGACCTATTCTGCACAACTCCAAAAGTCCTGAAACTCCACAAAAGTAAGTTTTGGAATATATTAAAAATATTGGGCGAAGAAAGCACCAGAGGGGGGCTAGCCACCGTCCACGAGGGTGGGGGCGTGCCCCCCTGCCTCATGGGCCACCTGGCAGGCCCCCGATGCCCATCTTCTGGTATAAGGTGTCTTTTGCCCTGGAAAAAATCAGGAGAAAGCTTTCGGGACGAAGCGCCGCCGTCTCAAGGCGAAACCTTGGCAGAACCAATCGAGGGCTCCAGCGGAGCTGTTCTGCCGGGGAAACATCCCTCCGGGAGGGGGAAATCGTCACCACCGTCATCACCATCGATCCTCTCATCGGGAGGGGGTCAATCTTTATCAACATCTTCACCAGCACCATCTCCTCTCAAAAGCTAGTTCATCTCTTGTATCCGATCTTTGTCTCAAAACCTCAGATTGGTACTAGTGGGTTGCTAGTAGTGTTGATTACTCCTTGTAGTTGATGCTAGTTGGTTTATCCAGTGGAAGATTATATGTTCATATCCTTTATGCACATTAATACCCCTCCGATTATGAACATGAGTATGATTTGTGAGTAGTTACGTTTGTTCTTGAGGACATGGGAGAAGTCTTGTTATAAGTAGTCATGTGAATTTGGTATTCGTTCGATATTTTGATGAGATGTATGTTGTCTTTCCTCTACTGGTGTTATGTGAACGTCGACTACATGACACTTCACCATTGTTTGGACCTAGGGGAAGGCATTGGGAAGTAATAAGTAGATGATGGGTTGCTAGAGTGACAGAAGCTTAAACCCTAGTTTATGCGTTGCTTCGTAAGGGGCTGATTTGGATCCATATGTTTCATGCCATGGTTAGGTTTACCTTAATTCTTCTTTCATATTTGCGGATGCTTGTGAGAGGGGTTAATCATAAGTGGGATGCTTGTCCAAGGAAGGGTAGTACCCAAGCACCGGTCCACCCACATATCAAATTATCAAAGTAACGAACGCGAATCATATGAGCATGATGAAAACTAGCTTGACGATAATTCCCATGTGTCCTCGGGAGCGCTTTCCTTTATATAAGAGTTTGTCCAGGCTTGTCCTTTACTACAAAAAAGGATTGGTCCACCTTGCTACACCTTATTTACTTTTATTACTTGTTACCCGTTACGAATTACCTTATCACAAAACTATCTGTTACCGATAATTTCAGTGCTTGCAGAGAATACCTTACTAAAAACCGCTTGTCATTTCCTTCTGCTCCTCGTTGGGTTCGACACTCTTACTTATCGAAAGGACCACGATTTATCCCCCTATACTTGTGGGTCATCAAGACTCTTTTATGGCACCGTTGCTGGGGAGTGAAGCGCCTTTGGTAAGTGGAATTTGGTAAGGAAAATTTATATAGTGTGCTGAAATTTACTGTCACTTGTTACTATGAAAAATAATCCTTTGAGGGGCTTGTTCGGGGTATCTTCACCCCGACCAGTAGAGCAAAGAGTTGCTCCTCAACCTACTGAACCTACTGAAAATGTTTACTTTGAAATTCCTTTGGGTATGATAGAGAAACTGCTAGCTAATACTTTTACAGGAGATGGAACATTACATCCCGATATGCACCTAATCTATGTGGATGAAGTTTGTGGATTATTTAAGCTTGTAGGTATGCCTGAGGATGTTATCAAGAAGGTCTTCCCATTATCTTTGAAGGGAAATACATTGACATGGTTTAGGCTATGTGATGATATTGGATCATGGAACTACAACCGATTGAAATTGGAATTTCATCAGAAGTTTTATCCTATGCATCTGGTTCATCGTGATCGTAATTATATATATATATATATATATAATTTTTGGCCTCGCGAAGGAGAAAGTATCGCTCAAGCTTGGGGGAGGCTTAAGTCAATGTTATATTCATGCCCCAATCATGAGCTCAAGAGAAATTATTATTCAAAAATTTTATGCTCGGCTTTCTCTCAATAATCGCTCCATGCTTGATACTTCTTGTACTGGTTCTTTTATGATGAAGACTATTGAATTCAGGTGGGATTTATTGGAAATAATTAAACGCAACTCTGAAGATTGGGAACTCGATGAAGGTAAGGACTCAGGTATAACACCTAAGCTTGATTGTGTTAAACCTTTTATGGATACCGATGCTTTTCGTGAATTTAGCACTAAATATGGACTTGACTCTGAGATAGTAGCTTCTTTCTATGTATCATTTGCTACTCATGTTGATCTCCCTAAGGATAAGTGGTTTAAATATCATCCTCCCATTGAAGTAAAAGTAGTTGAACCTATTAAAGTTGAAGAAAAGACTATCACTTATAATGTTGATCCTATTGTTCCTACCGCTTATATTGAGAAACCACCTTTCCTTGTTAGAATAAAGGATCATGCTAAAGCTTCAGCTGAGGTTCGTAAGAGTAATGCTAGAACACCTACACCCTCTGAGCTAATTAAAGTTGAACCTAGTATTGCTATGGTTAAGGATCTCTTGGTCGATAATATTGATGGGCATATGTTATTTACTTTTGTGATGAAGCTGCTAGAATTGCTAGACCCGATACTAAAGATAAACATAGACCTTTTGTAGGCATGCATGTTGTTTCTGTTAAAATAGGAGATCATTGCTATCATGGCTTATGTGACATGGGTTCTAGTGCGAGTGCAATACCTCATTCCTTATACAAAGAAATTATGCATGATATTGCACCTGCCGAGATAGAAGATATTGATGTTACTATTAAGCTTGTCAATAGAGATACTATTTCATTAGTTGGGATTGTTAGAGATGTTTAAGTCTTGTGTGGGAAAGTTAAATATCCTACTGATTTTCTTGTTCTTGGTTCCCCACAAGATGACTTTTGTCCCATTATATTTGGTAGACGCTTCTTGAATACTGTTAATGCTAAGATAGACTGCAAAAAGGATATTGTTTTTGTTGGTTTAGGGGATATGTCTCATGATTTTAATTTTACTAAATTTCGTAGAAAACCCCATGATAAAGAATTGCCTAGTAAATATGAAATTATTGGTCTTGCTTCTATTGCCGTGCCTCCTAATGATCCTTTAGAACAATATTTGCTAGACCATGAAAATGATATGTTTATGAATGAAAGAAGGGAAATAGATGAAGTATTGTTTAAACAGTGGCCTATTTTGAAACACAACTTGCCTATTAAAATTCTAGGGGATCCTCCTCCACCCAAGGGTGATCCCATGTTTGAGCTTAAACCATTACCTGATACTCTTAAATATGCTTATCTTGATGAAAAGAAGGTATATCCTATTATTATTAGTGCTAACCTTTCAGAGCAGGAAGAAGAGAAATTATTGAAAACTCTGAAGAAGCACCGTGCTGCTATTGGATATACTCTTGATGATCTTAAGGGCATTAGTCCCACTCTATACCAGCACAAAATAAAATTGGAGAAAGATGCTAAACCGGTTGTTGATCACCAATGACGGTTAAATCCTAAGATTAAAGAAGTGGTAAGAAATGAAATACTAAAGCTTCTGGAGGCAGGTATAATTTATCCTGTTGCTGATAGTCAGTGGGTAAGCCCTGTCCATTGTGTCCCTAAGAAGGGAGGCATTACTGTTGTTCCTAATGATAAAGATGAACTGATCCCACAAAGAATTGTTACAGGTTATAGAATGGTAACTGATTTCCGCAAATTAAATAAAGCTACTAGAAAGGATCATTACCCTTTTACCTTTTTATTGATCAAATGCTAGAAAGATTATCCAAACATACACATTTTTGCTTTCTAGACGGTTATTCTGGTTTCTCTCAAATTCCTGTGTCGAAAGAGGATCAAGAAAAGACCACTTTTACTTGCGCTTTCGGTACCTTTGCTTATAGACGTATGCCTTTTGGTTTATGTAATGCACCTGCTACCTTTCAAAGATGTATGACTGCTATATTCTCTGACTTTTGTGAAAAGATCGTTGAGGTTTTCCTGGATGAGTTCTCCGTTTATGGAACTTCTTTTGATGATTGCTTAAGCAACCTTGATCGAGTTTTGCAGAGATGTGAAGAAACTAATCTTGTCTTGAATTGGGAGAAGTGCCACTTTATGGTTAATGAAGGTATTGTCTTGGAGCATAAAGTTTCTGAAAGAGGAATTGAAGTTGATAAAGCTAAAGTTGATGCTATTGAAAAGATGTCGTGTCCTAAGGACATTAAAGGTATAAGAAGTTTCCTTGGTCATGTCGGTTTTTATAGGAGGTTCATTAAAGACTTCTCAAAAATTTATAGGCCTCTGACTAATCTCTTACAAAAAGATGTTCCTTTTGTCTTTGATGGTGATTGTGTAGAAGCATTTGAAATACTTAAGAAAGCCTTGATTTCTACACCTATTGTTCAGCCACCTGATTGGAATTTACCCTTTGAAATTATGTGTGATGCTAGTGATTATGCTGTAGGTGTTGTTCTAGGACAAAGGGTTGATAAGAAATTAAATTTTATCCAATATGCTAGTAAAACTCTAGACAATGCACTGAAAAAGAATTTTTAGCAGTTGTATTTGCTTGTGATAAGTTCAGACCTTATATTGTTGATTCTAAAGTAACTGTTCACACTGATCATGATGCTATTAAATATCTTATGGAAAAGAAATATGCTAAACCTAGACTTATTACATGGGTTCTCTTGCTACAAGAATTTGATTTGCATATTATTGATAGAAAGGGAGCTGAGAACCCCGTTGCAGACAACTGATCTAGGTTAGAGAATGTTCTTGATGACCCACTACCTATTGATGATAGCTTTCCTGATGAACAATTAGCTCTCATAAATTCTTCTCATATTGCTCCATGGTATGCTGATTATGCTAATTACATTGTTGCTAAATTTATACCACCTAGTTTCACATACCAGCAAAATAAAAAGTTTTTCTATGATTTAAGACATTACTTCTGGGATGACCCACACCTTTATAAAGGAGTAGATGGTTTTATTATACGTTGTGTACCTGAGCATGAACAGGAACAAATATTACGCAAGTGTTACTCCGAGGCTTATGGAGGACACCACACTGGAGATAGAACTGCACATAAGGTATTGCAATCCAGATTTTATTAGCCTACTCTTTTCAAAGATGCCCGTAAGTTTGTCTTGTCTTGCGATGAATGTCAAAGAATTGTTAATATTAGTAGACGTCAAGAAATAACTATGAACTATTCACTTGTTATTGAACCATTTGATGTTTGGGGCTTTGATTATATGGGACCATTTCCTTCCTCTAATGGGTATACACATATTTTAGTTGTTCTTGATTACGTTATTAAGTGGGTAGAAGTTATTCCAACTAGTAGTGCTGATCATAATACCTCTATTAAGATGCTAAAAGAAGTTATTTTTCTGAGGTTTGGAGTCCCTAGATATTTAATGACTGATGGTGGTTCACATTTTATTCATGGTGCTTTTCGTAAAATGCTTGCTAAGTATGATGTTAATCATAGAATTGCATCTCCACACCACCCACAGTCTAGTGGTCAGGTAGAAATGAGTAATAGAGAGCTTAAATTAATTATGCAAAAGGCTGTTGATAGATCTAGAAAGAATTGGTCCAAGAAACTTGATGATGCATTATGGGCCTATAGAACTGCATATAAAAATCCTATGGGTATGTCTCCGTATAAAATGGTTTATGGAAAAGCATGTCACTTACCTCTTGAACTAGAACATAAGGCATGTTGGGCCATTAAAGAGCTCAATTATGACTTCAAACTTGCCGGTGAGAAGAGACTATTTAACATTAGCTCACTTGACGAGTGGAGAACCCAGGCCTATGAGAATGCCAAACTATCTAAAGAAATAGTTAAAAGATGGCATGACAAAAGGGTACAAAAGCGTGAGTTTAATGTAGGTGATTATGTTCTGTTATACAACTCTCTTTTAACATTTTTTGCAGGAAAACTCCTCTCTAAATGGGAAGGTCCTTACGTTATCAAGGAGGTCTATCATTCCGGTGCCATAAAAATCAACAACTTCGAAGGCACAAATCCAAGGGTGGTGAACGGTCAGAGAATCAAACATTATATCTCAGGTAATCCCATAAATGTTGAAACCAATGTTATTAACACCGTAACCCCGGAGGAGTACATATGGGACACTTTCCAGAATGTTTTAGACCCCGAAAAGGAATAGGTATGTGGTATAGTAAGTAGACCGACTCCAAAACAGTTCTAATAGCAATTTTTCTCCGTTTTGGAATATTTAAGAAAATAGGAAAAAATAAGAAGTAGTCCGAAAGGGACACGAGGCATCCACGAGGGTGGAGGGCGCGCCCCCTGCCTCGTGGGCACCTCATGTGCCCTCCGGACTCTGTTTTCTTGGACGATGCTTCTTTTGGTCGATAAAAATTCATTATATAATCTCTTGAAGGTTTCCACCACCGTACCACGACACAATCCTCTGTTTTGTTTTGAGTTGTTTCTACAGCAGATTTAGAGCAAGATGTCATCTCAAGACTCCAACGGAGAGAGCTATGTATCACATCTCATTGCTGACCCAAAGACCTATGGGGACCTATCTCCTTATGGTCGAACTACGGATGATGAGGAGGATGCTCATTTGATGAGGATCGGTGATTCAAGTTCGGAGGAGGAGGATATTCCTCTACCTCAACCTGGGGATATGCACGTGAAGTTTAAGAAGTCTAGTTTCCCTAAGAGGGCTAACCGGTCTAATAACCAATCTATTCCTTCTCGTTTTTGGCAGAAGAGCAAAGGAGATTTATGTGACAAGATCTTGAAGCTGGAGTTGGAGGTCGATGATTTAAAGGAGGAAATTTCTCTCCTCAACTACAATATGTAAAAGCTGAAGGCACAATTGTCATCACCATCAACAACTTCATCACCACCAAAGGAGAACTGAGTATCGGGTATGGGCACTCCCCTTGGCAACTGCCAAGCTTGGGGGAGTGCCCGATTATCGTATCACCATCACACTTCTATCTTTACCATTTTTCTTAGTTCGATCCTTTTGATTATATCTTGATCTAGTAGAATAAAGTTTAGTATGATCTAGCTTTGAGTTTAGTGTTGATCCTTATCTATGTAATCGGGTCCGTAAGCTATATATAATAAAGATTAGTTTTGAGTCAAGGGCTTCGTTATCTTGCTATGATCTTGAGAGAATAAAACAAAAATAATAAAAGAAAGAATAAAAAGAAATAAAGAGATCATATTGATCTTATGGAGAGTAATGACTTCACATATAAAGAGTATGATGAATAAAAGTTGTTGGGAGTTAGCAAACATAGTTTTGGTCATCGTTGCAATTAATAGGAAGTAATAAATAAAGAGAGGTTTTCACATATAAATATACTATCTTGGACATCTTTTATTATTGTGAGAACTCATTAAAATATGACATGCTAAAAAGTTGATGTTTGACAAGGAAGACAACGTAATGGGTTATGTTTTCTTATATCCGAAATAAATTATATTGTCATGGATGATCCAACATGTTGAGCTTGCCTTTCCCCCTCATGCTAGCCAAATTCTTTGCACCAAGTAGAGATACTACTTGTGCTTCCAAATACCCTTAAACCCAGTTTTGCCATGGGAGTCCACCATATCTACATATGGATTGAGTAAGATCCTTCAAGTAAGTTGTCATTGTTGTCACAGCAACTGGAACTGGTCCAACAGATACCTGTCGTCACCAAGCAACTGGTTCTATCTTTTACCTCTCTTTACTTACTGTTTTCCTTCGTGAAGTCATTGCCTGCTTGCATGATCTGATTGACTTCACTGTGTGAAGACTGTTGTTGATTGGCTTCATACTATCTTCCGTCTTGATCCATACTACCTAGCTGCTGATAGTCTTCGTGCTTTCACTTCATTGCTTACTTGACTATGGCTGGTCTAGTGTAGTCTAGCTTCCGCTGCATATCAATAGGTCCATTTCTACTATTTGTCTTCAAAGCTCTCGTGTTTTGAAGACTTGCATAAAAATCGCCTATTCACCCCCCTCTAGTCGATAACTAGCACTTTCAGACATGCTAATAAGTTGATGTTGGACAAGGAAGACAACATAATGAGTTATGTTTTCTTATATCTGAATAGAAGTTATATTGTCATGGATCGTCCAACATGTTGAGCTTGCCTTTTCATCTCATGCTAGCCAAATTATTTGCATCAAGTAGAGATACTACTTGTGCTTCCAAACATCCATAAACCCAGTTTTGCCATGAGAGTCCACCATACCTACCTATGGATTAAGTAAGATCCTTCAAGTAAGTTGTCATTGTTGCAAGCAATAAAAATTGCTCTCTAAATATGTATGATCTATTAGTGTGGAGAAAATAAGCTTTATACAAGCTTGTGATATGGAAGAAATAAAAGCGACGGACTGCATAATAAAGGTCCCTATCCCAAGTGGCAATATAAAGTGACGTTCTTTTGCACTAAGATTTTTTGCATCCAACCATAAAAGCACATGACAACCTCTGCTTCCCTCTACGAAGGGCCTATCTTTTATTTTTTGTCTTATACTTTATACAAGAGTCATGGTGATCTTCACCTTTCCTTTTTACACTTTATCCTTTGGCAAGCACTATGTGTTAGAAAGATCCTGATATATATATATATCCAATTGGATGTGGGTTTTCATAAATCATTATTGTTGACGTTACCCTTGAGGTAAAAGGTTGGGAGGCAAAACTATAAGCCCCTATCTTTCTCTGCATCCAATTGAAACTTCATACCCATAAGTATTGCTTGAGTGTTAGCAATTGTGAAAGACTAAATGATAGTTGAGTATGTGAACTTGCTGAAAAGCTCTTATATTGACTCTTTCTGATGTTATGATAAATTGCAATTGCTTCAATGACTAAGATTATAGTTTGCTAGTTTTCAATGAAGTTTCTGATTCATATTCTACATTGTGAATAGATTGTTACTTTAACATAAGAAATCATATGACTATTCTAATCACGGGATCAGAATAATATTCTGATCACAACCTGAACTGCCTGAGTAACGCGTCTAAACTTCCCTCTGTACGAACCCGACCTTCGGGCTATCTTCGCAACCATGGCTTCCCCCACGAATTATTCTGGTTAGTCGTGTTCTATATGATGTTAGTGTAATCTAGAAACGTTTTTAGCAACTAAATAACGGTTTTCTATAGGAATCTCGCTCGTTGGCGGATTTTGCTCTTGGGTCGTGATGAAATTGTGTTTTTTGCAATTTTACTGCCCGAGTTGTTCGACCTGAACTTCTCTCTGTGCTAGGTTGAACTTCCGTCAACATTGCCCAAATGGGGCTTGCGATATACCGTTGGAAAGCTATGGACACCAGTATCATGACCCAAGTTAATTTTTTGGCAATATGTAAGCGGTTTAAGAGCAGTTTTGAAAATCATTTTTTCTTCATACAAAAAATGTGAATCGTATTTTCGATCACATTTTAAAACCGTTTATCGAAATGAGGCAAATAATATGGCATTGGAAAGATGATGCAAAATGGGTCTTTCCACATGTTGAAAGTTTTCTCTAATTCCCTACGGTTAAAGAGTAATTTGAAAAATCGTAAAATTTCGCAAACCGAACAACCGAGTTCGTATTTTCGATGTCATTTCTAAATGGCCAATCCAATTGAGGCAAATGATGTTGCGTTGGAAAGCTTATGAAAATGCGCTACTTTTTCATGTAGACAGTTTTTTCTAATTTTGAACGGTTTAAGAGTAATTTAGAAAACGGTACAAGTTCCATCGAGTTCATATTTTTGATCTATTTTTAACCGTATGTCGAAATGTAGCAAATGATATGGCGTTGGAAAGCTTGAGGAATTGCGAATTTTTTTGGTATATATAGTTTCTCAAAATTCCTTACTATTTTAAGTCAATTTTGAAAATGGCTAAAAACATATTTTGCCGTAATTTCTACAAACTTTATCGGAATGGGGTAAATAATATACCGTTGAAAGCTAAGGAAAATGCGAAACTTTTTCATGTTGATGGTTTTCTATGATTTCTAGCCGTTTTCAAGTAATTTCGAAAATGGCGAGATCATTCGTTCTGCCTTTATCGCGAAACAGATTCTTCGAAAATGCATCGTGTGAAGAATCTGAACTTCTCCACATGTCTACTTGAACTTCACTCTGTTTTTCACGTGTTTTTTTGCCAGTAGCTCTCCATCCACTCACCGGAATTGAGAAAGTGATTTACCAATGAAAAGCTACTGTAAACACGCAACTTTCTCGTGTTGATCATTTTTCCATACTCGCGACGGTTTTAAAAGTTTTTCATCCGAAATTCATTCACTGTAGTAGTTGAACTTCTGTGGCAGTTCTATTTTGAGCTTCACTCTGTTTTTGATGTGCTATTTTTCCCGTAACTCCCAAACCACTTACTGGAATTGAGCAAATGATATACCGATGGAAAGATGTTGAAAACACACAACTTCTCGTGTTGATCAGTTTTTCATACTCGCGACGGTTCAAAATAATTTTTTGAATCCGTAAAAATGTGTTTTAACGGTATACATAAAACCTTTAAACCATTCATCCAAATATAGCATATAATATACCATTGAAAAGCTTTATGAATAGGAGCATCCAAATGTGTTTTGAGTCAGTTTTAAAAATGGCAAAAACAACGTAGGTTTTTGCCTGTTTTTAACATGTAATTGAAGGTCGGGCGTCTCGCAATAGAGATCTCGAACTGCACCGGGAGGAGCACATGATCTTCTTGCAACAAACCTTTTAGGCTTTTAGTTTTTTATTCATTTTATTCTCATCTGAAACGCCTTCCATGTAGTAGTTGAACTTCTCGCTGTTTTCACTTTGAACTTCTACCACGTATTTTTGTTCATAATTTCTCACCCGTTCGTCGGAGTTGCACAAATGATATATCGTGCAGATTACCTCTCTCATAAGAAGTTCTGAACTTTCCTGTGCCGAGCACCTGGACTTCTTGCAAGTAAATTTTTATACTTTAACTTTTTATTCTATTTTCTCATATGAAGTACACACCATGCAGTACGTGAACTTCTAGTTGTTATCACTTTGAACTTTTCTCTGTTTCACTTTGGTAATGGAAAAAATCTGAGTTTTTTATAGACATCGAACCACTCTAACTTTTTTATTTAAACTTCTTTGTGTGTTTTTTAAAAATTGGAGAATTAGAGTTTTTTTAGAAAGATCAAACTTCTTCGTTATTTCTAATAGAACTTATTGGTCTTATTATTTGTAACCGGAAAAAACTGAGTTTCAAATAAATATCAAACTATTCTTCTTTTAAAAATTGAACTTCTTTGTTTTATTATTTATTAATGAGAAAAACTGAGTTTTTAATATGCATTGAACTACTCGTTTTTTAAATTGAACTTCGTGGTTTTAGTATTAAGTATCGGGGAAAATCTAAGATTTTTATAAAAATCAAAGAACTTCATTTTTAAAATCCGTTATTGTTTATTGAACTTCTTGATTTTTTAGGTGAGCTCACTTTTTTCATATAGAAGTAGTGGCTTCGATTTTTTTAGACATAAAATAATTCATTTACTTTTATCGTTCTTCTCTTTTTTTGTTTAGAGAATATGCAAATCATCAACAAAGTGTGTGTGTTTGTGCGCGCCATAAGAGTCGCTTTTCTGAACTGTTGGTGGTGTTTTTCTGGTGGCGATTTTTGTTTTCACGAGCTCTCCAATTTTTTAGAATGTATTCTTTCACTTTGAAAAATTTAATTGCACCATTTTTACTATATATGAACTTACGTTTTTTTATATTTGAACTTCTCATGTGAAATTTAGAGAGAGACTGGTTGAATTTTTTTTTGTGTCATTTTAGTTGAAATTAAAGACAACAAAATCACTCAGCTCACTGTTTGCTTTTTTATTGTACATCTTGCATGCATTTGTTTTAAATAGGACTTGGTTTGCAAACATATTTCATTATTTTTGTCCAAGTTTTCTACAGAACGCCACAATCATAATTAGGTGAGCTCACTTTTTAGGCCTGGGCGGTGATTTTTTATGCATCGTGAAAAGTCGCACTTTTTAGTGAACTTTATTGTTGTTTTATTTTTTTATTTTTAGTACAAATTGAACTGCGCGAGTTTCACATGCTGAACTTTTGTCTTTTTAATAAACACAATGGATTGCTACAAATAATGTTTCTATAATACCCATATTTTTTTGACAGTACCATCTCTGTGTTTAGGAAAAAAAGTAAATTAGACAAAAATCACCGAGTTAATTTTTAGAGGCCAACGGGGGATGGTGGCCTGCTGTGACGGCTTGCCTATGAAGTGACACGACGCCAACCGGCGGACGCAGACGCCGTCCGGGCCTTCCATTACGGTACGTGGCCTACACACCTCAGCAGGATCCACATCCCATACCACATTTAACATGCCACACACATCTCACGTTACCATTTCTTCTCAATTACTGCATCAGGATGCAACCACAACAAGAGAATAGAAGCACAGAGGGCCAAGTAACTAGCATGCGTATTATAACAAGCAGAGCACTTGACACAACGCAGACATAACAACTAATGCTGCAGCAGCAGCATGAAACACGAGCATGTTATGATAAGGAAAACCAATCCCCGCGTTAATCGGCCATGAAAATGCCTATATCAAACAGACAGTTGTTTCCATTCCCAGAATTACAAACCAGCACTCGAGCACTCAGCACGCAGACGACGACAACAAGCAAGCTAAGCTTTCTCATATCTACAGCAAAACTTATCTTTTGGTCAAACACTAGCTTCTCTATCTGTATACACCCGCTGCAAACAAACCGCAGGCAAATAGTGGGGGAGGCCATTCTATGGTGATATGCACTCGAAAAAATTACATGAATCAGCTACACTCAGCGGGGTCGGTCGAGCGGATTAGGGGGGACACACTTCACAGTTCACACCCAACAAATGGTTACAACTTTATTACTTGTCGTAGTAGTAGTCTCCAGTGAGGAAAGATGAGGCCGTGTCATGTTAGTAGTGAGCACCAACGTGGCGACGATAACTGATCTACCACTGTGTTTGGAAGCTCTGCCTTTGCTTTCGCTGCACGACAGATGGGGGAGGCATGGGTAAAGGTCAGGGAGAGAAGCCAGGAAAGGTCGCTCGCCGTCACGCAAGAAGTTCAGAGCTCTTTGTCAAAATATGGTATTCCACGAACATTGCACATGGAGACTGCAGCAGCATAGCGCGCGCGACCACAACGGCTGGGCAGGCAATCAAGCATTTGTCAGCTCAAATCAATGACCAGAACTGCTATTTTTTCTTCAGTCTGGCCTGCTACTTCTTCATAGTTCGACCTGCTATGGAGACCTCGATGCTGAGGATGTAGCCAGCCTCGAACGCAACTGTTGCGTAAGGCCTCGATGCAGATGGATTGATGGCACCATGATTAAAAAAAAGAACAACAAGGAGAGGTAGATGCCTGCACAGACTGCTCGCACTCGATTTGATCTTCTTCAGCTACACATCGGCATGTATGCATCGGACCCGTGCGTTGGCAGTGACCTATCTTGCAAGCTCAAGGGTGGTTGAGGATGACACAGACAACAGATCACTGCTCACAGGAGCTCATCACTGACGAAGAGGAAAGTCAGGAGGGAAATGACAGGGGTCACAACGGGGCACGCGACCAGCTGCAGGTCGAGACCTCCGACAGCTGCAGGTCGAGGCCGGAGGGATGGGGAGGCGGTGGTTGGTTGTGATACGATAACGATGATGAAAGGGAATTGCTTGAGGCTGCGGGGAGGAAGGATGCGCCACCGGTGAGGATGTAGGCGTCGATGGAGGAGGATGGCGGTGGAATGGATGGTCGTGATGAACTGGAGGAGTACTGGCCAGCTGGTGGAAGGCAGAGCTGCCACCGGCTCTGTGGAAGAAGGCCGGAGCGGTGTGTTCAAGGGCGGTGGAGGATGCGGGCCGTGAGCCACGCCGACGCTGAGGGGAGGAGCTGGGCTCCCGACACAGGCTTGGATGGGCAGTGACGGCGCCATGGTTGACCGGTGGCCCAAGGGGTTGGGTTCGACGGCTAGATCTGGGAGGAGGGAGAGCTGCATCTTGATCTGGCGCTGGATGTGGTGGTCTGCGGCGTCGCATGGAGATTTACGGCACGACTGTGGTGCACGGGAGCGAGGGCCGGCGGCGGCGCGGTGGGATCAGGGCGGCGGCGACGGGTGGGGATCGAGCGTGGATGGATGCCCTGTTGGTGCAGGAGAGGATTGATCGTGGGCTGTGGGTGGGGGTGGGCTGTTTTTTTATCGGGGCGCACTGGTTCGCGAGCACGGCGTTGCGCCTATATAGAGCCCACCGTGATCCAAATAGTTATTCTAATCCCAGAATTAGAATAGTGTCACTCTATATATGTTGCTATTCTAAGAATGATCATGATGCCCTCATGTCCGTATTTTTATTTTATCGACACCTCTATCTCTAAACATGTGGACATATTTTTCGATATCGGCTTCCGCTTAAGGACAAGCGAGGTCTAAGCTTGGGGGAGTTGATACATCCATTTTGCATCATGCTTTTATATCGATATTTATTGCATTATGGGCTGTTATTACACATTATGTCACAATACTTATGCCTTTTCTCTCTTATTTTACAAGGTTTACATGAAAAGGGAGAATGCTGACAGCTGGAATTCTGGGCTGGAAAAGGAGGAAATATTAGAGACCTATTCTGCACAACTCCATAAGTCCTGAAACTCCACGAAAGTCAGTTTTGGAATATATTAAAAATATTGAGCGAAGAAGCACTAGAGGGGGGCCAACCACCGTCCACCAGGATGGGGGGCATGCCCTACCCCCTGGGCGCGCCCCTGCCTCATGGGCCACCTGGCAGGCCCCCGATGCCCATCTTGTAGTATAAGGTGTCTTTTGCCCTTCAAAAAATCAGGAGAAAGCTTTCGGGACAAAGCGCCGCCGTCTCGAGGCGGAACCTTGCCGGAACCAATCTAGGGCTCCGGCGAAGCTATTCTGCCGGGGAAACATCCCTCCCGGAGGGGGAAATTGTCATCACCATCGATCCTCTCATCGGGAGGGGGTCAATCTCCATCAACACCTTCACCAGCACCATCTCCTCTCAAACCATAGTTCATCTCTTGTATCCGATCTTTGTCTCAAAACCTCAGATTGGTACCTGTGGGTTGCTAGTAGTGTTGATTACTCCTTGTAGTTGATGCTAGTTGGTTTATTCGGTGGAATATTATATGTTCAGATCCTTTATGCATATTAATACCCCTCTAATTATGAACATGAATATGATTTGTGAGTAGTTACGTTTGTTCCTGAGGACATGGGAGAAGTCTTGTTATAAGTAGTCATGTGAATTTGGTATTCGTTCTATATTTTGATGAGATGTATGTTGTCTTTCCTCTAGTGATGTTATGTGAACGTCGACTACATAATACTTCACCATTGTTTGGGCCTAGGGGAAGGCATTGGGAAGTAATAATTAGATGATGGGTTGCTAGAGTGACAGAAGCTTAAACCCTAGTTTATGCGTTGCTTCATAAGGGGCTGATTTGGATCCATATGTTTCATGCTATGGTTAGGTTTACCTTAATTCTTCTTTCGTAGTTGCGGATGCTTGCGAGAAGGGTTAATCATAAGTGGGATGCTTGTCCAAGGAAGGGCGGGACCCAAGCACCGGTCCACCCACATATCAAATTATCAAAGTAACGAACGTGAATCATATGAGCATGATGAAAACTAGCTTGGCAATAATTCCCATGTGTCCTCGGGAGCGCTTTCCTTTATATAAGAGTTTGTCCAGGCTTGTCCTTTGATACAAAAAAGGATTGGGCCACCTTGCTGCACCTTATTTATTTTTATTACTTGTAACCCGTTACGAATTACCTTATCAGAAAACTATCTGTTACCGATAATTTCAGTGCTTGCAGAGAATACGTTACTGAAAATCGCTTGTCATTTCCTTCTGCTCCTCATTGGGTTCAACACTCTTACTTATTGAAAGGACCACGATGGATCCCCTATACTTGTGGGTCATCATTAACCATAAGGGAGTTCAATTTTTTGCACCTTTTCCTAAGTTTACAATGACAATGTACTACGATTTCTAAAGGAATTTTGGAGGATTTTAGGACATACACCCCCACCCCATATTGGTTGCTTCATTCATATGGTTACAATCGTCCATAAGCATTTCTCCTTTGGATTCATCTGGACTAGTTTTCTTAGGGATTTTTTTATCCAATCCAACCTCTTGTGAAGAAGGCTACATGTTTCTACTCCCTCCGTCCCATAATGTAAGACATTTTTTAACACTAGTGTAGTGTCAAAAAATGTCTTACATTACGGGACGGTGGGAATAGATTGTAATCAAATGCCCATGTTAATCATGCGAGATCGAAGATAGCACGTTTGTGCATTTTACAAATCCTAACCAAATGGGCGTGTAGCAGTGTTGAAAACTGCATGTAGGCACTAACACGTTCTCTTCTTTTGTAGTGCATATTAGGCCCGGAGGTGGATGATGTTTATAACGACAATCTCGAATGCCCGGATCTGCATCTCTCAAATATTACTTTGAACTCCTACCGAGGGACCCCACCGGAGATTACACTCGCTTGGTTCTTTTTTGCCAGAGCAAAGGTGCTGAGGGTACTGAGGTTGAACACGCATTTAATTAGGAAATATAAATGGTATGATTATCAGAGCCGGCTGGTACTGTGGAAGGAAGTGCCTCCAAAAATGCCAAACTTCGTTTTGGTAGAGCATATGGCAAAGCAATTGGAAGTTATTGTGTCAAACCCATACATGACTTGTCAGCGGCTGATCCCTTTTCAGAAATGACGCAGCTTGCAATGTTTGAATTTGGGTGTTGTAATCTTTGAATCTGAACCTTCCAATATTTATGGTATTTGTTATATTGAACCGTTTATGTTCTCTTATCTCAATGCAAATAGTTCATCTGGGTGAACTGCATGTCGTACATCGCACACACCTGGCCGACCGTTTCTTTTGTGTTGCCTAATCACAAACAGTTCATCCGAGTGAACTGTATGCTGTACATCGCACACACCTTGATCTGGCTGACCGTTTCTTTTATGTTGCCTAATCACAAACAGTTCATCCGAGTGAACCGTATGTTATACATCGCACACACATTCATATGGCTTCCCATTTCTTTTGTTCCTCCTCATCGAAAATGGTTAATTGAACTGAACCGTATGCCCTGAATCGCACACGCAACTAAAATCTGAACCGTGTTTGATGCAACCGTCATCGCAAACGTTTTGCTCCTTTTTGACGTTTTTACACCACCGTTTGCAATTATTGCATCGCACATAGTTTCGTCGAAGGGTCTCTGATCGTAGTGTCGCGTTAGCAGCATCTTGCAGTAGCGATAAGTGGGAGGCTTGTCCAAGTAAGGACAGCATGAAGGAAATATGCCCTAGACGCAATAATAAAGTTGTTATTTTATGTTTCCTTGTTCATGATAAATGTTTATTATCCATGCTATAATTGTATTGATCAGAAATCTAAATACATGTGTGAATACATAGACAAACAATGTGTTCCTAGTGAGCCTCTACTTGACTAGCTCGTTGATCAAAGATGGTTAAGGTTTTCTGACCATGGACATGAGTTGTCATTTGATAATGGGATCACATCATTAGGAGAATGATGTGATGGACAGGACCCATCCGTTAGCTTAGCATATTGATCATTCAGATTTACTGCTATTGCTTTCTTCATGTCAAATACATATTCCTTCGACTATGAGATTATGCAACTCCCGAATACGGGAGGAATGCCTTTTGTGCTATCAAACGTCACAACGTAACTAGGTGATTATAAAGATGCTCTACAGGTATCTCCGAAGGTGTTCATTGAGTTGGCATAGATCGAGATTAGTATTTGTCACTTCGAGTATCAGAGAGGTATCTTTGGGCCCTCTCGGTAACACACATGTAGTTGCCGGAGGGATGCCTGGAAGCCCTTCCGGTGACCCGATATGCACCCGGTACCCCTGGAACACTTCCGGTGTCCGAATACCATCGTCATATATATCGATCTTTATCTTTTGACCATTTTGAGAATCCTCGTCATGTCTATGATCTCATCCGGGACTCCGAACAACATTCCGTCACCAAATCACATAACTCATAAAATACAAAATTATCATCAAACGTTAAGCGTGCGGACCCTATGGGTTCGAGAACTATGTAGACATGACCGAGACACCTCTCCGGTCAATAACCAACAGCGGAACCTGGATGCTCATATTGGTTCCCACATATTCTACAAAGATCTTTATCAGTCGTACCGTAATGACAACATACGTTATTCCCTTTGTCATCGGTATGTTACTTGCCCGAGATTCGATCATCGGTATCTTCGTACCTAGTTCAATCTCGTTACTAGCAAGTCTCTTTACTCGTTCCATAATACATCATCCCGTAACTAAATTATTAGTCACATTGCTTGCAAGGCTTATTATGATGTACATTACCGAGAGGGCCCAGAGATACCTCTCCGATATTCGGAGTGACAAATCCTAATCTTGATCTATGCCAACCCAACAAACACCTTCGGAGATACCTGTAGAGCATCTTTATAATTACCCAGTTACGTTGTGACGTTTGATAGCATACAAGGTATTCCTCCGGTATCCGGGAGTTGCATAATCTCATAGTCGATGGAATATGTATTTGATATGAAGAAAGCAATAGCAATAAAACTGAACGATCAATATGCTAAGCTAACGGATGGGTCTTGTCCATCACATCATTCTCCTAATGATGCGATCCCGCTCATCAAATGACAACACATGTCTATGGTTAGGAAACTTAACCATCTTTAATTAACGAGCTAGTCTAGTAGAGGCTTACTAGGGACACGGTGTTTTGTCTATGTATCCACACCTGTATTAAGTTTCCGGTTAATACAATTCTAGCATGAATAATAAACATTTATCATGATATAAGGAAATAAAATAACAACTTTATTATTGCCTCTAGGGCATATTTCCTTCAGTATCCCACTTGCACTAGAGTCAATGCTCTGCATGGAGCTAATCTAGCTAATTGCTCCCGCGTTCAATACGTATCTAGATTGAGACTTAGAGTCATCTAGATCAGTGTTAAAGCTTGCATCGGCGTAACTCTTTACGATGAACTCTTTATCACCTCCATAACCGAGAAACATTTCCTTAGTCCTCTTTAGGTACCTAAGGATAATTTCGATTGTTGTCCAGTGATCTACTCCTAGATCACTATTGTACCCCCTTGCCAAACTCATGGAAAGGTATACAATAGGTCTGGTACACGGCATGACATACTTTATAGAACCTGAGGCATAGGGAATGACTTTCATTCTCTCTCTATCTTCTGCCGTGGTCGGGTTTTGAGTCTTACTCAACTTCACACCTTGTAACACAGGCAAGAACCCTTTCTTTGGCTGAACTTCTTCAAAACTTGATCAAGATACGTGCTTTGTGAAAGTCCAATTAAGCGTCTTGATCTATCTCTATAGCTCTTGATGCCCAATATATAAGTAGCTTCACCGAGGTCTTTCATTGAAAAACTCTTATTCAAGTATCCTTTTATGCTATCCAGAAATTCTATATCATTTCCAATCAACAATATGTCATCCACATATAATATTAGAAATGCTACACAGCTCCCACTCACTTTCTTGTAAATATAGGCTTCTCCGAAAGTCTGTATAAAACCATATGCTTTGATCACATTATCAAAGCGTATATTCCAACTCCGAGATGCATGCACCAGTCCATAAATGGATCGCTGGAGCTTGCACACTTTGTTACCACCTTTATGATCGACAAAACCTTCTGGTTGCATCATATACAACTCTTCTTTGAGAAATCCATTAAGGAATGCAGTTTTGGCCTTCATTTGCCAGATTTCATAATAATAAAATGCAGCAATTGCTAACATGATTCGGACAGACTTAAGCATCGCTATGGGTGAGAAAGTTTCATCGTAGTCAACTCCTTGAGCTTGTCAAAAACCTTTCACAAAAAGTTGAGCTTTGTAGATAGTAACATTACCATCAGCGTCAGTCTTCTTCTTGAAGACCCATTTATTCTCTATGGCTTGCCGATCATCGGGCAAGTCAACCAAAGTCCACACTTTGTTCTCATACATGGATCCTATCTCAGATTTCATGGCCTCAAGCCATTTATTGGAATCTGGGCTCATCATCGCTTCCTCATAGTTCGTCGGTTCATCATGGTCTAGTAACATGACTTCCAGAACAGGATTACCGTACCACTCATGTGCGAAACATGCTCTGGTTGACCTACAAGGTTCGGTAGTAACTTGATCTGAAGTTTCATGATCATTATCATTAGCTTCCTCTCTAGTTGGTGTAGGCATCACTGGAACTGATTTCTGTGATGAGCTACTTTCCAATTTGAGAGAAGGTACAGTTACCTCATCAAGTTCTACTTTCCTCCCACTCACTTCTTTCGAGAGAAACTCCTTCTCTAGAAAGGATCCATTCTTAGAAACAAAGATCTTGCCTTTGGATCTGTGATAGAAGGTGTAGCTAACAGTTTCTTTTGGGTATCCTATGAAGATGCACTTCTCCGATTTGGGTTCGAGCTTATCAGGCTGAAGCTTTTTCACATAAGCATTGCAAGCCCAAACTTTAAGAAACGACATCTTAGGTTTCTTGCCAAACCAAAGTTCATATGGTGTCATCTCAACAGATTTAGATGGTGCCCTATTAATAGTGAATGCAGCTGTCTCTAATGCATAACCCCAAAATGATAGTGGTAAATCGGTAAGAGACATCATAGATCGCACCATATCTAATAAAGTACGGTTACGACTTTCAGACACACCATTACGCTGTGGTGTTCCAGGTGGCGTGAGTTGTGAAACTATTCCACATTGTTTTAAATGAAGGCCAAACCCGTAACTCAAATAATCGCCTCCATGATCAGATCGTAGAAACTTTATTTTCTTGTCAAAATGATTCTCCACTTCACTCTGAAATTCTTTGAACTTTTCAAATGTTTCAAACTTGTGTTTCATTAAGTATATATACCCATATCTGCTCAAATCATCTATGAAGGTTAGAAAATAACGATACCCGCCGCGAGCCTCAGCACTCATCAGACCGTTGATGACCCACAAGTATAGGGGATCTATTGTAGTCCTTTCGATAAGTAAGAGTGTCGAACCCAACAAGGAGCAAAAGGAAATGACAAGTGGTTTTTAGTAAGGTATTCTCTGCAAGCACAGAAATTATCGGTAACAAATAGTTTTGTGATAAGATAAATCATAACGGGTAACAAGTAAATGAAGTAACTAAAGTGCAGCAAGGTGGCCCAATCATTCTTGTAGCAAAGGACAAGCCTGGATAAACTCTTATATAATGCAAAGCGCTCCCGAGGACACATGGGAATTGTCGTCATGTTAGTTTTCATCATGCTCATATGATCCGCGTTCGTTACTTTGATAATTTGATATGTGGGTGGACCGGTGATTGGGTGCTTCCCTTCCTTGGACAAGCCCCCCACTTATGATTAACCCCTCTCGCAACCATCCTCAACTACGAAATAAGTATTAAGGTAAACCTAACCATAGCATGAAACATATGGATCCAAATCAGCCCCTTACAAAGCAACACATAAACTAGGGTTTAAGCTTCTGTCACTCTAGCAACCCATCATCTACTTATTACTTCGCCCAAATAATGGTGAAGTGTCGTGTTGTCGATGTTCACATAACACCACTAGAGGAGAGACAACATACATCTCATCAAAATATCGAACGAATACCAAATTCACACGATTACTTATAACAAGACTTCTCCCATGTCCTCAGGAATAAACGTAACTAATCACAAAGCATATTCATAATCAAGATCATAGGAGTATTAATTATCATTAGGATCTGAAAATATAATCTTCCACCGAATAAACCAACTAGCATCAACTACAAGGAGTAATCAACACTGCTAGCAACCCACAAGTACCAATCTAAGGTTTTGAGACCAAGATAGAATACAAGAGATGAACTCGGATTTGAGAGGAGATGCTCCTGGTAAAGATGTTGACGGTGATTGACCCCCTCTCGATGAGAGGATTGATGGTGATGACGATGGCGACGATTTCCCCCTCTCGAAGGGATGTTTCCCCGGCAAAACAGCTCCGCAGGAGCCCTAGATTGGTTCTGCCCAGGTTCCACCTCAAGACGGTGGCGCTTCGTCCCGAAAGCTTCCTTCTGATTTTTTCCAGGTCAAAACATACCATATAGCCAAAGATGGGCACCGAAGGCCTGACAGGGGGCCCACAAGGCTGGGGGGCGCGCCCTCCACCCTTGTGGCTGGCTGGTACCCCCCTCTGGAACTTTCTTCGTCCAATATTTTTTATATATTCCAAAAACATGCTCCGTGAATTTTCACAACTTTTGGAGTTGTGCAGGATAGGTCTCTAATATTTTCTCCTTTTCCAGTCCAGATTTCCAGCTGTCGGCATTCTCCCTCTTCATGTAAACCTTATAAAATAAGAGAGAATAGGCATAAGTACTGTGATATAATGTGTAATAACAACCCATAATGCAATAAATATCAATATAAAAGCATGATGCAAAATGGACGTATCAACTCCCCCAAGCTTAGACATCGCTTGTCCTCAAGCGAAAGCCGATATCGAAAAACATGTCCACATGTTTAGAGATAGAGGTGTCGATAAAATAAAATACAGACATGCGGGCATGATGATTATCTTTAGAACATCAGCATATAATGCCATATAATTTCTTATGCTAAAGTAACAATTCGTTCACAAGGTAAAGTATGAATCAAAAACTTTATTGAAAACTAACAAACTATGATCTCAGTCATTGAAGCATTTGCAATTTATCATAACATCGGAAAGAGTCAATATAAGAGCTTTTCAACAAGTCCACATACTCAACTAGCATTTAATATTTCACATATGCTACCACTCACGCAATACTTATGGGTTCAAAGCTTCCATCGGACAAAGAGAAAGATAGGAGCTTATAGTTTTGCCTCCCAACCTTTTACCTCAAGGGTAATGTCAACAATAATACTTTATGAAAACCTATATTCGAGTGGATATATATATATATCCGGATCTGTCCAACACACAGAGCTTGCCAAAGGAAAAAGTATAAAAAGGAAAGGTGATGAACACCATGACTCTTGCAGGGGTAGAAGTGGTAAAAGTAAAAGATAGGCCCTTCGCAGAGGGAAGCAAAGGTTGTCATGCGCTTTTATGGTTGGATGCACAAAATCTTAATGCAAAAGAACGCCACTTTATATTGCCGCTTGTGATAAGTACCTTTATTATGCAATCCGTCGCTTTTATTTCTTCCATATCACAAGTTCGTATAAACCTTATTTTCTCCACATTAATAGATCATACATATTTAGAGAGCAATTTTTATTGCTCGCACCAATGACAACTTACTTGAAGGATCTTACTCAATCCATCGGTAGGTATGGTGGACTCTCATGGCAAAACTGGGTTTAGGGATGTTTGGAAGCACAAGTAGTATCTCTACTTGGTGCAAATAATTTGGCTAGCATGAGAGGAAAAGGCAAGCTCAACATGTTGGATGATCCATGACAATATAACTTCTATTCGGATATAAGAAAACATAATTCATTATGTTGTCTTCCTTGTGCAACGTCAACTTATTGGCATGTCTGAAAGTGCTAGTTATCGACTAGGGGGGGGGGTGAATAGGCGATTTTTATTAAAGTCTTCAAAACATGGGGGCTTTGAAGAGAAACAGTAGAAATGAACCTATTGATATGTAGTGGAAGGTAGACTACACTAGACCAACCATAGTCAAGTAAGCAATGAAGTGAAAACATGAAGACTATCGATAGCTAGGTAGTATGGATCAAGACGGAAGATAGTATGAAGCCAATCAACAACAGTCTTCATACAGTGAATTCAATCAGATCATGCAAGCAGGCAATGACTTCACGAAGACAAACAGTAAGTAAAGAGAGGTAAAAGATAGAACTAGTTGCTTGGTGAGGACATGTATCTGTTGGACCAGTTCTAGTTGCTGTGACAACTGTACGTCTGGTTAGGGAGGCTGAGATTCAACTCAGAAGACCACGTCTTCACCGTATTCCCCTTGAGCTAAGGACACCCAGTCCTCGCCCAATCACTCTGGTAAGTCTTCAAGGGAGACTTCAACCTTCACAGACTTCATTCACCGGCGATCCACAATGACTCTTGGATGCTCAGAACGCGATGCCTAACCGGCTGAAGGATTCACAGTCCTCAAGTGTAATGAGTCTTCAGATCACGCTGACAGAAAACTTCAGTGATGCCTAACACTCTTTGGATCTGGGTGTTTAGGGCTTTGTCCTTGCAAGGATTTCTCTCTCAAAGGCTTCGGAGGTGGGTTGCTCTCAAACGACAAAAGCCGTGCACTAACTCGGAGCAGCCACCAATTTATGGTGTAGGGGGTGGGCTATTTATAGCCAGGAGGCAACCTGACCTGATTTGTCCGAAATGACCCTGGGTCACTAAGGAACTGACACGTGTCCAACGGTCAGATTTCAAACACACGTGGCAGCTTGACTTGAGCTACAAGTAAAGCTGACTTATCCAGCTCTGGATAAGATTTGCTCTCATTGTCTTCGCTCAAAGACTTAGGATTTGGTTGAGCATCACTTCAGTCACTCTGACTTTGTTCACTTGGACCCCACTTAACAGTACGGTGGTTCCTATGACTCAACAAATAAGAAAAGGGAACTACGAAACAACTATGTCTTCGCAATCCATAGTCTTCATGCGATGTCTTCTCATGTCATAGTCTTCAATGTGAATATCTTCACAAACCACCATTGTCTTCAATGTCTTCACAAATTTTAGGGGTCATCTCTGGTAGGTAAACCGAATCAATGAGGGACTACTACCTGTGTTGTCCTGCAATTCTCACAAACACATTAGTCCCTCAAGTTTGTTGTCAATACTCCAAAACCAACTAGGGGTGGCACTAGATGCACTTACAATCTCCCCCTTTTTGGTGATTGATGACAAATTGGTTGAAGTTTTCAACGAGGATAAAAGTATGTGAAATTGTAGGGGTAAAGGCATTGTCTTCATAAGTAGCAAAAAGGCTCCCCCTGAAGATGTGCATATACGTAGTTTGCTCTTGAATGCAAATGCACATGGCAGGTTTTAATTGTGGAGATCCTCTTCACTTTAGACAATTCATTATGCAAGAAAAGATATAACGAAGATAATGACATGCATAATGATAAATGGACATCTACAGAATGAGTTCATGCAGAATTTATCGTCGCATCACGAAGTGGTAGACGACCATCAAGTTTTAAGTGTTACAACCCAAAGAACCAAATGTATCAAAAGCGATAGTTGTAACCACTTAGCAAAAAAGTAGCAACCACCCATATGGACCCGCTTGAAGACTATCAACTCATATGCTTCTCCCCCTTTTGTCAATAAGGACCAAAAAGGTTTGAAGACATAGAGCATCTACTCGTTCCCATCAGGAGCAGATGAAGGTGCAGGGTCGACGTTGACGTTCGGTGGTGCAGAGGGGCCTGGTGCAGTGTCGAGACGTGGTGAAGCCATGGCTGGTGAAATGGCATCGTTTTCTTCTTCGACGACTCTCGCAACAACAGTTGTAGCCGAAAATGAATACTCTGAATCTTCAATTGGTGGAGTCCGACTCCAGCTTGCATTGCGAGGAGGAGTGGAGTAAAATTTGAAACTCTCAGTGAAGCCATCTTCGCGAAGATCGTCTTCAGAGCAGAGAAGTGTGAGACTCTTCCAGGACCTCCTACAGGCTTCATGAGCAACAAATGAGTTCTTGGTGCCAAGTTTCTGATGTGATTGACGTCCACCAAGATGCTTTGTATCTGACGCTTTAGCCAGTCGTGGTGTCTATCTTGTTTCTGATGCAAGGCCATGAGAAGCTCTCGGTCATTGAGCACACGAGATCGCTTTTGAGGCCTTTGAGCAATGGTGCTATCAGTGGCTTCAGTAGTTTCACGATGAGGTGCGCGTGTATTGCTAGCCAGAGGATAGACACGAGTTGCAGCAAGAACTCCTTCAATGGGTTGCGTGAAGCTTTGGCGATCAACACTATGAAGATAAAGGGGCTCCTTGGCCGGCTCAGGGTAGATGGCTTCAATAGACATATCAACCTCAGGCAAGAAGATAAGATGGTTGCGCGCAGAGGGCTGATAGTTGACAGAAGAGTGAAGCTTGATTAAGCGCATCACCCATGGAGCATAAAACTTCAGGCCAAAGAGATCAATTCCTGATGCAGTAAGTTACCTGATGAAGAAATCTTGAGCATTGAAGCTAATGCCATTCAGAATATAGAACACCAATGTCTTCATTGCGCCTTCAAGCTTGGCTCCAGGAGAATATCCTTTGACGGGCCATAGAGTTCGCCTAACAATGTGATAAATGGTCCGGGGTAGATACTCAAGGTCTTCGACAAAGAATTCCTTAGGATATTCAGCGTCTTGTGGTAGTGGCTTCATCATACTGAGCATCTGGCTCATGTTTGGCTCAGGCTTCTGAAAGATGCTCTCCATTGCATTCCTGTGTAGCTGACAACCAGGTTCATAGTATTCACCTGGAGTGGGCAGGGGAGTAAGCTCGATGATATCTTGAGCTTTGGCTTCATGGTGCACATCTCCTATCATCCACTCAAGGACCCAAGTCTTCGGATCCCTGTTGTAGCCACGAATGTGAAGAGTAGCATAGAACTGCAGTAGAAGCTCTTCGTTCCAATGCTCTTTATCAGTGACAAACTGCAGAAGGCCAACATCTCTGAAACAGTCTAAGGCTTCTTCCAAGAAGGGCAGTCCAGCAATGGCTTCACAATCCAGAAGATCTGCTCTTGATTGTATAAGACACAAGAGTAATAACTGTGCCATGGAAAGCTCCAGAAGCGATCAGATGATATCTTTGGCTTCGAGTATGGGTTCTTGGCACTGTCGAAGAATGTGTTGTGTTCCCTAAAGCTGTTGACACTGAACGAGCCTGGTGATGATGCAGCACCAGGGAATCTTGGTAGTCTGGGCTTTGGCTTCTGGACCCGAGGCCTATGCTCCACATGGTATTCATATTGAGGTCCGGGAGCAGTGGGAGGAACCATGATTGACCATTTCACAGTGACCAGCTGTCCGTGATCCAAGGTCTGTTCAATTGTGTGAGGCCTAGGAGACGGAACAGTGGCTTCCGCATCCACATGGGCTTCAGGTTGCACACTAGCTTCGGGTGCAACATCAGCTTTAGGCGCCACATTGTCTTCAGCCATGACAACGTCATTGGCTTCAACAGTGTTGGTTGTGGCCGCCGTAATGTTTTCAACCCCCTCTTCAGTAGCAGGAGGGTCGGGCACTGACACATTCTCCTCGAGAACAGCTTCTTGAGTGACAGGAGGTGTGGCAACTCTTTCTTCTTCTTGTCTTGGTTCTGGATTTTCCTTGGCTGATGCAGCCGGAATGTGTTCAGCAGTTGTGGCTTCAGACTCAGAGACATTCACAGTAGGAGTGGCTTCAGGAAACACTTCACGTGCGACTGAGCTTTGTTGCACTTCTCCTTCCGGAATGCTCGACATGGTGACCGGAGGCCTAGGGCCTTTGCGAAGCCTGCGGAATGCAGGCGACGCCTGTGGTGATGGAGTGGTCTGCACCATGTAGTCATCATCAAGTACCGGAGTGGTGACTTGAGGGGTTGGTGTTCTGGGGGTTTCATCTTGAATGTGGGTGTCTTGTTGTGGGTGATCAGCCCACAATGCATCCTGAGCAATTGGCGTCAAAGGACGACCAATGCTGATGAGTTCGCTGTTCGAACGAACAGGCGATGATACCGTTTGGCGCTCGATCCGAGGAAGGACTTCATCATCTTCTACATTGTCTTCACGACCAATGTCTTCAGCTGTGATGGGGTCAACAGCTGGTACTTCTTCTTCTTCAGGAGCCTCTAGGGTAGCAGGCTTGTGAACTACAAGTTGACGCTCTTGGTTGGAGGAGGCAGGACGTGCAATGGAGATGGGCTCAACAACTAGTGGCTCTGTGGCAGCAGCACACTCTTTTCGCGAAGACTTTGTCTTCGGCTTCTTGGTTGATGGAGCACCATCAGAGGCATCCTTGTGCTTTCGCTTCCTGGCATCAGCTTCAACTGCCCTTGTTTTCTTCAGCTCTGAAGCTGCTGAGGGGATCTTAGGCTTCGAGCCTGTCATGCCTGCAGGGAAGACAATGCTAGGTGCATCCTGCCTTTGTGCTTCAGTGTGTGCCACAACAGACTTCTTCTTCTATTTGGCAGCCATCCTTGGATCTATGCCAGGGCAGGCCAATGCCTTGCGCTTCTCAACCTCATTGTGCGCTTGAACACATTTATCTGCGAAGTATTTCATCCGCTCTCTTGAGCCTTTGGCTTCCTCGCATTTCTGGTGAAACTGCTCCTTAAGGTTATGCAGCATCTACTTGAAGTTTTGCACATCAGCTACGCTGAGCTTTGCCATGTGCTTCTTGAACTGAGCCTTCTCAAAATCAATTTTGTTCTTCAGCTTGACGATCTTCTGAGCCAAGGCCAGCTCATTTGCAATGGCTCCGTGGAAGGTGACGCTGATGTCCATTGGCAGCTAAAGATCATCGATGCTGATGCTCTGGTAGTTGAACCACTCATCAATGAAGCTGTTCAGAATTTCCACATCAAAGAGGGGCAGATCGTTGAAGATCTCCGCCTCTTGCTTGCTCTTTATCAGAAGTTCAAGAGCATCATCACCAAAGTCTTCGTCGCTTGACAGATCAATGGTTTCATCTTCGTTCCTCAGAACGGCAGCGGGAGTTAGTTCATGCCCAGAAATCTTCATGGGCTTCTTCTTGGGCTTCTCCTTCTTCTTGGAGACGCGATAAAGATCTTCTGACTGCACACTGGGTTTAGGAGGTGGAGTGGCCAATGGCTTCGCATGTAAAACTTTTGGTGCGGCAGAGGGCTTTGAAGCCTTTGATTTCTTCTACTTCTGCTTCGGTGGGGTGGCGCATCTTCAGAATCCGTGTCACTAGTTGAGTGGTCCACTGTAGCCCCCTAGACAGCAATATGAGTGATGAGACCTTAGAGGTTGTAGAAGGGGCCGATCTCATTGGGATTGGCTTCATGTGTGCCATCATCCCTTGGAGCAGATGTGCCTGGGTTGAAGTCGAGGCCAAACTGCTTCTTGTTCTTCTTGGCAGACTCTTTGGCAAACTGAAAGTTGCACTTGAAGAGATTGTCTTCGCGACACCATAGCAAACTAGATGGGTCGGCATCTTCAGGCTGTGGTCCTCGGACCATGCAAGGATAGAAGCCTTGGGCAATGGCTTCAAGCTTGGACTTGGACTGCAGACCTTTGTATATGATATCTCCCCATGGTCGCTTGATGGCATTCTTTTCAGCATAATCAGCGGTAAAAAATCTGCATTTGAACCATTCCTTTGCCCAATATCTTCGAATCCATTGGATTCGGGTCTTGCGCTCACCATAGGTTTCTTCAGGATCTGTCTTGTACATTTCAAAGAGATCTGGTGGCAAGTCCTTGGCTGTATCCCCATGGCGCTGCCTGCCGCCCTTTCTAGCTGATTTTTAGTGGCCATAGTATTCAAGCTGAAAGGCTTCAAGACTGTGAATGGCTTCCTTCTCCTGGTCAAACAGGAACTGGCTTCAGGAGAATTGATGTGTCGTTGTAAGAACTCTGCAAAAGAATGCAGAATATGAGAAGCAAGGGATTCTCCCATGGACATGTACCTGTGACAGCATTAGAGGTTCGAGGGAAGGGGAAGAGGTCATATGCATTCCTTAGAAGATTTTGAAGATAAATCAGTTTGAAGACATTGACCTCATTGTGCGAAGACATTCACTAATTTGATGAGAGTTGGTTCCAGATTTGTACGAATCCAAGAATAAGTACAAGTGAGGAATCTAACTAGTAGTGAAGCATAAGTGAACATACTTGGCATGATATGAGATGCGAGCAAAATAGATCCAGATTTGCAAACTTAGAAACCACTTCTTGTTGAAGTGGATGGATCCGATGAATCAAAGGGGAAGTAAAAGTGAGATTTAATTACCACATGAAGAACTGCTAGACAAAGTTGGGAGGGGAGGCCGAGCAGTTCAATCTCTCGTGCCCTAACTTGGCGATGGAAGACACCTACGGCGGCAGCAGAGAGGACGAGGTCCGCGGCCGGCGTGAAGACGGCATCAAAGATGTCGCGGTAGCTAAGCGCTTCGTCTCCAGCGTCGTCTCGAGCTAGCGGAGGCGTTAGGGTTTTGGTGCGAGGAGAGAAGGTGGAAGAAGAGATAATGACCGCGGTGAGGTGTGTATATATAGGAACAGGGATGGCACAACGTTATTACCCAGGTGCCCCTAGCGGTTCTCATCTGAAGGACACGTGGCATGCATGCAACACATTGGAAGTTGTTCCATGTTCCCACGCACGCCAGGATTGTCGGGTGGTCGTTCCGGCTTCTCCGTGTTTCAGGCAAAAAGGATATAGCATTAAAACAGATTCAATTTTGTCTCCGTGTCTTCTGCTAACAAGGACTCAGAGAAGACAATCGATAGATTCAATAGAATGCATATGATTTGGATAGATAGAATCTGAGATAGAAGCATAGTGGGGGTTAGGGTCCGATCACATTCACTTAGATCAAAAGATTCAAACACGAAGACATAGCTATAAGTGAATGCTGTAGAGGACAAAACACAAATGTATATATATATCAGTGTGAGGCCAAATCAATCATTGTGAAGATAATCATGAGATCAAATCAATATAGAAGACAAACCAAATGCGAAGACCATGCAAATGTGACGTCAATAAAACACTTCAAACAAGAGTTTGGTGGTGGCGTTACCCACCGTATAGGAAGTATTAGACCCATGCACGGCGCACAATTATCGTGGCGCTCTGAATTCAATTTCCGCATTAATGTATTCACACTTAGAGTGTATGTCTTCATTATTTGAAGATATACGTTACTTTGTGTGTTGCACATCTAAGTCATCACATGCATAAGCGTTAGGATGTGTGTCCAATTATAGGACATTCGAGGATTCTAAGATATTTAGCTCACACCGCAACTTGCAAACCTTTTCTCATCCAAGGGCTTTGTGAAGATATCTACCAATTGCTCTTACGTGTTGACATGAATGATATCAATGTCTTCCTTCATGACATGATCTCTGAGAAAGTGATGATAGATCTGAATGTGCTTTGTCTTCGAGTGCTGAATTGGGTAATCTTGATGGCTCTTTCATTGTCGCAGTAGAGTGGCACATGCTTCAGATGGATGCCATAGTCCTTGAGAGTTTGCTTCATCCACAGAAGTTGAGCGCAGCAAGATCCATTAGCAATGTATTCAGATTCAGCAGTGGGGAGAAACACACAGTTCTGCTTCTTTGAAGACCAACAGACAAGAGATCATCCAAGAAAGTGACATGTGCCTGATGTAGACTTGCGATCAACCTTGTCACCAGCATAATTAGCATCTGAGAATCCAACTAGATCAAACTATGAGCCCTTTGGATACCATAATCCTAGTGTTGGGGTGTAAGCCAAATATCGAAGAATTCGCTTCACATCTAAGTGATGCGACTCCTTTGGTGCCGCTTGGAATTGGGCACACATGCAAACGCTAAGCATGATATCTGGCCTAGATGCACACAAGTAGAGTAAAGACCCAATCATGGAGCAGTATACCTTTTGATCAAAATCTTTACCATTGTCGTCGGGGCCCAGATGACTTTTGGTTGGCATTGGCGTCGTGTATCCCTTGCAGTCTTGCATTCCAAACTTCTTCAGGCAATCTTGAGGTATTTCTCTTGAGATATGAAGATGCCGTTGCTTCACTGACGGACTTGAAGACCAAGGAAGAACTTCAACTCACCCATCATGGACATCTGATATTGCTCTTGCATCATGTGTCCAAACTCATCACTGTATCTTTTGTCAGTGCAGCCGGAGATAATGTCATCCACATAGATCTGGCACACAAACAATTCACCATCGTATGTCTTCATGAAGAGAGTGGGATCCAGGGAACCAGGTTTGAAGCCTTTGCTCTTCAGGAAGTCTTTGAGTTTGTCATACCAAGAATGAGGGGCTTGTTTGAGGCCATATAGTGCCTTGTTGAGCTTGTAAACCATATCAGGATGTTTTGGATCTTCAAAGCCATGTGGTTGTGCAACATACACTTCTTCTTCAATCTTGCCATTTAGAAAGGCACTCTTCATATCCATTTGATACAGAAGGATGTTGTGGTGGTTGGCATAGGCTAGCAGAATGCGAATGGCTTCAAGCCTAGCCACCGGAGCAAATGTTTCATCGAAGTCAATCCCTTCAACTTGAGTGTATCCTTGAGCAACGGGACGAGCCTTGTTTCTGACAACTTGACCTTGCTCATATTGTTTGTTGCGATAGATCCATTTTGTACCTATGAAATTGTGCTTGCGAGGATCAGGACGCTTGACCAGTTCCCGTACATTGTTTAGCTCGAACTGTTGAAGCTCTTCTTGCATAGCTTGAATCCATTCAGGTTCCATGAAGGCTTCAACAACTTTCTTGGGTTCAGATATGGAGACAAATGCAAAGTGCCCACAGAAATTTGCTAGCTGAGTTGCTCTTGAACGAGTAAGGGACCTGGTGCATTGATGCTATCAATTATTTTCTCAATCTGTACTTCATTTGCAACACGCGGATGAACTGGACGAAGATTCTGCCCTTGCTGATCATCGTCTTCATCTTTAGCACTGGCTTCAGGCTGAGCAGAGTCTTCGGGTTGATTTGGTGCAGAAATGATAAGTTCCTCTTCAGCTTGTTCCTTCGATGGTATGATTTCTCTAGTACCCATAAGCTTGATGGATTCACTTGGTGAGACTTCATCTAGCACATTTGGCAGGTGCTCTCTTTGCGAGCCATTAGTTTCATCGAACCGCACATCCATAGTTTCAACCACTTTATAGTGAAAGAGGTTGATGACTCTGTAGGAGTGCGAACCCTTTCCGTAACCAAGCATAAAACCTTTATGTGCTTTTGGTGCAAATTTTGAAGTGTGATGTGGATCCTTGATACAACACCTGGCACCAAATACTCTGAAGTAGCTTATGTTTGGCTTCTTACCAGTCAGTAGCTCATATTATGTCTTCTTTAGAAGCTTGTGAAGATAAACACGGTTGATGACATGGCATGCGGTATCAATAGCTTCAGGCAAGAACTTCCTTGGAGTCTTGTACTCATCAAGCATCGTCCGAGCCATCTCAATGAGTGTTCTGTTCTTGCGTTCCACGATTCCATTCTGCTGAGGTGTGTATGGAGCAGAGAACTCATGAGTGATGCCCAATGTATCAAGATAGGTGTCGAGGCCGGTGTTCTTGAATTCTGTGCCGTTGTCACTTATGATGTGCTTGATCTTGATGCCATAGTTCGTCATGGCACAATTGGAAAATCGTCTGAAGACATCCCGCACTTCAGTCTTGTAGAGAATTATATGCACCAGGTGTATCTAGAGTAATCATCAACAATAATGAACCCATAAAGACAAGTAGTGGTAGTTAGTGTGGAGTAATGAGTAGGGCCGAATAGGTCCATGTGAAGCAGCTCGAAGGGACGTGATGTCGTCATGATTGTCTTCGAAGGAAGCTTGGCCCTAGTCATCTTCCCGGCTTCGCAGGCACCACACAGATGATCCTTTTTGAACTTGATGCCCTTGATGCCTATGACATGCTTCTTCTCCATGAGAGTGTACAAGTTCCTCATGCCAGCATGCCCTAGCCTCCGATGCCAGAGCCAGCTCTCTGAAGCTTTTGCTAGAAGACATACGGCGAACTGTGGTCCTACTCAGAAATCTACCATGTACAGATCACCTTTTCGGTACCCTTCAAAGACTAGAGACTTGTTAGATTCCATTAGAACAAGGCAACGATATTTTCCAAATATCACAATTATGTTCAAGTCACAAAGCATTGAGACATACATTAAGTTGAAACCAAGGGATTCAACAAGCGTCACTTTATCCATGTGCTGATCCTTTGAGATTGCAACTCTACCTTGACCCAATACCTTGCTTTTACCGGTGTCAGCAAATGTGATGTGACTCTTGTTAGATGTACGTAAGGTTGAGTCCATGAGAAGACTTCGATCGCTAGTCATCTGGTTAGTGCATCCATTATCAATAATCCATTCTGAAGCAGCTGGTGTCATACCCTACAGTGCAGTTAGGGGGACAGACTTCACGAAGGGTATTGTGAAGCATAAACATTTGACGAGCAAGTGGATTATGAAAGCTCAGATCTAGGTTAGGACTTATAGGATGATTAGCAAGCGACTCAGGAACAAAATACATAGTAAGACCATTTGGGCATTTTATCTTGCGCCCCACAAGATGTTTTAGGTCCCCAGCAATATCATCGGACGCCTTTGATTTCCGGCTAGAGACCTTTCCCTGCAAAAGAGAGTTAATTTTTCTTAACCATCCACATCTTCAGGGGTGGTTTCGAAGCAATGAGTCTAAGTGCAGCATCTGAGAACTTTGGCTTTGGAGCCCTAGAAAATAGTCTTGCAGGAGGTGAATAATACTCATAAGAATAGGCAGAATAGTTCTTGGTCTTATGAACATGGCGGTTTAATGAAACACACTCATATTCATAGGACTGAGTATGGTTTCACTGCAAAACATTAGTGTTAGGGTGACTCTGGTGAGTCTTCTGTCTGTATGAAGCCTTTGGTCTAGAATTTGTCTTCTTCCCAGGTGGTGTCATGATGACATTCACCTGAATATTTTCAAGACAACTCTTGGGCGCCCAGATCTTCTTCAAAGGTGGTCCATTCCTGTAGTTAGTACCAACATACCTGGCAAACACTTCACCTTTCTGATTCTTAAATAGTTGTCTGCATCAAAGGATTCATGAATGATAATCGGGTTAGCACAAGTGAAGCCAGATAAGGTAGATGGATCCACTGGTGGTCCCTTTGCAGCAACCCATGTGGTTTTGGGGTACTGCTCAGGCTTCCAGTAAGAACCATCAACATTCATTTTCCTCTCAAACCCAACACCCTCTTTCCTAGGGTTTCGGTTCAGAATTTGTTTCTTGAGGACATCACACAGTGTCTGATGCCCTTTGAGACTCTTGTACATTCCTGTCTCAAGCAATGTCTTCAACCTGGCATTCTCATTAGCAATAGTAGTGGTATCCTCAACAGAGGTTAGTTACCACATCAGCAGTTGAAGATATTGCAACAGTAGTAGCAGTAGAACATCCAGCAACAGAAGTAGCTTATCACGCTCAAGGCATTTTAGACATGGTGGTTCAAATCATTCCTGAGCGGAACTGATCTGTTGAGCGCGGAGTGACACGTTCTCCTTTTGAAGATCTTCATGAGTCGATCTCAAGTTCTCAAGCTCTTGCTTCCTTTGAAGATAATCATAGGAGAGATTTTCATGAGTAGTTGAGAGTGTTTCATGATGACTTTCAAGTTCTTCGTACCTAACATGAAGATTTTTAATGTCTTCAATTAAGGACTGAGTTCGAGTCATTTCCACGTCCAACAGGTCATAGCTTTTGTCTAACAGTTTTTAAATGTGTTCCATAGCAGTCTATTGCTGTGTTGCAATTTTACCAAGTGTTCTGTAGCTAGGTTTAGATTCACATTTAGAGTCATCTTCACTTGATGTTTGATAGTGAGCATCGCGTGATTTTACCTTGGCACCACGTGCCATGAAGCAGTAGGTGGGTGCAAAGTCATCCTCATCATTAGCATCAGCGTTGGTGAAGAGGCCATCGTCTTCAGTGTTGAAGATGGACTTGGCAACGTATGCTGAAGCTAAAGCCAGGCTTGCCACACCTTAATCAGATTCCTCTTCAGACTCCATCTCCACCTCCTCAGATGCAGACTCCTCTGAATCCATCTCCTTGCCAACAAACGCACGAGCCTTGCTAGATGAGCTCTTCTTGTGTGATGAAGACTTCGACGAAGACTTGGAAGAAGACTTTGAGGATTTCTTCTTCTTCTTCTTGTCATCAGAATCATATTCCTTGCTCTTCTTCTTCTTGTTGTTGTTCTCATTGTCCCATTGAGGACATTCAGAGATGTAGTGACCAGGTTTCTTGCACTTGTGGCACGTTCTCTTCTTGTAGTCACGGGAGGAAGCTTCATCATTTCTTGAGATGGATCTTAAAGACTGGCTGGAGCCTTTCTTCCTGGTGAACCTTTGGAACTTCTTCACGAGCATGGCAAGTTCCCTTCCAATGTCTTCAGGATCCTCAGAACTGCAGTCAGATTCTTCTTCAGATGAGGAAACATCCTTTGCCTTCAGAGCACGAGCTCGGCCATAGCTAGGACCATAGATATCTCTTTTCTCAGATAGTTGGAACTCATGTGTGTTGAGCCTCTCAAGTATGTCAGACGGATCGAGAGTCTTGAAGTCAGGGCGTTCTTGAATCATCAGGGCCAGGGTGTCAAATGAGCTGTCGAGTGATCTCAAGAGTGTCTTGACGATTTCATGCTTGGTGATCTCAGTCGCACCGAGTGCGTGAAGCTCATTTGTGATGTTAGTGAGGTGATCAAACGTCAGTTGAACATTCTCATTGTCATTTCTCTTGAAGCGGTTGAAGAGATTGCGAAGAACAATGATCCTTGAGTCTCTCTGGGTTGAGACGCCTTCATTGACCTTGGAGAGCCAATCCTAGAATAGCTTCGCAGTTTCCAGAGCACTCACACGGCCATACTGTCCTTCGGTCAAATGACCACAAATGATGTTCTTGGCAGTAGAATCCAGTTGAATGAACTTCTTGACATCAGCTGGGGTGACGCCTTCACCGGCCTTGGGAACGTCGTTCTTGACGACATACCAGAGGTCGACATCAATGGCTTCAAGATGCATGTGCATCTTTTATTCTTCTAGTAGGGGTAATCAGTGCCATCGAAGACAGGGCACGTAGCAGAGACTTTAATTATCCCTGCAGTCAACATAGCTAAAACTCTAGGTGGTTAAACCGAATCACACAGAACAAGAGAGCACCTTTCTCTGATACCAATTGAAAGTACTAGTTATCGAATAGAGGTGGGTGAATAGGCGATTTTTATGAAAGTCTTCAAAACACGGGGGCTTTGAAGACAAACAGTAGAAATGAACCTATTGATATGCAGCGGAAGGTAGACTTCACTAGACCAGCCATAGTCAAGTAAGCAATGAAGTGAAAGCACGAAGACTATCACCAGCTAGGTAGTATGGATCAAGACGGAAGATAGTATGAAGCCAATCAACAACAATCTTCACACAGTGAAGTCGATCAGATCATGCAAGTAGGAAATGACTTCATGAAGACAAACAGTAAGTAGAAAGAGGTAAAAGATAGAACCCGTTGCTTGGTGAGGACAGGTATTTGTTGGACCAGTTCCAGTTGCTGTGACAACTGTACGTCTGGTTAGGGAGGCTGAGATTCAACTCAGAAGACCAAGTATTCACCTTATTCCCCTTGAGCTAAGGACACACAGTCCTCGCCCAATCACTCTGGTAAGTCTTCAAGGGAGACTTCTAAACCTTCACAAACTTCGTTCACCGGCGATCCACAATGACTCTTTGATGCTCAGAATGTGACGCCTAACCAGCTGGAGTATTCACAGTCCTCAAGTGTAATAAGTCTTCAGATCACGCAAACAGAAAGACTTCAGTGATGCCTAAAACTCTTTGGCTCTGGTGTTTAGGGCTTTGTCCTCGCAAGGATTTCTCTCTCAAAGGCTTCGGAGGTAGATTGCTCTCAAACGACAAAAGCCGTGCACTAACTCATAGCAGCCACCAATTTATGGTGTAGGGGGTGGGCTATTTATAGCCAGGAGGCAACCCGACCTGATTTGTCCGAAATGACCCTGGGTCACTAAGGAACTGACACGTGTCCAACGGTCAGATTTCAAACACACGCGGTAGCTCGACTTGAGCTACAAGTAAAGCTGACTTATCCAGCTCTGGATAAGATTTGCTCTCATTGTATTTTCTCGAAGACTTAGGATTTGGTTGAGCATCACTTCAGTCACTCTGACTTTGTTCACATGGACCCCACTTAACAGTACGGTGGTTCCTATGACTCAACAAAGAAGAAAAGGAAACTAAGAAACAACTATGTCTTCGCAATCCATAGTCTTCATGCGATGTCTTCTCATGTCATAGTCTTCAATGTGAATCTCTTCACAGACCACCATTGTCTTCACACATTTTTAGGGGTCATCTCTGGTAGGTAAACCGAATCAATGAGGGACCACTACCCGTGTTGTTATGAAATTCTCACAAACACATTAGTCCCTCAACCAAGTTTGTCGTCAATACTCCAAAACCAACTAGGGGTGGCACTAGATGCACTTACAATGTCATATTTTAATGAGTGCTCACAATTACAAAAGATGTCCAAGATAGTATATTTATATGTGAAGCCTCTCTTTCTTTATTACTTCCTATTAATTGCAACAATGAACAAAACTATGTTTGTCAACTCTCAACAGCTTTTATTCATCATACTCTTTATATATGAAGTCATTACTCTCCATAAGAACAATATATGATCTTTTTATTTCTTTTTATTCTTTCTTTTATTTAATTCCCTCAAGATCATAGCAAGAAAGCAAAGCCCTTATCTCAAAACTACTCTTTATTATATATCTCAAGGACTCGATTACATAGATAGGGATCGAAGCAAAAACTCAAAGCTAGATTATACTAAAACTTTATTCTACTAGATCAAGATATAACCAAAAGGATCGAACTAAGAAAAACGATAAAGATAGAGGTGTGATGGTGATACGATACCGGGGCACTCCCCCAAGCTTGGCAATTGCCAAGGGGAGTGCCCATACCCATGTATTTATGTCTCTTTCTTCGGAGGTGGTGATGAAGGAGTTGTTGATGAAGTAGGCTTATCATCCTTCTTCCAAGGCATAGGTTCACCATCATAGAAAGATGAATGAGTCTCCGGGATCCTCGAATCTGCAGCCAAACTCATCCTCTTGAATCTATATTCATACTCACAGTTTTGGTTTTGCAGGTAATAGATCTGGGCTTAGAGGTGCTCGATTTTCTCATGAAGCCTGAAGATGGCCTCCTCAATGCTCTTGGGATCCAGCTTGTGCTTGTTGGTGAACTCCGCGATCATCATATGGTTGGCGTTGAGTCCACATTCCACCATCCCTTGACACTTGAAAACTTGCTGCTCCATTGCTTCTACTCTTGTCTCCACGCTTCCGGTCTTCTTCGGCCCCTCAACATCGTGGATGTGCAGCACCCCCTCACGCATCTCAATGGCTTGAGGGTGTCGCAGCACCTCCGCAAGGTAGGGGTTGATGACCTTCTTGAAAAACTTGTCCTTGGGGCACTTGGAGATGTCATGGTGATCTAGATCTGTCAGAAAAACAACTCGAAACAAAAACAGGAGCTATTGTCGTGGTACGGTGGTCAAAACCTTCGGGAAATTATATAATGATTTTTTTTACCGAACAAAAGAAGTATCATGCAAGAAAACGGAGTCCGAAAGGCACACAAGGTGGCCACAAGGACGGGGGCGCGCCCAGGGGGGTAGGGCACGCCCTCCACCCTTGTGGTGCTCTCGTGTCTCTTTCGGACTAGTTTTAATTTTCCTAAGTTTTTAAATATTCCAAAACGGAGAAAAATTATCAGTGGAAACGTTTTGGAGTCGGTTTACTTACCGTACCACATACCTATTCCTTTTCAAAGTTTGAAATGTTCTGGAAAGTGTCCTTTACTCCTCTGGTGTTAGGGTATTAATTATATTGGTCACGACATTTATTGGAGTATCTAAGATATAATGTTTGATTCTTTGACCATTTACCACCTTCAGATTTGTGCCTTTGGCGTTGTTGATCTTTATGGCACTGGAACAATAGACCTCCTTGATAATGTAAGGACCTTCCCATTTAGAGAGAAGCTTTCCTGCAAAAAATCTTAAACGAGAGTTGTATAGCAAAACATGATCACCTACATTAAACTCACGCTTTTGTATCCTTTTATCATTCCATCTTTTTACTTTTTCTTTAAACAACTTGGCATTCTCATAGGCTTGGGTTCTCCATTCATCAAGCGAGCTAATGTCAAATAACCTCTTTTCACCAGCAAGTTTGAAATCATAATTGAGCTCTTTAATATCCCAATATGCATTATGTTCTAATTCAAGAGGTAAGTGACATGCTTTTCCATAAACCATTTTATACAGAGACATACCCATAGGATTCTTCTAAGCAGTTCTGTAAGCCCATATTGCATCATCAAGTTTCTTAAACCAATTCTTTGTAGATCTATTAACAGTCTTTTGCAAAATTAATTTAAGCTCTCTATTACTCAATTATACTTGACCACTAGAGTGAGGATGATATGGCGATGCAATTCTATGGTTTACATCATATTTAGCAAGCATTTTACGAAAAGCACCATGAATAAAACCACCATCAGTCATTAAATATCTAGGGACTCCAAACCTTGGAAAAATAACTTCTTTAAGCATCTTAATAGAAGTGTTACGATCAGCAATACAAGTTGGAATAGATTCTACCCACTTAGTAACGTAATCAACAACAACTAAAATATGTGTATACCCATTAGAGGAAGGAAAAGGTCCCATATAATCAAAGCCCCAAACATCAAATGGTTCAATAACTAGTGAATAATTCATAGGCATTTCCTGACGTCTACTAATATTACCAATTCTTTGACATTGATCAGAAGACAAGACAAACTTACGAGCATCCTTGAAGAGAGTAGGCCAATAGAACCAGGATTGCAATACCTTATGTGTAGTTCTATCTCTAGCATGGTGTCCTCCGTAAGACTCAGAATGGCACTTGTGTAGGATCTTCTCTTGTTCATGCTCAGGTACACAATGTCTAGTAACACCATCTAGTCCTTGTTTATAAAGGTGTGGGTCATCCCAAAAGTAATGTCTTAAATCATAGAAAACCTTTTCTTTTGCTGGTATGTTAAACTAGGTGGTATAAATTTAGCTACAATGTAATTAACATAAGCAGCATACCATGGGGTATTATGAAAAGCATTTATGACATTTAATTGTTCATTAGGAAAACTATCATCAATAGGCAGTGGGTCATTAAGAACATTTTCTAACCTAGACAAGTTGTCTGCAACGGGGTTCTCAGCTCCCTTTCTATCAATAATATGCAAATCAAATTCTTGTAGCAGGAGAACCCATCTAATAAGTCTAGGTTTAGCATCTTTCTTTTCCATAAGATATTTAATAGCAGCATGATCAGTGTGAACAGTTACTTTAGAATCAACAATATAAGGTCTGAACTTATCACATGCAAATACAACTGCTAAAAATTCCTTTTCAGTGGTAGCATAATTTCTCTGGGCACTATCTAGAGTTTTACTAGCATACTGAATAACATTTAATTTCTTATCAACTCTTTGTCCTAGAACAACACCAATAGCATAATCACTAGCATCACACATAATTTCAAAGGGTAAATTCCAATCAGGTGGCTGAACAATAGGTGCAGATATCAAGGCTTTCTTAAGTATTTCAAATGCTTCTACACAATCATCATCAAAAACAAAAGGAACATCTTTTTGCATGAGATTAGTGAGAGGCCTAGAAATTTTAGAGAAGTCCTTAATAAACCTCATATAGAAACCAACATGACCAAGGAAACTTCTTACACCTTTGATATCTTTAGGACACGGCATCTTTTCAATAGCGTCTACTTTAGCTTTATCAACTTCGATACCTCTTTCAAAAATTTTCTGCCCCAAGACATTGCCTTCATTAACCATAAAGTGGCACTTATCCCAATTCAAGACAAGATTAGTTTCTTCACATCTCTGCAAAACTCGATCAAGGTTGCTTAAGCAATCATCAAAAGAAGTTTCATAAACGGAGAAATCATCCATGAAAACCTCAACAATATTTTCACAAAAATCAGAGAATATAGTAGTCATACATCTTTGAAAGGTAGAAGGTGCATTGCATAAACCAAAAGGCATACGTCTATAAGCAAAGGTACCGAAAGGGCAAGTAAAAGTGGCTTTCTCTTGATCATCTTTTGACACATGTATTTGAGAGAAACCAGAATAGCCATCTAGAAAGAAAAAATGAGTATGTTTGTATAGTCTTTCTAGCATTTGATCGATAAAAGGTAGAGGGTAATGATCTTTTCTAGTATCTTTATTTAATTTGCGAAAATCAATTACCATTTTATAACCTGTAATAATTCTTTGAGGAATCAATTCATTCTTACCATTAGGAACAATAGTAATACCTCCCTTCTTGGGGACACAACGCACAGGGCTTACCCACTGACTATCAGCAATGGGATAAATTATACCTGCCTCCAGAAGCTTTAGTATTTCATTTCTTACCACTTCTTTCATCTTAGGATTTAACTGCCATTGATGATCAACAACTGGTTTAGCATCTTTCTCCAATTTAATTTTGTGCTGACATAGAGTAGGACTGATGCCCTTAAGATCATCGAGAGTATATCCAATAGCGGCATAGTGCTTCTTCATAGTTTTCAATAATTTCTTTTCTTCATGTTCTGAAAGGTTAGCACTAATAATAACAGGATATATCTTCTTTTCATCAAGATAAGCATATTTCAGAGTATTAGGTAATTGTTTAAGCTCAAACACGGGATCATCCTTGGGTGGAGGAGGATCTCCAAGGATTTCAACAGGAAAATTGTGTTTCAAAATAGGTCCTTGATTAAAGAATACTTCATCCATTTCCCTTCTTTCATTCATAAACATATCATTTTCATGGTCTAGCAAATATTGTTCTAAAGGATCAGCAGGAGGCACGACAATAGAAGCAAGACCAATAATTTCATCCTTACTAGGCAATTCTTTATTATGGGGTTGTCTATGAAATTTAGAGAAATGAAAATCATGAGACATGTCCCCCAAACCAACAGTATCAATATCTTTCTCGCAGTCTATCTTAGCATTAACGGTATTCAAGAAAGGTCTACCAAATATAGTGCGACATAAATTATCTTGTGGGGAACCAAGAACAAGAAAATTAGTAGGATATTTTATCTTCCCACACAAGAATTCAACATCTCTAACGATCCCAATTGGTGATATAGTATCTCTATTAGCAAGCTTAATAGTAACATCAATATCTTCTATCTCAGGAGGTGCAATATCATTCATAATTTCTTTATATAAGGTATAAGGAATTGCACTCACACTAGCACCCACATCAGATAAGCCATGATAACAATGATGTCCTATTTTAACATAAACAACAGGCATGCCAACAACATATCTATGTTTATCTTTCATATCTGGTTTGGCAATTCTAGCAGCTTCATCACAGAAATAAATAACATGCCAATCAATATTATCAACCAAGAGATCTTTAACCATAGCAATACTAGGTTCGACTTTCGGGTTTGGGTGTTCTAATATTACTTTTGTTGACCACAGTTGAGGCTTCAGCATGATCCTTTATTCTAAGAGGGAATGTCAGTTTCTCAATATAAGCGGTGGGAACAATAGGATCAACATTATAAATAATAGTTTCTTCTTCAACTTTAGTAGGTTCAACTACTTTAACTTCAATGGGAGGATGATATTTAAACCACTTATCCTTACGGAGATCAACATGGGTAGCAAAAGATTCACAGAAAGAAGCTACTATCTTAGAGTCAAGTCCATATTTAGTGCTAAAATCACGAAAAGCATCGGTATCCATAAAAGATTTAACACAATCAAACTTAAGGTTTGTACCTGACTCTTTACCTTCATCGAGATCCCAATATTCAGAGTTGTGTTTAATTCTTTCCAATAAATCCCATTTGAATTCAATATCCTTCTTTATATAGGAACCAGTACAAGAAGTATCAAGCATGTATCGATCATTATGAGAAAGCTGAGCATAAAGTTTTTGAATAATAATTTCTCTTGAGAGCTCATGATTGGGGCATAAATATAACATTGACTTAAGCCTCCCTCAATCTTGAGTGACACTTTATCCTTCACGAGGCCAAAAATTATATATATAATTCCGATCACGATGAACCAGATGCATAGGATAAAACTTCTGTTGAAATTCCAATTTCAATCAGTTGTAGTTCCATGATCCAATATCATCCAATGGCCTATACCATATCAATGCCTTTCACTTCAAAGATAAAGGGAAGACCTTCTTCTTGAAAACATCCTCGGGCATACCTGCAAGCTTAAATAATCCACAAACTTCATCCACATAGATTAGGTGCATATCGAGATGTAATGTTCCATCTCTTGCATAAGGATTAGCTAGCAGTTTCTCTATCATACCCGAAGGATTTTCATAATAAATATTTTCAGTAGGTGCAGTAGGTTGAGGAGCAACTAATTGTGGTTCTGGTCGAGGTGAAGATACCCTAAACAAGCCCCTCAAAGGATTATTTTCCATAGTAACAAGTGACAATAAATTTCAGCACACTATATAAATGTTTCCTTACCAAAGGCGCTTCACTCCCTGGCGACGCCGCCAGAAAAGAGTCTTGATGACCCGAAAGTATAGGGGATCTATCGTAGTCCTTTCGATAAGTAAGAGTGTCGAACCCAACAAGGAGCAGAAGGAAATGACAAGTGGTTTTCAGCAAGGTGTTCTCTGCAAGCACTGAAATTATCGGTAACAGATAGTTTTGTGATAAGATAAATCGTAATGGGTAACAAGTAAATGAAGTAACTAAAGTGCAGCAAGGTGGCCCAATCCTTTTTGTAGCAAAGGAAAAGCCTAGACAATCTCTTATATAATGCAAAGCACTCCCGAGGACACATGGGAATTGTCGTCAAGTTAGTCTTCATTATGCTCATATGATTCATGTTCATTACTTTGATAATTTGATATGTGGGTGGACCGGTGCTTGGGTGCCGCCCTTCCTTGAAAAAGCCTCACACTTATGATTAACCCCTCTCGCAAGTATCCATAACTACGAAAGAAGTATTAAGGTAAACCTAACCATAGCATGAAACATATGGATCCAAATCAGCCCCTTAGAAAGCAACACATAAACTAGGGTTTAAGCTTCTGTCACTCTAGCAACCCATCATCTACTTATTACTTCCCAATGCCTTCTCCTAGGCCCAAATAATGGTGAAGTGTCATGTAGTTGACGTTCACATAACACCACTAGAGGAGAGACAACATACATCTCATCAAAATATCGAACGAATACCAAATTCACAAGATTACTTATAACAAGACTTCTCCCATGTCCTAAGGAACAAAAATAACTACTCACAAAGCATATTCATAATCAAGATCAGAGGGGTATTGGATATCATTAAGGATCTGAACATATGATCTTCCACCAAATAAACCAACTAGCATCAACTACAAGGAGTAATCAACACTAGTAGCAACCCACAGGTACCAATTTGAGGTTTTGAGACCAAGATCGAATAAAAGAGATGAACTAGGGTTTGAGAGGAGATGGTCCTGGTGAAGATGTTGATGGAGGTTGACCCCCTCTCGATGAGAGGACCGATGGTGATGACGATGGCGATGATTTCCCCCGCATGGAGGGATGTTTCCCTGGCAGAACAGCTCCGCCGGAGCCCTAGATTGGTTCTGCCCAGGTTCCGCCTCGAGACGGCGGCGCTTCGTCCCGAAAGCTTCCTTCTAATTTTTTCTAGGTCAAAACACACCATATAACCAAAGATGGGCACCAGAGGCCTGCCAGGGGGCCCACAAGGTCGGGGGGCGCCCAGGGGGTAGGGCATGCCCTCCACCCTTGTGGCTGGATGGTGGCCCCCCTCTGGTACTTTCTTCTCCCAATATTTTTATATATTCCAAAAACATGCTCCATTAAGTTTCAGGACTTTTGGAGTTATGCATAATAGGTCTCTAATATTTGCTCCTTTTTCAGTCCAGAATTCCAGCTGCTGGCATTCTCCCTCTTCATGTAAACCTTATAAAATAAGAGATAATAGGCATAAGTATTGTGATATATTCTGTAATAACAACCCATAATGCAATAAATATCAATATAAAAGCATGATGCAAAATGGACGTATCAACCGCATACACCGGTATGTATTATTTGCAATAAGTGAGTGGCTCGCTCCATTGTTCCGAAGAACGGAGTTTTAGTCATCTTGCCCATGAGGCATGGTTCGCAAGCATCAAATGATTCATAATCAAGTGATTCCAAAAGTCCATTTGCATGGAGTTTCTTCATGCGCTTTACACAAATATGACCTAAACGGCAGTGCCACAAGTATGTTGCACCATCATTATCAACTTTGCATCTTTTGGCATCAATATTATGAATATGTGTATTACTACGATTGAGATTCAATAAACCATTTATATTGAGTGTATGACCATAGAAGGTTTTATTCATGTAAACAGAACAACAATTATTCTTTGACTTAAATGAATAATTGTATTGCAACAAACATGATCCAATCATATTCATGCTCAACGCAAACACCAAACAACATTTATTTTAGGTTCAACACTAATCTCGAGGGTAAAGGGAGTGTGTGATGGTGATCTTATCAACCTTGGAATCAATTCCAACACACATCGTCACCAAACTAGTATCTGTTCATTTTGCTACTCCTGTTTATCAAAACTTAGCAACTGAACCGGTATCAAATACCCAGGGGCTACTATGAACACTAGTAAAGTACACATCAATAACATGTATATCAAATATACCTTTGTTCACTTTGCCATCCTTCTTATCCGCCAAGTTTTTGGGGCAGTTCCGCTTCCAGTGACCATTTCCTTTGCAGTAGAAGCACCCAGTTTCAGGTTTGGGTCTAGCTTTGGGCTTCTTCACGGGAGTGGAAACTTTCTTGCCATTCTTCTCGAAGTTCCCTTTCATTCCCTTGCCCTTTTTCTTGAAACTAGTGGTCTTGTTAACCATCAACACTTGATGTTATTTCTTGATTTCTACCTTCGCCGATTTCAGCATCGCGAATAGCTTGGGAATCGTTTTCGTTATCCCTTGCATATTATAGTTCATCACGAAGTTCTAGTAACTTGGTGATAGTGACTAGAGAACCCAGTCCGCATCATTGCTACTATCATCTTTCAACTTAGTTTTCTCTAGGAACATATCAAAAATAAAAGAGGAGAGCTATACGCGAGCTATTGATCTACAACATAGATATGGAAATACTATCAGGACTAAGTTCATGATACATTAAGTTCAATTAATCATATTACTTAATAACTCCCACTTAGATTGACATCCCTCAAGTCATCTAAATGATCACGTGATCCATATCAACTAAACCATGTCCGATCATCACGTGAGATGGAGTAGTTTTCAATGGTGAACATCTCTATGTTGATCATATCTACTATATGATTCACATTCGACCTTTCGATCTCCAATGTTACGAGGCCATGTCTGTACATGCTAGGCTCGTCAAGTTCAACCCGAGTATTCCGCATGTGCAAAACTGTCTTGCACCTGTTGTATGTGAACATAGAGCTTATCACACCCGATCATCACGTGGTGTCTCGGCACAACGAACTGTCGCAACGGTGCATACTCAGGGAGAACATTTATACCTTGAAATTTAGTGAGGGATCATATTATAATGCTACCGCCATACTAAGCAAAATAAGATGCATAAAAGATAAACATCACATGCAATCAAAATATGTGACATGATATGGCCATCATCATCTTGTGCCTTTGATCTTCATCTCCAAAGTACCGTCATGATCTCCATCGTCACCGGCTTGACACCTTGATCTCCATCGTAGCATCGTGGTCGTCTCACCAACTATTGCTTCTACAACTATCGCTAACGCATAGTGATAAAGTAAAACAATTACATGGCGTTTGCATTTCATACAATAAAGCGACAACCATAAGGCTCCTACCAGTTGCCGACAACTTTTTAAAAAACATGATCGTCTCATACAATAACGTATATCACATCATGTCTTGACCATATCACATCACAACATGCCCTGCAAAAACAAGTTAGACATCATCTACTTTGTTGTTGCAAGTTTTACGTGGCTGCTATGGGCTTCTAGCAAGAACCGTTCTTACCTACGTATCAAAACCACAATGGTGATTTATCAAGTTTTCTGTTTTAACAAGGATCGGCCGCAGTCAAATTCGATTCAACTAAAGTTGGAGAAATAGACAGCCGCTGACCACCTTTATGCAAAACTAGTTGCATGTCTGTCGGTGCAACCGGTCTCATGAACGTGGTCATGTAAGGTTGCTCCAGGCCGCTTCATCCAACAATACCGCCGAATCAAAATAATACATTGGTGGTAAGCAGTATGATGATCACCGCCCACAACACTTTGTGTTCTATTCGTGCATATCATCTACGCATAGACCTAGCTCGGATGCTACCGTTGGGGAACGTAGCATGCAATTTCAAAACATTTCCTACACTCATGCAAGATCTATCTAGGAGATGCATAGCAACGAGAGGGGGAGAGTGTGTCCACGTACCCTCATAGACCGAAAGCGGAAGCAGTTGACAACGTGGTTGATGTAGTCAAACTTCTTCTCATTCCGACCGATCAAGCACCGAACATACGGTGATAACTAAGGGAGTCCTGGACTAAGGGGTCCTCGGGCGTCCGGCCTGCTAGCCATGGGTCGGACTGATGGGCTGTGAAGATACGAAGACTGAAGACTACACCCATGTCCGGATGGGACTCTCCTTGGCGTGGAAGGCAAGCTTGGTGACCAAATATGTAGATTCCCTTCTTTGTAACCAATCTTGTGTAACCCTAGATCCTTCCGGTGTCTATATAAACCGGAGGACTTAGTTCGGATAGGGAAGATTCATTATCATAGCCTTACAAGCTAGACCTCTAGGGTTTAGCCATTACGATCTCGAGGTAGATCAACTCTTGTAATACTCGTATTCATCAATATCAATCAAGCAGGACATAGGGTATTACCTCCATAGAGAGGGCCCGAACCTTGGTAAACATCGTGTCCCTTGTCTCCTGTTACCATCGACCTTCGACGCACAGTTCGGGACCCCCTACCAGAGATCCGCCGGTTTTGACACTGACATTGGTGCTTTCATTGAGAGTTCCACTTTGCCGTCGAAAACAAGATCGATGTCTCGCCATGTTCTCAAGGATAATATCGCCACCGGAGGAACGCCGGCTCCAGGCCAAACCCTCCGGCTGGGCGGCTTTACCATGACCACCCGTTCGGTCATTAAGCCGACGATGACATCTCAGGTCATCGAAAATCCCCTTCGTATCGATTCCGAACACTCCAAGTAGATAGATCCAGCGGAGCTTTCGGCCTGGAACGAGCTCCTAGATCGTGTCGCCGCCCTGGGGGTCGCTACAGACTACGACCGGATTGGGCTTAAACCCGATCAGAGAGAAATCAGATCTCTGCTGATCACCCACTAGATAGCGGTAGTCGAGGAGCGAGTCGACAACTCTTCCTCCATATTAAGGACAGACTATGTCCGGATCTCCAGTCTCGAAGAGCCGGACACCTACTCGCGAGGCGAAGCATCCTGCCCTCCGAACATAGAATTAGACGATGGGCCTAAGAAATTAGTGGGCATCCCGAAGCCCGATCTGCTAAGTTTGGAAGACCTTCAAACTCCGGATCCAAAACCGGGGCATGGTTCAGATTTAAATCCACCCACCCACCCTAATACAAGCGCTCTCATGAGCATAAAACAACAGTCTCAAGAAACGGTCCACCACTTCTGGGCCAGATTCCTTCTTGTCAAAAACAAGATTAAAGATTGCCGCAACGAGGAAGCTATCTCAGTGTTCCGCAACAATTGCAGGGACAAAGGAATCCTCAACGCCATCAACCGCCATTGCATCCTACACTTCGCTGACTTGGCAACTATCGTACAGAAGTACAGTGCAACGGAAAGCGCCTGGAAAACTCAAACAGCTCGTTGGCAATCATCAGTCCCCACTCAACCCCTTATTCAGGCAAAAAGGGCACACCCGGGCAACACGCCCGGTTCAATAGTAAAGAAATACAAGTCCAGTATGGGGCGCGGAACCGTTCTGGAAGGATGGCTCGATGGGCCATGCAAAATACACGCAACACCGGATAACATACCAACACATAGCCTAGAGCATGTTGGATACTCCAGCAAGTGGCCAAGATTAGCGAGGATATCCTCACCAAGAATAACCCAGAACAACACCCCCCACAGGACAACGACCCCAAAGTACTAACGGTCTTCGAGACATTCGCCTCAAACAATAGGTGCAAAAGCGCACTACACAGACTCGCCGAAGTCTGTCAAATAGCAGCGATAAACCCTTGGAACGACACGACTATAACTTTTAATGCCGGCGACGAACCAAAATACAGGACAGTGTGAGCACCAGCCACCTTGGTCCTCAGTCCAATCATGGACGACTTTTGGCTCACCAAAGTCCTCATGGATGGCGGCAACGGACTAAACCTCATCTACGAAGATACACTCCACAAAATGGGAATAGACAGGAGCCGCATTGAGCAAAGCAGCACAACCTTCCAAGGAATTATTCCCAGTCGGGAGGCGCGGTGTGTGGGAAAAATAACACTCGACGTGGTATTCAGCACGCCGAAGAATTATCGGTCCGAAGAAATAACCTTCCAAGTGGCCCCTTTCAACAGCGCATATCACGCCCTCTTAGGGCGAGATGCATTTACGCGCTTCCAAGCGGTACCCCATTATGGATACATGAAGCTCAAGATGCCTGGGCCCAACGGTATAATCACTCTAGCTAGTGATCCGGACATAGCACTCCGCGCTGATAGTAAAACCGCATCCTTGGCCCTTGAGGCATTATCTGAAGCCCTCATGGCTGAAGAATTGACCGTGATGCATTCCATGGTGCATAGGGATGATGTGGTCCTAGACAAACGACCCAAATCCACCTCCTTCAAACCAGCAGAAGAAATAGTCAAATTCCAAGTCCATCCAACGGACCCCAAGAAGACAGCATCCATCAGATCACAATTAGACCCAACGGTCGACGCCACGCTACGAGAGTTCCTGCGCGAGAGTTGGGATATATTCACCTGGCACCCTTCTGTTATGCCAAGAATCCCACGCGAGTTGGCCGAACACAGCCTCCATATATTAAAGGGATACAAACCGGTCAAGCAAACACTGCGGCACTTTTCTGAACCCAAACGTCAAGCTACGGGGAGGAGCTAGCCAAGCTAATTGAGGCCGGATTCATCAGAGAAATAAAACATCTGGACTGGATGGCAAACCTGGTGATGGTACCAAAGAAGGACAAATCCTGGCAGTTGTGCGTCGATTTTAAAGACCTCAATAAGGCTTTCCCTAAGGATCCCTTCCCCCTCCCCTGCATTGATCAGATCATTGATGCTACCACAGGACACGACTCACTTTGTTTCCTTGATGCATATTCCGGATACCATCAAATCAAAATGAAGGAGTCTGATCAAGCTGCAACAGCATTCATAACCCCACATGGGCCATTCTTCTTCAACACCATGCCCTTTGGGCTCAAGAACGCCAGCGCCACATACCAACACATGATTCAAAAATGCCTGGAGAAACAGATCGGCAAGACAGTTGAAGCTTATGTGGACGACGTCGTCATAAAAACTAGGCACGTCGAAACAATAATAGACGATTTACGTCTCACATTCGATAACCTCCGCGCGTATGACATTAAGCTCAATCCTGAAAAGTGCGTTTTACTGAAAAAGGCTTTCGCCCCGCTTTATAGATAAAGCACCACCGTGCACAAAGTAGCACAATCTAAGAAAACAAAAAAAACACACACACACACCACCACCTCAAGCAGGTCCAACAACGAAACGAAACCCAGGTTCAGCTGTGGGCACAGCACAACATGCCCAATAACACACCACAGCTCAAACTACGAACACAATGGCGGCGGCGACGACGAGGTGTAGAGGATCTAATCCGGCTCCGGTGGTGGAGGAGGGAGCGGGGGAGCCAACCGGAGCGCCATCGAACGAATCTGGGCGATGATGGAGGTGATGGCGTCTCTCTCCTGGGGGCGGCTAAGCGGCCGCCAAAGCTACAAGTAACCAGACCATTTGAACAAAGCGTCAGTAGCATGTCGAAGAGGGATCTGCTGAATCACAAGTTTATTCCTAACTATCCACAGTGTCCAGGTTAGCACTCCGATGACTAGCCACCTAATGTGGCAGGATGGGGGAGGTAACGCCCGGAGTTCCGTGAATAGGGCAGGGAAGTTGTTGTGATCCCAGCTTCCACCCACTAATTCATGGAAACAACTCCAAAGGAACTTCATGGACACACATGTGAAGAAGATATGGTTCGAATCTTCCTCAGGCCCGCAGAGCGGGCAACGCCCATCTCTTGGGCCATTGCGCTTCAGGACCTCCACGCCAGATGGTAGGCGGCCGAGAATCCATTGCCACATGAATATCCTAATCTTCAAGGGGAGTCGAATCTCCCAGATGGAAGTGAGGGCCTCATGACCCAGCGAGGGTGCGATGGCCATGTATAGAGATTTAGTGGAGAACTGCCCCGATGGCTCTAGAAGCCGCTTGGCCCAGTCTTCTCCCCCTCGAGATTAGGTTCTTGGAGCGCGATGCATTCCAGCAGCTCATGCCAGTCCGCATTCTCAGCCGGGCCAAAAGCTCTCCGGAATGCGAGACGCCCTAAGTCAATAAGGGCTGTCGCAACCGAGATTCGTGGTTCAACCACGATGGAGAATAGGTCCGGGAACCGAGCCGCAAGGGGCCGGTCGCCAGCCCATCTATCGAACCAAAACAACGTGGAGGTGCCCGATCCAACCGCGATCGAGGTGCTGATGCGAAGGATTGGAAGGAGCTGAATGATGGATTGCCAGAACTAAGAATCTCCGGATCTCTGGCAGAAGGCTAGTGGCTACCCACGGAGGTATTTCTGCTGAATGATGCGAAGCCACAGGCCCCCATCGCCGTTGGAGATCCGCCACAACCAGCGCGTAAGTAGGTCAATGTTCATGCGTTTGGAGGACATGATCCCGAGCCCACCCTGGTCGCGCAGTTTACAGATCTCCGACCAGCGAATCATGTGGTATTTCTGTTTATCTTCCTTGTCGGCCCAGAAGAAGCATCCCTGAACGATGGCAATCTCGTGATGTAGAGTCTCCGGAAGGCTATAGAAGCTCATGATGAACAGGAGTAGGCTGGCCAGGGACGAGTTAATAAGCACCGTCCAGGAGGCCTTCGAGAGCCAACGGCCTTGCCAAGGCTCGATGCGGTGTTGCAGCTTCCCAACTGCGGGGCTAAGCTCCGCCACCGTGAGCCTTGTATCACTAATGGGGATCCCTAGATAAGACGTGGGGAAGCAACCCAACAGGCAATTAAGTCTATCTGCGATGTTCTGTCGCTCGTCTTGGGAGTATCCCAGGATCATAACCGAACTTTTATCGAAGTTGATCCTGAGGCTAGACATCTGCTAGAAGCACACCAGGAGGAACTTCAAGTTCATAATGTCGGTCGCCGAGCCTTCCACCATGATGATGGTGTCATCCGCATATTGTAGGAGGGAGATCCCGTTCCTTCCGACTAGATGAGGGACTATCCCCTTAATGTGGCCCGCCGCCTTGGCTTTATCTAAGATCGCAGCCAGACCATCGACCACCATGTTGAAGAGGAATAGAGAGAAGGGATCGCCCTGGCGCACCCCGCAGGAGGTGGGGAAGAATGGGCCAATATCGCCGTTAATGTTCACTGCAGTCCGTCCTGAGGATACCATTTGCATAACTCGCGAGACCCACCTGTCATCGGAGCCCTTCCGCAGCAAGCATTCCCGAAGGAAGGGCCAATTAACCATGTCATATGCCTTGTGGAAATCCAGTTTCAGGAAGACTGCCTTGAGGTGTTTGGAGTGGACCTCATGGAGTGCCTCATGAAAAACCAGGACTCCGTCAAGGATATACCGACCCTGAATAAATGCCGATTGATCAGGGTGAGTGATCCTATCGGCAATAGGGGCCACCCTAATGGAATACCCCTTCGTGAGGATGCAGAAGATGACATTAATGAAGGTAATTGGCCTAAACTGGCGAATATCCGAGGCCCCGGTGACTTTGGGGATGAGGGTGATGATCTCGAAGTTAAGCCTAGTGAGGTCGATGGTCCCGAATTCCTCAAACAGGGCCATCACCTCTGATTTTATTACCTCGCAGAAAGTTTGGAAGAACTTCACTAGAAGGCCATCCGGACCGGGGGCCGAGCAGGGGTTCATACCCTTGATAGCTGCCCAGACCTCAGCCTCCGAGAACGGGGCTGTAAGGGCCACATTGTCAGCAGGAGAGACACAACTGTGGGCCGGTCAGATGTCCTGAGCCAGAGAAATACCTCCCCAAGGGGAGGTAGAGAATAGGTCTCTGTAAAAGCCATCTACATGGGTCCGGATGTCTTCCGGGCGCTGCAAGAGGGTCTCACCGTCCCAGAGAAGAGGGATGGAGTTACGGCGACGACGACCATTGGCGATGGCCTGGAAGTAGGTGGTATTGGCATCCCCCTTAAGGACCCAATTCTGCGTGCCTCGCAAGCGCTAGTATGCCTCCTCATCCGTGTAGATGACCGTGAGCTGGTCTTCTAAGTTGTATCTAAGTATCCACTCGTCCGCCGACAGACCTGCGGAATCAGCCCGCAGGTCGAGGGCCTGGATGGCCTCAAGGAGCGCTTTCTTACGCTCGCAAATGTCCCCACCGACGTTGGCGCCCCAACCTTTCATGAATTGTCTGGACCGCTTAGCACAGAAGTGCTAGGAGTCCACAGCCGGAAGGGCGCGATGTGGGGCATTACGCGCTTCCCACCACCGACCGGCCACGACCGAGATAAACCCGGGCTGACGCAACCAGAATGTTTCAAAGCGGAAGCAGGGTAGTATGGGGGGACGCTCGTTCTCTGAAGAGGGAAGGAGGGGGACGTGATCGGACCCGATCCTCATGATCGCTCGAAGTGAAGCTAGGGCACAGCGAATGTCCCACTCGGGGGCAATGAAGACACTGTCAATTACAGACGGGTCAGGTCAACCTGGCTGTTGGTCCAGGTGAACCTAACCCCAACTCTATCGAGCTCTCGGAGGCCCATGTCAGCGATGCAGTCATTGAACATCTTCATCCGGGGGAAGTTGATGAGATTATTGCTCTTGTCTTCCTCCGACCGAATGAGGTTGAAGTCACCCCCACTACGATCGGGAACTGGGCGGCGGCCACCTTCCTCCTGATCTCAGCAAGGAAGGCTTCAAAACGACGGTGGTCGGCCGGACCATATACTGCAATAATCTCCCACTTGAAGTTTAGAGCGTGCTCGAAGACCTCGATGCTAACGAAGAACTCACCACGGTCCATGCTACCGACCTCAAAGGTGGTATCCTTCACACCTAGGAGGATACCACCCGAGTGGCCCGTACTCCCACTAGAAGGGAGCCAGTGCCAAGCAAAGAGGTTGGAGCTCAGATGTTCGAGCTCCGACAGGGAGAATTCAGTTCACATTGTTTGTTGAATGGCTACTATGTCAATTCGCTCGGTCCGCATGTACTCGATCAGCTGGCGGCGTCGGCCGTCTTGGCCGAAACCACAGATGTTCCAGAATAGGGTCCGCATCAAGCATCTATCGGGGGCTGCTTGACCCCAGAACACGTGATGCGCTTTGAGCACGGAGAGCAGTGGTGCGGGAACGAGTATGGCCCCGGATCTCCACCTGGAAGCGCGCGCGGGCCTCGGCAAGACGCCCATCGAGGATCTCCCGTGCGCGGATAGCCTCGATCTAAACTAATGGGGGGGGGCAACCTCCCCCCGGAAAACTATGGCCGAGTCCGCAGCCACCCTAGCGAGGTGACCTAGCAGAGCGGCCTCAAGCGCCGAGCACGAACAAGTAGCAGGAGTGGTGGGGATGGACGGAGTACCTAGCTCAAGGTTCCTGGCAGCAGACCGGAGCTCTGCTCGCTCAGGGATAGGCAGCGCTGGACTGCCCACCAGCCTGGAAGCCTCAATCCGAGCACTGCGACGAGAGGACGTCACCGGAGACGAGGTCGATCTGCCACGCCTGGAGTAAGCCGCGGACCGTGGGGGGGGGAGGAGGGCCGTCCACCGGAGTGGTCATCACCGTCTCTAACCCGACAGCCGCAGCGAGCGGAGTGGCCGGGGAACGCGGCTGGGGAGCAGTGGTCATGGCAGGACCGAAGAGCAGGCGAGCGGGGATGATGGCGCGACGGAGACGAGGGGGGCCGCGGCCATCACCAGAGCCGGCAACGGAGGCGGAGGTGGCACCACCAGCGCGGAGGAAGGTAGAGCCGGCGGCCGGGCTGTGTCCACCAGTGGCCCCTCCGAGGCCGCGAGCACCACCGGATCCGGTAGCAGAGGCAGAGGCAGTGTCACAAGCGCGGTGGAAGGGGGCGCCGGATGGTGGGCCATGGTCACCGACAGCCCCTCCGAGGCTAGGAGCAGAGGAGCGGGGACAGGGATGTCGACGGCGGATGCAGAGTCGAGGGCGCCGGGCGGGGCCCTAGGGGAGCGAGGGGAAGAGGCTGGAAAGACCTGGAGGCTGACGTTGGAGGTGTCGCTGCCGTCGACCAAGAGTGCCGGGGCCACGGCGTGGGAGCGGCCAAACCCTGCCCCACCCCGAGAAGCAGTCGCGGCAGGTGGGTCGTGGGGGGGACTGTCCTCGGAGTCCTCATCGTCATCCTCCGAGCCGGAGTGGTGGCCATGACGGGGGTCCCGGTCACTGCGTCGGACCGAGGCATCTGGGCCACCCCCCAAGAAGCTGTCGTCAGGAATGCGAGGGCGGCCAATGTGCTTGGGAGGCTCGGGCGAGATCCTGAGGTCGAACCCCTGGTCGTTGAAGAACACCCGGACCTTGGCATGCATCTTTGTCAAGTCGAGGCACTTGACCTTGATCCGAACCTCCTCCTCCTTGCGAAGCGAGAGCTCGTCCACCACGACCACCTTGCCGAGGATGCGGGACATGCTTCGAATGACCCGCTCCAAGCGGGCAATGTCGGGAAGGCCGCTGATGAGGATCCAAGCAGTTTCGAGAACGGTGACCGCCAGAGGGTCCCGAACAGGGACCAAGATGTCCACCACAATCTTGTTGAGAGCCAGGGTGATGTCGCCGCTATGGGTGCCGATGCCATGGCTCATAGCATCAGGGAACATGACCGAGAACTGGTTGTTATCCATCGTAGTAACCTACCAATGCCAGCTGCAGTGGTAGAGGTGGTTGAGCTCAGCTTCAAGCATCTCAGGGGAATCCACTCCCTCCCTCAGAATGACAATGGCGAGGAGCGAGGGTGAGGGTGGGGGAAGGTCGGGGAGCTCGATGTGGAAGAAGCCCAAGCCCTCAATCCCATGCCCGTACATCATCACCTCCTCCGACACGGGGCGATCCGGGCATAGGAAGGCAGGGTGACCCGGGTCTGTGCAAATGTAGCAACACTGAGGGCGAGTGCACGCGAGCTGAGAGTGGCCCGAGATGTCGCAGTTGAAGCACTTCTGAAGATCCTCGGGATGGTTCTCGGAGCAGATGGGACCAGGAGTGGTGGTAGCCGAGCTGCGTGCTGGTCCAGTGGGAGGAGCTGCGCCGGTACCACGCCCAAGCCCCCTCTTCTTCTTCTTCTTCTTCTTCTTCTTCCTCTTGGGGCCCTGCCTGCCCCGCTCGGCACCAGCTGGGTTGGGAGGAAAGGCCGGCTCGCCCCTCGGTGGCTAGTAATGGCGTGAGGCCGCTGGGGCCGCAGTCTGCTGCTACAGATGGTGCTGAGCACGGGGCGGTGAACGCGAGCGGGCAGGGGAGCGGCCCGACCGGGCGGGGGATCAGCCCACGCGGGCGGGGGACTGACTATCTCGGCGGCGAGGGGGAGATGGCGAGTGGCGGCGCTGGCCGCGGCGATCCGGCATAGGGGCAGGCGAGCGGGACCTAGAACGGCCCCGGCGATCAGCCCATCCCGGAGACCGGCGCGGCGGGGAGCGGTAGTCGGAGCGCGGAGGAGATCGGTGGTCAGAGCGCGACGGGGAGCGACGGCCATCCCGCGACGAGAGCTGCCAGTGCAGGTCGCCCTCGCATCGCAGCTCATTAGGGGAGGGGCGCGAGGCGGCCCGATGATCATCAGCGTGATGCTTGGGACGGGTACCCTCACCCCCCATTCCCGCGTCATGGAGGCGCGCACGGCAGGGGCAAACGATGACGGGGCGGATACACGGGTGCCGGAACGGGGCGATGGCGGAGGCCTTGGGAAGCCAACGGGCGGCCAGATGGACTGGGCCAGGGGGCGCGAGGCCCAGGAGTGTCCCTGGGCGGGATGGGCCGGCACGATTCAGACGAGCCCACCACGTCCCCTAAGGGCCCAACACTCAGCCAGCCCATCGGTGGTCGGCCCAGCCCGCAGGGCAGGGAGGGGGGAGCGAGGGTTTCACCGCCCGCCGCCTCCGCCACCGCGGCCGGCACCAGGACCAAGGACGACGAGGGGACTGGATGAGCACGTCGAGGAGCCAGGCGGGGGGAGAAGCTGAGGTTGGAAGACACGAAGGAAGCAATGTAAGGTCAAAACGGCGACCGGCACAGTAGCACCGGGGATCCTGTCGGCGGTGAAACCAGGCAGCGCGGCGGGGCACCAGCCCAACTGCAGGACACGGCGGGGGAAGCGGCACGCCATGAGACGCGGGCACGCCCCTGGTGCGACCGCCCAGTGACGCCCCACGCTGGAGCGCGGCAGCGGCGAGCGGTCCGGGACAACAAGGGGGCACCTTTGCGAGGAGTCGGCGGGGCCGCCACCGCAGGGGGCCGACGCGCCCGAGGGAGAGGGTCCGAGCTGCCCCGACGAGGGGGCTGCCCGTTTACTACCCATGGCGGGGCCAGCCGCGCTGGGGGCTCCCGGCAAACCACCGGCCAGCCGGCGTCCACATCTTCAGCCTCCGTGAGGTCAGCCTAGCGCAACGCGCCTTCCCGAGATGGGGGGGGGGAGGAGATGGCCCGATCGGCGGGAGGCCCACTCAGGGGCGACGAGGGCGCAGCCTCAGAGGTGAGTGACACATCCGGGGGAGGGGAGGCCAAGTGGAGGCGCTCCGGTCGCGGCCTCTCTGGCGGTGCGGCTGCGGGTGGGGAGTCGCCAGACGGGTCGCAGGAGCAAGCCATCTCCCAAAGACGAATTACACCTCACTGCCCTTTTCCGAAAAGTGCGTTTTCGGTGTCCCCGTCGAAAAACTGCTGGGCTTCATTGTTTCCAACAGAGGAATTGAAGCAAATCCAGCAAAAATCTGAGCTCTATCACAATTGGCTACGCCAACAGACCTTAAACAAGTCCAAAAGCTCGCGGGCCGCATGGCAGCTCTAAGCCGCTTTATCACCAGATTGGGAGAAAAGGCACTGCCACTCTATCGCCTTCTACGGTGAACCGATCACTTCGAGTGTACGGACGCGGCAACAGCCAGACTGGAGGAAATAAAAACCCTTCTTGCGAGCAACCCAATCCTGGCCGTGCCAAACTTCGGCAAACCGATGTTGTTGTACATATCGGCAACACATCAGGTGGTGAGCGCCGTGCTCGTCGTCGAACGAGAATAGGACGCACACAAATCCCCTCTTCAGAAGCCAGTATACTACGCATCCACTGTCCTTACACCATGCAAATCCCGGTACCCCCATTATCAAAAGATAGCATACGCGGTCTTCATGGCATCCCGAAAGCTCCGTCACTACTTCTAGGAGTGTTCGATCACGGTGGCTTCCGAAGTACCACTCAACGACATTATAAACAACTGTGATGCCACAGGCCGGATTGCCAAATGGGTCATTGAGCTCCTTCCATTTGATATTACATACAAACAACATCGAGGTATTAAATCCCAAGTACTGGCTGACTTCGTCGCCGAATGGATAGAGGCCGAACTCCCTAAAGAGTACGATGCATATTCTAGTTGGGTTATGTATTTCGATGGCTCCAAAATGCTGGCAGGGCTAGGGGCGGGCGTCGTCTTAACGTCACCAACTGGAGACGTCGTTCCGTACGTACTCCAAATACTATACACAGACTGCAACAATGCAACCGAATACGAGGCCTTATTGCAGAGTCTCTGGATGGCTGTCTACATGGGCATACGACACTTAGAAGTGCGCGGGGACTCAAACCTTGCAATACCTCAAATAAATGGAGACTTCGACGGCAAAGATCCAAAGATGGTAGCTTACCGTAATGCCGTCATAAAAATGTCGGCCTGGTTCGAGGGGCTCGAGTTCCACCATGTGGCTCGAGAAAGTAATCAGGCGGCGGACGTCCTTGCTCGTATCGGCGCTAAGTGCGACCCCGTTCCACCCAATATCTTTCTAGAAAGGCTTTTTAAGCCATCCGTGGTGTGGCAGGGGGAAAACTGCAACACTAGTCCGGATCCGGACATAACCCCAGATTCCGAAAACACCGACATCATCAGAGGCTCAGCCACCAAAATAACACCGTCGGCGCATCTCATCATGGCAGTCATTGCTCCATAGACCAAACCCTTCCTGGCCTACCTTAACAAGATGGAGCTTCCCGAGGACCAGAATGAGGCCCGCTGCATCGTTCGACATTCGAAGGCCTACAAAGTTCATGACGGAGAGCTCTATAAGAAAAGCGCTACCAGAGTTCTTCAAAGATGTATCTCCGAGGAAGAGGGGCGGTAGCTCTTGGCCGAGATTCATGCTGGACTCGACGGTCACCACACCGCAGCTCGGGCCCTTGTTAGCAAGGCCTTCCATACAGGGTTTTATTGGCCAACGACCTAAGCAGATGCACATGACCTTGTCCAATGTTGCGTCGGATGCCAACTCTTCGCCAACCAAAGCCACATGCCGCCCACTACCTTACAAACAATCCCCACCACTTGGCCTTTTGCGGTCTGGGGACTCTATATGGTTGGACCCCTTAAAGGAGGAAGCCATAAGAGAAAGTATCTGATGGTCATGGTGGATAAATTCACTAAGTGGATAGAGGCCAAACCAGTCAAAACGGCCGAAGCGGGGCCGGTAATAGATTTCATATCCAGCGTGGTACACCGTTATGGTGTCCCACACAGCATAATCACCGATAATGGCTCTAATTTCACAGCCAATGAAGTGAAAACCTGGTGCGCTAATCTGGGCATTAAGCTCGGTTATGCCTCTGTCTATCACCCGTAGACAAATGGTCAAGTCGAATGGGCTAATGGTCTTATTATGAGCGGCATCAGACCTAGACTAGTGCGGTCTTTGAAAGAATCGGATAAGCACTGGGTGGAGGAACTTGACTCCGTGCTCTGGGGGCTACGGACCACACCCAACCGCACTATTGGATATACACCTTTCTTCATGGTGTACGGTGCAGAAGTAGTGTTACCCTGCGATATTATTCATGACTCACCTCGAGTGCGCATGTACGAAGAGAGAGAAGCCGAGCTTGATCGACAGGACAACTTAGATGCCCTGGAGGAGGAGCGCGACGTCGCAAAAGCCCGTTCCGCATTTTATAAACAGCAGGCTCACAGATATCAAAGCAGAGAAGTATGGGCCAAGACATATAACGTTGGTGAACTTGTTCTACCCCTGCCAGAGAAGAAAAAGGAAAAAACTCAAGCCCAAGTGGGAGGGTCCCTTTATCATTGACGAAGTCCTCATCGGGGAGCGTACCGCCTGCGTGATGCGTCAGACAATCATCTGGAGCCGAACTCCTGGAATGCGGCCAGACTCCAATGATTTTATGCCTAGCGCCGAACTCTGTGTTTGTCTCCATCCTCATGTTATTAAGGTTATGTTTTCTCTCTTTTTTCGTTTTTATCTTTTTTTCGTTCTGCTCTTTAGCCCTATGACTTTGGTACGGCTAGACCGTCCTCCCCTGATGCGTACATCTCCACATATGTACGTTCATTATACCTGGGGGCTTCTCGTATAGAAGCTTGCTATTATCCTTTGAGCATCAAGCTCACCACATATGCGTTTTTTCATATGTACCTTATCTTCGCCATTATATGCATCGATATGACTTAAGTTTTGGCCAAGCTGGGTTGCCTGGCTCCTGTGCTTATGCCCTACGTTCCCGTTAGTTTGGCTAGGGCATAAAGGGAGCACCTCTGCGATTGTTACTGCCGGGTCATCCGGATGTTTACCTCAGACTGGGTGAAGCCGAAAGCTAGCGTTCTTAAGGGAATATTCGGTCGGCAAATCAAAGATGTTCCCGCATTCATTCCATTACGAAACTCCAGAAGTTACTCTGCGATTTTTTCAATCGCAGTTCGGACATGCACATTAAACGCATGCCAGGGAAAGGAACCCTTAACAGAACTATTCTCTCTGGAAGGTGTTTCTTATATAATGTAATATAACAAAACTAGCCGGGTACACATTGTCTGTTCAAGCAACTATGACCCCTACGCCTGGTTCCCATGCATACCCCGGTATATTCTACCGTTAGGGTATTCGGAAACACTCCGCACCTTTGGGTCCAGAGATTGAAGCGAAAAGGTCGGCCATGAAAATTATCTTTATTATCCAGCTAGAAGGAAAGTACATAGTCACTTAGGACTCAAAAACTTCCTCCTCTATACTGTCCAAAAGGCGGTCTAACTTACAATCCCGTTGGGAGTATCTAGCAGCCACCTCTACTTGGCCATATACTAAACTAACGGGAAATTTTCCCCATTTGACCTAGCGGTCCGACCCGGGCCATGTGATTCGGATCCAGCTTGGTATATCGTGTTTTTACCATGGCCCAGGCTTCTCGCGCACCCTCTCGGTAGGCCGATATCTTCCACAGTCGGATACACCACCGAGCTCACTTGAATAGCTCTACAAGCTTCTCCATATTCCCTGGAGGGGAGTCGGATGGCCATAAGGCCTTGGCTACGCTCCGCATTGCCTGCCGAGCTTGCTCGTGCAATTGTGAAAGCCCTTGCAGAAGATCACTTGATGATCCGGACACCTCCTCTTCGGGACAGCCCATTAATACACCTGCAATCACAGCTATATTAGCTACTTTTACTTCCAAACTGTCGTACGGTAAATACGACCACATACTGAATATGCCGCCTCACAGTTTTTTGTTCTCCTTCACGGAGTCTGCCAGCTAGGCCCGCACATCCTTAAGCTCTTCGCCCATCTGGGTGTTCGCATCTTGGAGTTTGTTTTTCTCCTGTCTGACACGGGTCAAAACCCGCTCGCCTGCGGCCTGCAGTCTTTTCGACTCTTTTTCCTCCAATTGATCTGATAATCTTGTTATGAGATAAAGCCGCAGTGTTAATATGGCCGCTATGCAATAACTGTTTCTTGATGGAGGGAAATATCACCGGAGGATGCCGCTTTGGATTTTTTTCCAGTTCGGTGGTCACTGCGTTCAACTGCGTCCGACACTTTTCTAGCTCTTGGGCTAGCACGTCGTTCTTCTTCGACAGAACCTGGTCATGTAGTGATCCTCAAATCAGTTGTCCCAACTACTTTAAGTCTCGGGTGCTACTGGCATATTGTTATCACAGTCAGACAAAGTAAACTTACCTGCACATCTTTTAAATGCTGCTTTGTGGCTCTGTTAAGCCCATATCGAGCATCTCAGATATATGCATCAACCGAGCTAAAGGCGTTAAATGCCTCCTCTGAAAAGCCAGGGTCTTGTAAAACGGCCCTGCGGCGCCAATGATTCATGGCGCTCTCCACTTCCGAGTTGGTGACAGATACGTCATCTGAATCCTCGGCTGGAGGACAGTCCGACGTCACCCTCACATCAGTCCCCGTCTTCACGGTAGGATCTGGATCCTGGCTGCGGGAAGTATGGCCGGCCGGACCCCCGGATATAGTCCGGCACACCTTTTTCCTGATACAGGATAAACGGAAAGGTCACAGTTGGATGTGACTGCCAAGGTGCATATTTGCAAATTCATACCTCTTTGATGAAGGCTCGGCCGTATCTTTGTTTGCCTTCCTCTTCAAAGGCTTGCCTGGTGTGGGGGACGTTCTCTTCGGAGATGACCCCGGGGCAGCATGGTGCGCCGAGCGCCTCCCCTTTTGAGCGTAGGACAGTGCGGCGGGTAAGGAGGAATGAGAAAACTCTCTTGGACAAGGTATCTCCGGATTACTTACATGTGAAGCAGAGAGAAGGCCGGAGTAATCGGCAATGATGGGTATATATGTACCGTCGTAGCTCATCTGATAGAATATACCATCCTCAAGCTCCACAAATATGTCCAGATCTTCCTCATATCCTGGGTCAAGATCTTAGTTGCAATTCTCCGGCTGAGGGGCCGGGTCATGGATCCCCTCGACAGCCTTTCGCCATTCCTGTTATAAACAGATAATATACTGCCTGTCAAGAATGATTCAGGGACTGGAGTAATATAGTGGAGCTGAAGCTTACCCAGCTAGGAAGATTATACATGGAAAACCCGTCTCGATGTTGGATACGGGTGAACTCCTCTTTCTCCCCTTTATACCGCTCGGCCAGTATTTTGGCTAGGGCGGCGGGGGTCTTCAGGCCCTTCCGACCATAGCGTGAGGCGTCGTCTTCCCCGTTGTAATGCCACATGGGCAACCCTCTGTATTGGAGTGGCTGGATCCCCCGCGCCATAGAGGTCACCATTACCTCGACTATTGACATTCTGGACTAGGCAAGCGTCTTAATCTTGCCCAGCAGTAGGATGATCTCTGCACTATCCTCTTCCTCGAGGCTCTGAGGACGCCAGCTATGGCGTTTCTTCAGTGGAGCACTTGAAAACTCAGGGATGCCCATACGGACAGGGTCAGGTAGAGCGACGTCGTCGATATAGAACCATTCGGAAGGCCACTCTTCGGAAGCTTTCTTCGGCGTGTCGGACATGTATCCGGTCTCGGCAATGCACCACACTTCGGCGCCTCCCACTTCAAAAATTAACCCGCCTTGATTACGAGGGACGAGGTAGAACCGTCTTTTTTCCATAAATCGAAATGGGCCTCGCAGCCCAGGAATAGTTCCAATAGAGCGACGTAGCCCGCAATATGAAGGATAGAGGTGGGAGTGAGCCTGTGCAGTTGGAGGCCATAATACTCCAGCAGACCTCGGAGGAAGGGATGGATTGGAAATCCAACACCTCTTAATAAGAAAGGGACGAAACACACTCGTTCTCCCGCAGACCACTACAAAAAAAAGACACATCCGTGACATTTTGGGCCGAACGAATTTTTTTCTGTCATACATATGACACTTCTATGATGATAATTGTGACAACCCGGTATCATCATAGATGTGGTGGGCTCCTACTTCTATGACAAAAAATCATGACAGAAAATGGGCTTTTCGTCCTGGGCGGGCCGGAGACGCAGCTGCATGACATTCTTTGGGCCGTCCATGACAGAAAAAACCATGGTAGAAGCGAGGGGGAGGAAAATTTCAGGGAGTTCCCGGTTACGGTGGGAGGTCGGGGGTCGAGCGATGCGCATTTCTCTCGTACACGTACGCGTGTGTGTGTGAGGCGTTGGCTCTAACTGAACCCGAGCGAGGCGTTGGGCTCTAACTGAACCCGAGCGATTGCACTGCAGGCTATGCGTTACTGAACCCGAGCGATCGATCGATGGCTGTTAACTGAACCCAATCGAGCGATTCCTTCGCTACTGCTGCTAACTGAAGCCGATCGATGCTGCCTCTGGATGAACAGTGAGCGTTGCACGGGGGGGGGGGGGGGTTGGATGAACAGTTCCCGGTGGGGGTGGATGAACAGGACCCCGTGGTGTTGCCTCTGGATGAACAGGACCCCGATCGATCGAGCCGGTTGGGGCTGGATGAATAGGACCCTGTGGAGGGCTGGATGAACAGCACCACCCCGTGGAGGGCAGGATGAACAGTAGACGGTGGAGGGCAGGATGAATAGTAGCCCATGGAGGGGTGGTTGAATAGGAGCCCGTGGAGAGGGCTGGTTGAATAGTAGCCGGCGGAGTAGCGCGTGGTGGAGGCTGGATGAACAGGAGCCTGTGGATGAACAATCGCAGGTGGAGGCTGGAGGAGGTCGACGGTGGATGAACAGTAGCTCGTGGAGGCTGGAGGGGGTCGACGGTGGAGATGAACAGTATCCCGTGGAGTCCCGTTTTGCGGTACGCCACCCCCCCGATGAACAGGACCCCCGTTTCGACCGTAGCGCTCCAACACAAGTCCGTTTCCTCCGTTTTGCGGTACGCCACACCCCTCCCGATCAACAGGACCCCCGTTTCGACCGTAGGAGGTCCGTTTCCTCCGTTTTGCGGTACGCCAGACCCCTCCCGATGAACAGGATACCGTTTCGAACATGGCCGGTCGAACACAAGGTCGTTTCCTCCGTTTTGCGGTACGCCAGGCCTCATTTCCATCGCCTGTTCCATCCAAGCCCTCCCAATGAACACGACGCATTCCGTTGCCTCCCCATGAACACGACGCATTCCGTTGCCTCCCCATGAACACAACGATGACGCTGTTTCTCCGTTCCGACCCAGCCATGTACACGAGCCCTGGCCGTACGTATGCGCGAGTAGGCGTTCGAGACCCTGCCCGTATGTACACATACGTGGCCGTATTTTCTTTCTTGCACCCTGGCCGCTGTACGTACGTGTAAATGCTACGTGCGCGCCTCTACTACGACACGTGCGCGCCTCTACTACGACACGTGCGCGCCTCTACATCGACCAGTATGTACGTACACGTTCGCGACCAGAATGACAACGCTACATACGTTTCAACCAGGTGGGTCCCGACTGTCAGGCACTTCCTTGCCTACGAAGATGTAGCTGGTGGGTCCCAGCAGTTAGGGGGCGAATCGTTTTTTTGCCCGGACGCACTTCCTTGCGTGCGAAGATGTAGCTGATGGGTCCCAGCAGTCAGGGGGAAACATTTTTTTTCGTGAAATACGGTGGCCCGTCCGATGGGTCCCGCTGTCAGGTGGAGGAATAATTATTTTGCACGTAATAAGGAGGCACTTCCTTGCTATGGCCGTGGACCCAGCTGTCAGCCTCTCCACGTACAGTCCATGTCCGATGGAAGCCGTTCCTTGACCACGTTGACCACGTCGCGCCGAGAACACTAGGGCGGTGGACGGAGGCGAGGCGTAGGAAGGGACGACGCGGAGCCGGGGAAGACGCGACAGTGGATGCCCACGCGTAGAGGAGTACGAGGGTCAATGGTTCGCTGCGGTGTGAGGCTGCCGTCGCCGCACAATAACAGGGGGTGTGGGTGAGTAGAGGGATGGCCTGGCCAGCCGTGGGAGTAGTAGGGGGCGGTGAGGCCTCCGCCGCATCGCAGCCGGCCACAGGAGGCAGGAGCACGAGGCACGACCGGCGCTGGTTTGGGCGGCTAGAGCAAGAAGACCAGAGGTTGAAGAAGCACTACGGCCGTTGGATGGACATCGTACGGTCACTGGAGCTAGAATCGTGCATATTGACTAAGTTGACAAAGCCCTCCGTCCCTGTCAACTTAGTAGGCCCACAAGTTAGCCTCCCACCAAGGTGGGCCCCAGCTAGCAGGGGGTATTCATTTTTGAGTGTAATAAGGAGGCACTTCCTTCTGTGTGAAGATATAGCTGGTGGGTCCGAGCTGTCAGCGGCGGTAACGTTTTTTTTCACGAAATACAGAGGCCTTTCGGTGGGTCCCTGATGTCAGGGGAGGAATCATTATTTTGCGCGTAATAAGGAGGCATTTCCTTGCGTGCAGCCGTAGACCCAGCTGTCTGCCTCTCCACGTACAGTCCACTTCAGATGCAAGTCAGTCGTTGAGCACGTTGACCACGCCGTGCCGAGAGCACCAGGGCAGTGGATGACGGCGAGGCCTAGGAAGGGGATGACACGGAGGCAGGGAAGACTCGGCAGTTGTTTCCCACGCGGAGGGAGTACGACTGTACGAGGGTTTACTGGTTCGTCTGCCGTCGCCAGAGAATAACATCATATGTGGGTGAGTAGAAGGATGGCTAGGCCAGCGATGGGAGTACGGTCGGGCGGTGAGGCCTGCGCGGCAGCACAGCCGGCCGCGAGGAGGAGGGAGCAGGCAGTCCCGCCGGCGCTTGTTTGAGCGGTTGGAGCAGGAAGAGCAGATATTGAAGAAGCACGACGGCCGTTGGATGGACATCCAACAGTCAGTGCTTGTGCGTCAACCTTTTTTTTAGGAAAGCCTCAAATCAGTGGAAAACAGCATACATCCCATCTGCCATTATTTCTAATAATTTACAGCCCATTTGCTAATTCATAAGGTTTTTTTGGAGCCCATATTCTTTTTGTTAGCATTACAACCCATATTGTGGCCACAGTTAAAAAAATAACGAAATTTTGCATATTTCGGTGTGGTCCAAACTGTTTTTAATCCCAAAATTTCAACTCACATTCAAACTGATTTTAAAAATAAATGTATATCAATATAAAATCCAACAAATTCTCCACGCATAAAAATTAATGTAATTTAAAATCTCGAAATGAAAAAAAGATATTTTAAACTAATTGCCGGTTTGATGTGTTTAAAAAATGTACAACCCATTTTTCATTACTGATGGGCCATTTTCTCGGCCAGCCGAATGAAGCTCTCCTCGTCTTGAAAGATTTGCAGCCCAATAGGCCTGACAAAGCGACTTACTTGGCAAATCACAAAAAAACTGGGCTGTGGCCGTGGACCCAGCTGTCAGCCTCTCCATGTACAGTACTCTTCCGATGGAAGTCGGTCGTTGACCACATTGACCACGCCGCGCCGAGAGCACCAAGACGGTGGATGACGGCGAGGCCTAGGAAGGGGACGACGCGGAGCCGGGGAAGACGCGTCAGTGGATGCCCATGCGGAGAGGAGTATGAGGGTTCACTGGTTCGGCTGCGGCATGAGGCTGCCATCGTCGCAGAATAACAGGGGGTGTGGGTGAGTAGAGGGATAGCATGGGCCAGCGGTGGGAGTAGTAGGGGGCGGTGAGGCCTCCGCGGCATCACAGCCGGCCACGAGAGGCAGGAGCACGCGACACGACCGGCGCAACTTTGGGCGGCTGGAGCAAGAAGACCAGAGGTTGAAGAAGCACTACGGCTGTTGGATGGACATCGTACGGTCACTGGAGCTAGAATCGTTCATATTGACTAAGTTGACAAAGCCCTCCATCCTCGTCAACGTAGTAGGACCACAAGCCAGCCTCCCACCAGGTTGGGTCCCAGCTAGCAGGGGGAGTATTCATTTTTCTGTGCGTAATAAGGAGGCACTTCCGGTGGGTCCAAGCTGACAGCGGGGGGGGGGGGGAGGGGGGGACATTTTTTTCGCGAAATACTGTGGTCCGTCCGGTGGGTCCCAGCAGTCAGGGGCAAACCTTTTTTCGCGGAATACGGTGGCCCGTGGGTCCCAACAGTCAGGGAGGAAACATTTTTTCCGTGAAATACTGGTGGCCCGTCCGGTGGGTCCCTGCTGTTAGGTGGAGGAATAATTATTTTGTGTGTAATAAGGAGGCACTTCCTTGCGGCTGCCGTGGACCCAGCTGTCAGCCTCTCCACGTACAGTACTCTTCCGATGGAAGTCGGTCGTTGACCACATTGACCACGCCGCGCCGAGAGCACCACGGCGGTGGACGATGGCGAGGCCTAGGAAGGGGACGACGCGGAGCCGGGGAAGACGCGGCAGTGGATGCCCACACGGAGAGGAGTACGAGGGTTCACTGGTTTGGCTGCGGTGTGAGGCTGCCGTCGCCGCAGAATAACAGGGGGAGTGGGTGAGTGGAGGGATGGCCTGGCCAGCGGTGGGAGTAGTATGGGGACGGTGAGGCCTCCGCGGCAGCATAGCCGGCCACGGGAGTCAGGAGCATGCGGCACGACCGGCGCTGCTTTGGGCGACTGGGGCAAGAAGACCAGAGGTTGAAGAAGTACTACGGCCGTTGGATGGACATTGTTGACCACGCCGCGCCGAGAGCACCAGGGCGGTGGACGACGGCGAGGCCTACGAAGGGAACGACATGGAGCCGGGGAAGACACGGCTGTGGCTGCCCACGCGGTGGAGAGTACGAGAGTTGACTGGTTCAGCTGCCGTCGCCGGAAAATAACAGGAGGTGTGGGTGAGTAGAGGGATAGACAGGCCAGGAATGCGAGTATGATGGGGCCGTGAGGCCTTCTCGGCAGCACTGCCGGCCACGGGAGGCGGGAGCAGGCGGTTCCGACGATGCTGGTTTGGGCGGCTGGGGCAGGAAGATCAGAGACTGAAGAAGCACGATTGCCGTTAGATTGACATCTAACGGTCTGACGCTGGTAGAGTCGATTGTTGACTAAGTTTCTTTTTTGAGAAACCTTGTGTACGCATGAACTTAGTAGGACCACAAGTCAGCCTCCAAACCTTTGGCAGACAACATAAAGCCCATTTGCTATTTTTTATAATTTGCAGCCCATTTGCTAATTCTTTAGTAATTTATTACAGCCCATTTTCTGCCCAGGACCACGGTCAAAAAGTCCAACCTTATTTTGCATATTTCGGTGGAGTCCGAACTGTTGTAATCCCGAAATGATAAACATTTTTTTAAGAACTTATTGATTTGCCAAAAAATCGTTTTGTTTTGTAAGAAAATAGGACGTGGGACAATTTAGTTGGTTTAAGGGAAAACCAGTGGTAAAAAAATCAGCGCTGGGTGGGAAAAAGCAACAAAAATAAGGATGTAAATATGAAAAGGGAATTTTATGTGTTTTCAATATAATGATACGTGTATATGAACTAGTAAAACTATAGGTAGAGATTAGAAAACAGATGTAGGACATGCGTTTCACGAGGAAAATAGAACTGGGCTGTGTGTTTGATTTAGTAAAAAAAAACTGCCTGCGGATGTTGTAAGACAAAATATAACTAACGCTTGCGGGCCAGAGGCCAGTAGATACCTGCTGGATCTTTGTGCCCCGTTGTCGTCATGGGCTGGGCCTGTTAAAAACAAAACAACCCTGGGCAATCTACAGCCCAGTTGAAACTTGCTCAACCTAAAAAAACAATATACGTGCTCAATAAATGAGAGAATTCTGCAAGTACAGACTGATAACTGGGATGCAGCACGGATATTGTTTTTTTATTGTGATAATAAGTGCATGCACTTGTTTCGAAAAAATCGGAGAACTGGGAATTCGAACGGCGGGTGCTTATGCTACCCATCAAATAAAAATCAGGTGCCTGAAAATTCGTTTCGAAACAAATGATTCAGCTTTATATCCACGTCGACCCTCGGCATGATGTTTGGAAGCAAATGCAAGTTCATACCAAAAGATCGTTAACAACAATACCAACTTGCGGACGACAAGGTAGTACAACTACCAATACCAAACTAACTTATAATGTTTTTACTCCTGGCCCCAGTGTTCGTATGGTAGAAAATCTTGCAGAGGACCAGCTCCCGCTCCTTCTCTTGCTCCAGGTCCCCGAGGTGGTACTGGTGCATCACCCAGTTGGTCCTATGCTGGTCGAAGTTCTTGTTGGTGTGCAGCACCAAAACCTTTTTTTCTTCCCGTCTGTCGGCCGTTGACCATCACCGGCAAGGTATTGCCGGTCTTGTGCCACATCGCGTGCATGCCGCACTCCAACTGTATCTTGCGACGCGTCCACGCACCCCTTTTGAATGCCCTGGAATTGCGCTGGAAGAAATGCTTCCTTAGGCCACTCAGTGTGATACCTGCAGTATTGTGGAATACATGTTTTAGTGTACCTAGTTGGCATTTTCATAACATCTTTGGCATGTTGCAGTCACTTGTTTCACTTTTTATTAACTGTCAAATTGTAGTTGCTTCACTAGGTCTGCGTCTAAAAAGAAAAATAGAGCTACAAACAAAGGAATATGTTTGTGCAAGTAGATGGCCGATCGGTGTCTTACCTGGAAGTTTCTCAGGTTGGGTGTAACATATGTCGTGTTCGCTGTTGATGGTTGGTATGAACAAATCGATGAGAGACTGAAATCTATCACTGTCAGCACTCACTTTGGCCTCAAGGTGCTCGATCAGCTCCTGATCCGTGGGATCGAACATGACGCCAGCCGGCAGCACGGGCCAATCCTTCTTCGACTTGCATCGATAACTCCAGTTATATGGTACTCAATGTATGATCAATCGACTGTTTTAAGTGAATGATGAAAGATTTCGACAGATAAGTGGTACTCCAAATCTGAAGTCCAGAATACCCGAACACGCCGCCGGGATTCTTGTGTCACCTCACGCGCAGCGTGTTGTCACGTCAATTCAATGTGTGGACATGATGAATAATTTGACCGACGTATACTAGTACTGCTACTGTACTACTTACTAGTCGTATTTAGTGTCACGATATATACATAGGTTTAACTAACAAGTACGCACTTGAAGCCTAACTGATATATATATGGCTTCTGCACAACATCTCCATCATCATTATCAGTACATCCTACGCAGGTGAGTTAGGATGCACTTGATCCCAGGAAGGTATCTATCCTTCAAACCAGAGGAGTGCTTCAAACTAACAACAATACATAATATCCAACAAAAGAGGGTCATGCTACAGCAGCAGAATACATGGCTCAATCTAGATATCAGCACGAATCAAGTTGTGCATATTTGCTGTTGGCATGAACCACATCGCCGCATGTCGGGTTTGCAAAAGCCATCCATCGCATGGAAGCTTGATGCCTTTCACACACTGAAGATTATCTGGCAACAAGCTGTGTCGACGAATCTCTAGATATGGTGATTCATGAAACCCATGGTATGATGTGTAAACACAGCCCCCCTCGCGAATGGAAGTTGCATAGCACAGTAATCATCGCCGGTGATATGATCGATGATTGGTTGGATGATCGGATAATTGAGCCCGAGGAACAAGGAGTGGTTGCCGAGGCTGTAAACCCGCCTCCAGTTGAATACGCCTGGCTCAACGGAGCTGGGATCTTTCTCGAACACGAAGCAGCCATAGCCATCAATGTCAGGAATGCCCCACACATTGTACTGCATGTGGTTTGATGTAATGGTTTGGCCAATTTGGTACGTGCGAATGAGCATCAAATGACCACCGTCAGCTGAACGAGCGATAAACCACCACCCATCGGCTGGTATGATTCCAAGTCCTGGAATCATGAAGGCCAGCGCATTTGCGTCTGCTGCAACAATTCAAATTGGAGACCAAAAGGACAAAATTAAACAATCATGTTCAGAGTATGTGTGGAATTAAGATTATTATAATAGTGACACATATGATAGACAGAGAATTGCAATGCCGTAGTCATAATCATACCCCAAGTTAAAAAAAAATAAGCCAATGGCTTTCATATTCTAGCAATATGTCATGGTTCAAACATCATGTAACAATGAGAGGAAAACAGCTATGACAACGCCTACTCATATTCTACCATAGCACTTACTACTACGGTTCTCATATCAACTCTAAGCAATAACATGCGTTGTTATAAAAATCTTGTAAACGAGAGTAACATATAGCAATCATGATGTTATGCTCATAATATGTATTCTAACAATCATTAGATGCCAATTGTTCTCATATCAACTCTAATAATAACATGTGTGGTCATAAAAATCTAGGAAATGAGAGGAACATATAGCAATGATGTGGTTATAGACATGCTATGCATTCTAAATTTGTAACAAATGAACAGGCAGTCGTATTCATAAGGTAAAGATGAGATGAGATAGAACAATTACACGACGATAGATTCCACCAATATAGGTAGCCATTCTGTGCGTCGACCGCGTAAACGATGCCATCGTGCACTATAGCATCAGACAGAAATGTTTCCTCAACAGGATTGATGATGAGCCATAACCATGTATGGTGACTGGATTCCAGATAGACTAATCCCTTGTTTAACAAGGCAATGAGCTTGTAATCCATGTAGTCTTCTGATGGTGTGGGCACTTCGCAGATTACAACTTTCTGCAAATAGAGGTCGAGCCAAAAGCTTGACGCGTCTCGTGCGTAGTAGGAAGGAGTGTCCGGCGGGCCGCGAGGCTCGATGGCGGCGGTATCCAACGATGGAAGGGTGATCTCTCGCTGGGTGTAGATATCCACGAGACGCCACGGACTACCGGTGTGGTGGATGAGGATGATCCAGTTGGCCTTCATGCCCGCCCAGTAGTGGCCGCGCATGAAGGACAGGTGGACGGGTAGTGGTAGCATGTCGAGGGGCACCACGGCGACCTCCGTAGGATCGTCAAGTCGGTGTCTGGGCCACCTGCGAGGATCAGGCATCAGCAAGCAGGGTGTCTTGAAAAGAGCCGGCCGGTTGCAGACAAGTAGACGGTACAAAGACACCGAGCATGCGGCCAGAAGGACGGTGCTGAGTAGGTCCATACGACTACAGATCTGCTCCAAGAGAACATCGGGGAGGGAATTCCAATCGCGGCTCTGCGTGTCAGTCGGTTCTGCCATTGGGGTTTTCGGTGCCTGCGAGCGAGCGGGGGAAGTGGATTCGGGCGGGCGAGCAAAGAAGCTTCTCCTCGTGTGGACGAGCAGTGAGCGGGGGGATATGGTACGCGCGAGCTACCAATGAAGATGGCGCGTGCGGGCGAGCAGTGAGCGGGGGTAAATGGTGTGCGGCCGATGATGGGGAAGAGAGGAGGAAGAAGAAGAGAGGAGGAAGAAGAGTGGAAGACGGGGAAGAAAGTGCATTCAATCTCAATTCTACTACTCCCTCCGTCTAGGTGTGTAAGTCACCTTACGAAAACCAAATAATCCCAAAACACTTAGGCACCATACATTAACTCCCTTCTCGTTTTTTGGTTTGTGGCATATCAACCAATAAGATATGTGGGCTGTGCATGCTTACAATGACTTGAGACTACCAAACATAACCGACTGATTTAATAACACCAACACGCTGGTTCAGCTTATTAATTACGTGTCCCATCTGCTGAAGTGTGTATTGTCACTTCACTGCGAAGACTAGTTGAATAGTTCTCTCTGACTGAGATGGGGAATAAATGGATCGCGAGGACTTCCTTTCTACAGTATCCCTATGCCTCTACGCTCACTTCACTCATTTTTTCTCCGTACCTAGTCACTTGTTGAAATCTATAGCCAAATGGACATGTCAATGGGAGGGAGTAAGCCCCATGCATGCATGCATGCATGCAACATGCAACACTCACACGTACACATGGACGCACGCAACACTCACGCACCCATGCGGCACACAGCACATGACGCAACACACACGCTCACGCTCAAGTGCTCAACCTACTCCCTATGTCCGTGAAAGACTGTACATTTAGAGATTTACACATTGACCAAGCCATAATTAACGCCCAAAAGTAGCAGACTTATGTGTGCATGCGACCATTGAGATAAGAAGATTAAATGAAGGCCGTTGCATGCTGTAATTAAGGATAGACATGTAGCCTATACCTACAGCACAAGTTGGTGCATTAGTCAATCAATATCGATTTAGATTAAAGGCTAAACACATTGGAAGTGTAGATGTACATCATGTAGTACACTCTTTGTTGGAAGACCGAGGTAGGACACGTGCATGCACTCACATACACAGCCATGGCGGTTCGCGCGTAAGGGTTGGACTCGTGTCGCGCCTGCGTAAAGTTTTGTTTAACTGATTTCTTTGCTCTGCCAACTGACATGTGGGACCCAGAAACCAGGTGACAATTTAACCAGTCAACAAAGTGCCACGTCGACTATGTGGCCGGTCAGTAGGGTGCAATACGGTGCTCTACGATGAGCTAGTGATCGCATAATCGCCGCAAAACTATATATAGTGACCGTAAAGAGCGTACTGTTACATACGTTGACCGCCGGTGTATTTTTCTCGTTTCAAATTAAGCCATATTAATCAGAAAGGACGCAGTATGGACTACTACTACTAGTACTGCTTTGATGTGTCCCGTCAACTCGCCGAACGAGGAGAAGCTCGCTTACTACGCCTCTCCCTCGCCCACGCACGCGGTGATTCGCAGGACGAGGAGAGGGTTTTGACTACAGCGCCCTCTCCCTCTCCCTCGCCCTCGCCCTCGCGGTGGACGTGTAGCAGTTCAATCGGTGTCAGATTGCCAGAAGCATATTGTACTGTAGTATCATCATTGTTGGACCTTCTGAAGAGGCGCCGAGCCAAGTGCAAGGTTCACACGAGTACGAACTGTTGAACCTCCCGAAGAGGCAAAGAGCCAAGAGCGAGGTTTTATAGGAGTTGTCGTCCTAGTAGGAGTGTACTAGTACAACTATAGCGAACGATGCTACTGTATGATGCCGCCACGTCACGTATATCCAAAGCTGTGCCACCTTTTTTCTCAAAGAGCGTGTTGGAGCCCGTGCAACAACCACACAAGTTGCACGTACACATAACACATTTACTAGTAATAAATTCAAAAGGACAAATGCCAGTATGCCACACAAGTTCATCTGCAACTCATGTGATAAATTTGTGCACAACTAGTCCACATATATTCACAGCGCTACCGTCCACAATTACCGTACTCCACATACACGTTATAGATGGGCTACATGTCCTCCTCCAGGTTACAGTCCCAGGTGTTCTTCATGGATGGCACGATCCATAGCGGTGGGCAACGGGAATCATTGTCGCAGCTTTCTAGTCCGGTTGCACACGATGGAGACTCATCCAAGCTGAAGCGGCATAAATCAGGGATAGCGTGTCCCACCATGTCGTTCATCCGGCGGTGCGCACTGAAGAAACAACCATGCTTCTTGAACGGCAGGCCTTCCGTGTCATGCACGGAAGGTGGCATCCGCTCCACAATGGGGTAGCTGTCCCCGATGAAAAGCGAGTACTCTCCAAGAGTGTTCCTCGGCACCCACGTAGCATCACGGGGGTCGAACTCGGCGCCGTTCATCTGGTACACGCGGCATCCCAGATCTGGACACATGGTGACGTACATACTCAAGGTCCATGCATAATAATGTTGTGCTCAAATGTGGCGGTCAGTAATACTATGCAGCCAATAGTACTACTCCGGTATAGAGGAAGTAAAATAACCGGCTTATTATATATAGCCACTCTTGGCTACATGGATGAGATAGTAAGACATGGAAAAACAAAAATGGTGGCAGCTAGTGGGTTCAAGTCTTCAAGGGCCTAGCTAGCTATACGCGTCCTCCAAGGTAAAAAGTACTCCTACTAGTACTACAAAGTATACTACTAGTACAACAATGAAAGAGAAGGCGAGAGGGTTAAAAAATGAAATACCTGGGTAGATGGTGACAGTCCGGTCGTGGTAGATTATGTGACCATGTTGCACATCAGTGGTACCATGGGTAACGACTGCTAAGATAGTTGATCCCAATATGCCAAAGTCAGCTACAAGGTTCCAGGTTAGACCGAATCGCGGATGCAAATGCACATTCAGGATCGGCGATCTTATTTTGATCGGGGGATGACTGGTCCCTGCAAAATAATGGAGTACCGTTAGGGATGCAAATGATGGTTTGTGCATTCCGTTTGTAATCTCCCGTACCGTAGGATGTCAACCAGTTGAAACAAGTCCCCTGGCTTGTCACCACGAAGATGCGGCCTAGATGGCGCACGGCGTCTTCGAACGTGTAGGGGTACAAATCTGCCGCCGCCAACATGTGCCAGCCTCTGCCGTTACTGCCTCCTGCATTGATGGCAATCCTTATGTCGAACACCGCGATGAGATAGTAATCATCGTAGCCGCATCGCTTTGTCGGCGGGTCCGCAATTGCTATCTTCTTCAATCTCATGTAGGCATCATCATACGTATTCTTGCCCAGCCAGTCCGAAAGGCCGATCCCAATGGTGGAGAAGGGGTCTACCGGAACGGCCGCACTGTTGTGGATGTTGTGCAAAATGATGGTGGTATCTGGCCGGAGGTATGCAAGCCAATCTTCGTTGGCACCGACCCAGACCTATATATATGACGGTGGGCAGCGGAGAAATTACGGGATGGAAATGGAATAACTATGTACTACATGATCAAACTCCATTACTGACCTGCTCATCAGACAAAATCCGACTACCTCTCAACGTCGGCAACTCTAGCGGAGTCAACGTGCAACCATGGCCAGGAAGCGGTGGACTGTTCGAAGGATTGTCCCATAGAAGAACCTTCTCCTCGAGGATGCATGGAAGACCAACAAGCATGGCCTGTTTAAGCAGCGTCTTGAAAAAGTTGGTGCAGGAAGCACCGAGTCTTGCGGCGGTGAGGACGTCGGAGCGGCGTGCGATTTCCCCCACAGGATCGTCGTCCAAGGTCTCCCAGCCCTGACGAGGAGGAGAACCGCCGGGCGAATCCATGGGAGCAACGATGAACTGCCTTGTCTTTGGGGGGAGGGGAACTAGCGAGGAGGAGATAAGATTGTAGTAACCGCAGGGCCTCGTCCCTTCCAACTGTAGATAGTTCCTCAGCGAAGAGGTGAGGCTATTATTTACTACCAGTACTCCCTCCGATTCTTTTTTACTCTACGCATAAGAGCAGACCCGGATACCAAGGCAGGGGCTCGCTGCATGCTTTCTGGACGAAAATACCCCTGGCGCATGGATGGGAGGAGTTAGCAGCTATAAATGCCCCATGCAGCCCATTGGCTGTCCGCCCGTGTTCTCCTCTCTCTGCATGCTGCATGGATGTCTCCCTCTCTCTCACATGATTGCATGCGGTGGCGCTAGCCTATGAGAAGCTCACGTGGAGATAGCAATCTTCTCTCCAGAAGTGATTTTTTGAAAGAAAGGGATTATGGAACGTTATGGGATTGCATTATACTGTAAATAATAGCACTAGTAAGAAATTTTTGGCACTAGGTAGTAGTTTTTGGCGTGGATTAAGAAATTTTGGGTATGTTTTTGCCATTTTTGTACACGCCAACTAGTGTCAAAAAATGTCTTACATTATGTGAAGGAGGAGTACGTACTTGTACTGTAGCAGTACTAGTACTACTTTTCTCAACTAGTAGTGCCATGTACTGTACTTCTAGTCTAGTCTAGTATAGTGCACCAGTTTTGAACTCTTGAATCTCAGGGCCAAGGAGCTACAGTTGGAAGTGGAGGGTACTACTGTTCTCTAGAACCATCGATGTACTATCAATGCAGGGGAAGTACACCTGCGTAGTGGCCTAGTGGGTACTCTTGGTGCTCTATTCAGCCGCTCCTCTCACGTAGCTGGCCTACTCAGCCGCTCCTCTCATGCACACACTAGCAGCCTGTTTATCAGCGACGGTTACTGCGGGGGTAGAACATTTGAGTTATTTGATACAGCGAGACTAGGATTTTCGCTTCCATTTGTTGAGTTGTAATGGATCTCGTCGAACTTTGTTAGTAGTTCCTTCTTTATGAATGAGATGAAGCAAAGCTTTTGCCTCCGTTTCAAAAAAAACACGGCAAGAGGAATTTCTTTTATAGTAGAGTCGATAATGGAGTGAACTCCATGCATGCAATGCCACAAGCTACAGAGTAGTAGTAGAGCACTTTACGTACAGAGCCATATTGCATAGTTCCCAATGCCCCGCCAGGCTTTTCCGGATCCTCGGGCTTAATTGGGAGGCACTAGTTTAAATATGCTACTAGCTGGAAGCTGCAAGCGAGGTGCGGCTAGGGCGAGCACCTGAGCCACGGGATACTGGGAAGGAAAACCCGTTCACGTGGCTAGGCTGTCCAGTGCACCCAGATTGTGGGGCCGCACGTCCGTTTGACTTCAAAACTCAAACTACCCGTGTAAAATATTGGCTCGCAGCGAAGTGTAGTAGTACTATTTTTTTTAAAAAGGCCGCCGTGCGTTCGGCTGGGATCGAACCCGCAAAACGAGGTATACACTCCCACGACCACTAGTAGTACTTGTTGGAGTACAACGCAACCAGAATCGCCTTTTGTCGCTAGTAGTACGTACATTGTTCCTTACAAGAAACCCCTAAGAGCATGGTTAATAGTATAGCCAGCTGCTGGCAATAAGCCAGTGCCATGTCATCTATAGCCCATCTTATAGCCAACATGTAGTAGTAGTTTATTTCTTATAGCCCGCTGACCCAGCTCTACTGTACTTGCTCTAATAATGCAAGAAACCACTAAAATGCCAAGAAACTACTACCACTTGGATACGTGGCAGACTTAAGATAAGACTACATTATCAACCATTGTACATGCTCTTACCAACAAAAATCCTCGAGTGACCTCCTACCTCCGGCCCGTCCACCTAGTCATCCTCGACCATGGGACGCAGCTACCGCCGCCGGCAGAAGGCGAGGTCAAAACCGCCGGTGGTGCGTAGCCCATGTTGCGGCAGCCCGGATGCCAGCTCCGTCCGGCGCTCGCGGCCGCTAGCTAGCCAAGATAGCTCCGTCCAGCTGCTTGTCTGCAAGGTTTGCTAGCTAAATTGGCAAGGCAGCGCAGTGGCTTGCTCGCATGCGCCGCGCTAAGGCCAACCATCTGGCTCGAGCGAAGGCCAGCACGGCGGCTTGCTCGCTCGTGAGTCACGCTCGGGCCAGCCTGCCAACCCGTGCGGAGGCCAGCGCGGCGTCCGGCCCGTCCAGTGGAGCGGCGGCCAACTCGCTCATCACCGGCGCCACCGACGAACACGCATCAGTACTGTTTGAAGTAATGTTCAGGAAAAATAATGATTTGAGGGGGAATAACAGGATAGAAGGTCAGTGTGGGTCCCTCGTGTCAACGGTCAAACAAAATGTGTTGGTTTAAGCTGCCTCGTCAGCACGGACATGTGGGCAACCCTGTAATAAATGGGTTTAAAAGAACCTAATCGCTAGGAGTACTAGGTAGTTTTTGGCATGGATTAAGAAATTTTGGGTATGTTTTTGCTATTTTTTGTACAATAGATTCCTCCTAGGGCTGGTTGAAAGTGGTAGTTTTTTGTTAAATACTCTACATATTGTAAGTAGGAGTGAAAGTTAAGCTTTGGAAGCTGTCGGTGTCAAAACCGGCGGATCTCGGGTAGGGGGTCCCGAACTGTGCGACTAGGCAGATGGTAACAGGAGGCAGGGGACACAAAGTTTTACCCAGGTTCGGGCCCTCTTGATGGAGGTAAAACCCTACGTCCTGCTCGATTAATATTGATGATATGGGTAGTACAAGAGTAGATCTACCACGAGATCAGAGAGGCTAAACCCTAGAAGCTAGCCTATGGTATGATTGTATGTTGTCCTACGGACTAAAAACCCTCCAGTTTATATAGACACCGGAGAGGGCTAGGGTTACACAAGGTCGGTTACAAAGGAGGAGATATGCATATCTGTATTGCCTAGCTTGCCTTCCACGCCAAGTAGAGTACCATCCGGACACGAGACGAAGTCTTCAATCTTGTATCCTCATAGTCCAATAGTCCGGCCAAAGGATATAGTCCGGCTGTCCGGAGACCCCCTAATCCAGGACTCCCTCAGTAGCCCCTGAACCAGGCTTTCAATGACGATGAGTCCGGCGCGCAGTATTGTCTTCGGCATTGCAAGGCGGGTTCCTCCTCCGAATACATCACGAAAGAATTTGAATACAAGGATAGTGTCCAACCCTGCAAAATAAATTCCACATACCACCATAGAGAGAATAATACTTCCACAAATCTAATCTGCTGACATGTCTTGGCAACAAGACATTATGTCATGGCGCGGTGATTATTCGAACCGTTTCCTTTAACTAGCCCCGCACATAACGCGAGGCAGTTTTTTCACACGTCTTGTCAAAGAAGAGATCGTGTCCCCTTATCACGGGATTCTCATCAATATGGGTGTGGGTAACCCAACCGCACCATCGATTACGGTGCTTGGGGGATAAGCGAGTTTTACCAGGCTAGTGGGGACGCTTAGTTTCGTCCGCCCATATAAAGGGATAAGGATTCACCTTTTCATCCACGCCTTCTTCCTCCTTTGCTCATCCATTTTCGCACACTCGAGCTCCAGCGCCCAAGTCCGCACTTCCCACCTCAACCTTCTCCAACCATGTATGGAGCGGGAGGCAGGTGGATGGTCTCCTCCGTCACAGAGGGACACATCAAGAAGCTGAGAAGAGCCGGATACCTGCCCAACGACATCGCGTACCGGCTCCCAGATGAGGGGCAGCTCATCCCCACCCTAGGCCCCATGAGAGGGTAGTGTTCCTTACCCTTTTGCTCCGCGGACTGGGATTCCCTCTCCACCCATTCGTCCGGGGCTCATGTTCTACTACGGCCTGTATTTCCACGATCTCGCCCCGAACTTCATCCTCAACATATCAGCGTTTATCGTCGTGTGCGAGGCCTTCCTCCGCATCAAACCCCACTTCGGCTTATGGCTGAAGACCTTCAATGTCAAGCCGAATGTAGTGGGCGGCCGCCAAACGGAGTGCGGAGGCGCCATGGTGGGCAAGATGCCCAACATTACATGGCTCGAGGGCTCCTTCATGGAGACCATAAAGGGGTGGCAATCGGGGTGGTTCTACATCACCGAGCCGCGTGACCCTGCATGGGCAGCGGCCCCCGAGTTCTGATCTAGCATCCCCACGCGGCTCACCTCCTAGAAAGAGAAGGGCTTGTCCTGGGGTAGTTCGGGAGAGATGACCGGACTCCAAACATGTATTCAAAACTTGGTGAACTAGAAGCTCAAACTCGTCAACGTAGTCCAGGTCATGCTCATCCGTCGGATCTCCCGTGTCAACAACGGGCCTTCAACTTGTGGGAGTTCGACCTGGCCTAGCACCAAACTCTGAACAGGCTCTTCAATACAACACACGAGGATTCCTGGAAGGTGCTATTCAAGGGCGTCGAGGTTCCTCCTCCTACTACCGAGGATCGCGGATTCTGTGCGAAGCGCCAAGCCAGCGCGGTAAGCTATTTTACCTCTTACAGGATAATTGTTTTTCATAGTTTGACTCTATGCGGGATCTAATCTCCCGTTCCTTTGACAGGACTGGCAGTAAACGGCCGGACAGATCGACTGTCCGGCTCCCTTGCCCGAAGGCCCAACAAACGCTCTCCTAACGGAGATGCTGACTCCGGCTCCTTACAAGGTGCCAGAGAAGACCAAGAAGGCCAAGGGAACCCGAAAGAGTTCCCGATGCCAGGTGTTATAGGACCCATCATCCGATGACTCTGCGGCACACTCCTCCCCCGAAGACGAGGAGGAACAAGAAGATGCTCCCCCTTCAGTTGGGGAGACAAGAAAAGGAAGGCCGCCCCAACTAGGGGGGGGGGGCGAAGGGTCCAAGAAGGGAAGGACTCTCCTTTCGGACAGCTCCACCGTCGCCGCCGAAGGCGAAGACGAGTGGTTGCCCAGGGCCAAGCCCCTGGGGAGGTCGTGATTATTCAGATACTAGAGTAACTCATAGCATTCCTTTGTCGCACTGCTTTTGCTAACGCCGGATATGATTATGCAGGCCGCCACGAGCCCGTCTGGATGTATCGTCGGACGGCTCCCTGGGCTCGTCGGATATGGATAGTGATCTACTTCCGACCGCCACCTCCCCTTGCCCTGCGGATGACGCCGAGGTGTTGTCTCAAGAGGCACCGGGTCGAGGGGAGACAGTCCCGGAGGCGCCTCAAGGCGACCTTCCGGACTCCGAGAGCCAAGGGGACAAGGCCCCTGAGGGCCCCGAGTTCGGCCCTCAGCTGAACACCGCGCCGGAACCTCCAGCGGTTCCGGACTCAGGCAGGCGGCCTCCTTCTAAGCGGGGTGAGACGCCTATGCCGGTGACCTCTGTCCATCCAGAGGCGCCGGACAATCTGCTGGAAGCGCTTCACAGCGCTTCCATCGACGAGGAGCACCGTACTATTATGAGTGCGGTGGTCCAGAAGGTTCAGTCCGCCAAGGGCGGATTGACTGAAGCCTGTGCCAGCCTTCTAACAGGCTTTGAGGTAAGTGTTTAGAATATAGGAAAAATATTACCGCATAGACAGTAGATCCTGATGCTCTGTTCGGTGTTCGAAAAGAAAAGCCGAATAGAGGATCAAATAATACCGCAGGAGTCTAACATAAGTATGTCGATATGCGTATCCAGGCTTCGCTGCTGGCCTCAGCTACACTGACTGCGGAGGTCGCCACACTGAAGCAGGACCTCAAGGGGTCCAAGAAAGAGCTCGGCCTTGCCAAGAGGCAGCTCGAGGAGAATAAGGGTAAGTAATACCCTGTCTATAGATATGTATATATAAAAGAAGACGCGATTGCAAAATGATAGGATCATCTCATATTTGCCAGGGGCCATGACCGAGGTAGCGTCCCTGAAGCAAGCGCTATCTGAGGCCGAATACAAAGCGGCCAAGGAGTGCACCGAGCGGGAAAGGCAAGAGATACGGGTGGGCGAGGTGCAGCAAGAGCTCCAGGCTCTCGTGACGAAGCACAAGGCGTTGGAGCTTGACTTGAAGACACGAGAGTCTGAGCTTGCCGCGGCCCTCGAGAGCGCGAAGAGTGCCAAGGCTGAGGCCCAAAGGGCCCTCCAGGAGATTGACACGATGAAGAAAATAGCGGCGGTAAGGCATTCTATATGCAAAGCAAGCATGTGAAAGTAAATTACCTATTACTTACCCGGATCCGGAGCTCTCCAGGAGCATTCACAGATTTGCCCCACAGCGTGTCGGATGCCGCACAGTTTTACCAGGCTGAGGAGGGAAGCTCAACGGAGAAGCTGTTCTGGTCTCAGTATACTAGGACCGAACACCCGTATGAGCGACCGGCTGAAGCAACTGGTCGAGCTACACAAGGCGGCCGAACAGGCCATGAAGGGCCTTATAGTCCGGCTATGGCCTGGTGACGCCCTTCCGAACAGCTACTTCGGCCTGGTGCGGCGGCCTGTGGATTCCTGCCCACGGCTGGAAGTTGTCAAGCGGTCCGTCTGCATTGAAGGTGCACGCCGGGCTTTCGCCCGTGTGAAGGTGCAATGGGCCAAGCTAGACGCCGTGAAGCTGATCAAGGAAGGACCGCCGCAGGGCAAGGAGCATCGCACCCTCGAAATTTATTATGAGGGTGTCCTGAAGGGTGCCCGTCTTGTAGCGGACGAATGTTCCAAGGATGTAATATTTGAGTAAACTTGCTCGTGTGATCCTGTATGATGAAAACTTGTTTCATATGCGCTATGCAACGCTTGTTTGAATCTAAAATATTACCTTCTGTTTGGCTGTTTATCCAATCTGAGAGATGACTAGTCCTCGGCTTCCGCCCCCATGCCACGAGTGCTGGGGTGTTCGGGATAAACCTGAGCACTCTTGTTCCCATCTTTGGGTCCTTCGAGGGAGGTGCTCAGCACAGCGAACAAGGCAACCGGACTAATAATGCTTTATCACTCTCACTTAGGCATAGAATTCTATAATTTTAAATTTCAGCGAAGCCCCTGGCATTCGGAAGGCCGAATTCGGGGCGCGATACACGTCTTTATGCCAGACAGGACCGGCTCCTCGCTCTAAGCGGCATAAGTCTTTAGGGACTCAAAACCTCGCCGAACAGCGACCAGTCTCTCGCCTTATCATGACAGTCAGTTTTAGCTTTCTCTACCGAGGTGCTTAGCCCAGCAGAACCAGGGCACAATTGCAGTAGTTCTCCTAGGGCTACCTTAGCTGATAGAGAGGAACATAAGGTACCAAAACATAGGAGCCGGGCAAACCCAACATTTGACCAAAGACATGATTCAGAGCTGATGCATATAATGCTATAAGTTCGGGGTGCCGCACTTGTGAAAGTGTTCGGACTTCTCACACCGCATTGTGGGGTACTTAAGCCCCTGGTGTATTGGCCGTACCAAAGTGTATGGTTGCAAGGCGTCATTAAGGAACACATATATAAAAAGGAAGAATGCAATAATAGTCTTAATGCAATGCATTGTTTATTCAAATAGATGCGTTAAAGCAGAATGATACAGATAGTGTGATAAGCAAAAAGTAGGACTATGTCCCTTCCAAGGGCAAGCTGAGGAATAGTATTAAAGCAAATATTTCACTCGTTATCGTAATCCACCTGGGAGTTCCGTGGTGTGACGTAGCTTCTTGCCTCCTTGGTTGCTGCATCATGTGTTCGGCAATCATGCTGCCGGACAGAGTTTCCAGAGATTAAAGTCCTGAAAGAGAAAAATAACAAAACAGGAACCCCTAGTGCGGTTTAAGCCGCGTATCGGGGCGTGCCGTAGTTGTGCCCCCTCCCCGCCTGTGCCCATGGTATTTTTAATGCGTAATTATGTACGCGTGGCACGAATTTCGCCGTTTGGCTGGGACTGGGGTGGGGGCCGCATTGCTACGCGAGCTCAGATCGTGCCAAGCGGTCTAATTGCTGATTACTCCGAGCGTGCTTGAAGGTGTCTGGGTCTTGAAATGCCGAACTGGTGGATTTCCTTGAGAGCCTGCTTTGCACTTCTGCTGCGAGGGCCGCAGTGTGCTCCTCCGTACGGAGAGAGCGCTCTGTGTTTCCATTGACTGTGATGACCCTCCCGAGGTCCTGGCATCTTGAGCTTGAGGTATGCATAATGCGGTACCGCATTGAATCTCGCAAATGCGGTTCGCCCGAGCAGTGCATGATAGCCACTGCGGAACGAGACTATATCGAAGATTAATTCTTCGTTTTGGAAGTTATCCAGGGATCCGAAGACCACTTCCAGTGTAATTGAGCCTGTGCAATGGGCCTCTACACCTGGAATGACGCCTTTAAAGGTCGTTTTTGTGGGTTTGATCCTTGAGGGGTCTATACCCATTTTGCGCACTGTGTCCTGGTAAAGTAGGTTCAGGCTGCTGTCGCCATCCATAAGGACTCGAGTGAGGTGAAATCCGTCAATGATTGGGTCTAAGACCAGTGCGGCGAATCCGCCATGACGGATACTAGTGGGGTGGTCCCTGCGATCGAAGGTGATCGGGCAGGAGGACCATGGGTTGAACTTTGGGGCGACTGGCTCCAACGCATATACGTCCCTTAGCACACGCTTTCGCTCCCTCTTGGGGATGTGGGTTGCGTATATCATGTTCACCATCCGCACTTGTGGGGGGAACCTCTTCTGTCCTCCGGTGTTCGGCTGCCGGGGCTCCTCTTCGTCATCGCTGTGTGACCCTTTATCTTTATCTTTGGCAATTAACTTGCTGGCCTGCTTGAACACCCAGCATTCCCTATTGGTGTGGTTGGCTGGCTTGTTAGGGGTACAGTGTATTTGACACGAGTGATCGAGTATGCGGTCCAAACTGGACGGGCTCGGAGTGCTTCTTTTAAATGGCTTTTTCCGCTGACCGGGTTTAGAGCCTTTGAATCCGGCATTGACTGTCGTATCCTCAGTATTATCGCTGTTAATGCGGCGCTTATGTTTGTTGCGACGTGACCTGCTACTGCCGTCCTTGGTATCCGAAGTACCATGGGTTTTTGATATGTTGTTACTGCGAGCCAGCCAGCTGTCTTCTCCCGCACAAAAGCGGATCATGAGTGTCGTGAGGGCTGCCATAGATTTCGGCTTTTCCTGTCCAAGGTGCCGGGCAAGCCACTCATCGCGGATGTTATGCTTGAAGGCTGCTAGGGCCTCTACATCCGGACAATCGATGATTTGATTTTTCTTTGTTAGGAACCGTGTCCAGAATTGCCTGGCCGATTCTTCTGGCTGCTGAATTATGTGGCTCAAGTCATCGGCGTCTGGTGGTCGCACATAAGTGCCCTGAAAGTTGTCGAGAAATGCGGCTTCCAGATCTTCCCAACAGCTAATGGACTCTACCGGCAAGCTGTTAAGCCAATGCCGCGCTAGTCCTTTGAGCTTTAGTGGGAGGTATTTGATGGCATGTAAGTCATCGCCGCGGGCCATGTGGATGTGGAGGAGGAAATCCTCGATCCATACCGCATGATCTGTTGTGCCGTCGTATGATTCAATATTTACGGGTTTGAAACCCTCTGGGATTTGATGAACCATTACTTCGTCTGTGAAGCATAGGGGGTGTGCGGCGCCTCTGTATTGGGCTATATCGCGACGCAGCTCGAATGGGTCTTGGCCGCTGTGTTCGGCCCGGCCGGATTGACTTTTACTGTATCCGGCGTGACGTTTATCGTCTCGCATAGTGGCGCGCCCTCGTGATCCGTAGATAGATCTTGCATGTTTTGCTTTGTCCTCCAATACGTCTCGCAGGTCTGGCGTCTTTCCCCATGCCTTTTTATTTGAATGGCGTCGGGGTGCATGCTGAGTTTTTGGCTGGAATGCCTCTCTATCGCGGTCACGAGGTGGCCGATCAGCCGCGTCATACGCTTCTTCCTCCAGTCAGGGTAGCAACCTGCATTTGGGGTAACTCTTGGAGGGGCGCTCGGGTTTATATTCCTCGGCTGTGAGGACTTCAATCCATCTGTCAGCTAACAGATCTTGATCAGCTTGAAGCTGCTGCTGCTTTTTCTTAAGGCTATTTGCCGTGGCTATAAGCCGGCGCTTGAAGCACTCTTGTTCGACGGGATCCTTTGGCACGGCGAATTCGTCATCGCCGAGGCTTGCCTCGTCTTCGGAGGGGGGCATGTAATTATCATCCTCCGCTTCTCCGTCTGCCGCTCTATCAGGAGGGCTGGCTCTTCCATCCTCCTGCTCTAAATCTTGCTGGAGGGGATTGTTGTTATCTTCGGCACCATCTGGAGTGTTATTATCTCCTATGCCGGTATCACCACTTTTGCTTTGGCGGGACTTAGAGCGGCGCCACTGACGTCGGTGCTTGGGTTGCTTCTTGGAGGGGTCATCCGCTGCTGTCTCTTTGCCATTGCCTTCTTTGGGTGTGTCTACCATGTATATATCGTATGATGAGGTGGCTGTCTAGTGCCCTGTGGGCAGTGGTTCATCTTCGTCTCCCGCATCGTCGTCCATGCCGTCGATGTCTTCGGAGTCGAAGTCGAGCATGTCGGCTAAGTCATCAACAGTGGCTACTAAGTGGGTGGTGGGTGGGTCGCGAATTTCTTTGTCGTCCGCATCCCAGTCCGGCCGGACATAGTTCGGCCAGGATCCTCCTGACAAGGAGAGAGACCTTAACGAGTTCAGCATGTCGCCAAAGGGCGAGTGCTGAAAAATATTCGTGGAGGTAAACTCCATGATTGGAGCCCAATCGGGTTTGCTAGGAACGGGCGCAGGCGGTTCGGAGTCCATGGCCGGAGAGAGATCCGGTAGTTTGTCAACATGGCGCTCGTGCAGAGTAAGGTCGATGTTCGGCTCGATCGCCGATGAGGGTAAGGCCTCCGTGGCAGGGTCCATCCACCCGTCCAAGGACGGCGCAACTGGGTCCGAATTGAGGGTCGGAGCGGCTGCCGGTGCGATCTCCTGAACACTGTCGGATGGTAGAGCTAAATCGTACTCATCATGACCGCCCGATGCACAAGGCAGAGGCTCAAATCCGTCGAAGATCAAGTCTCCACGGATATTGGCCGTGTAGTTTAAGCTTCCAAACCTGACCTGATGGCCAGGGGCGTAGCTTTCAATCTGCTCCAGATGGCCAAGCGAATTGGCCCGCAGTGCAAAGCCGCCGAATACAAAAATCTGTCCGGGGAGAAAAGTCTCACCCTGGACTACATCGCTAACGATGATAGAAGGAGCCATCAAGCCTAACGGCGACGACACAGAGGAACTCTCAATGAAAGCACCAATGTCGGTGTCAAAACCGGCGAATCTCGGGTAGGGGGTCCCGAACTGTGCATCTAGGCGGATGGTAACAGGAGGCAGGGGACACGAAGTTTTACCCAGGTTCGGGCCCTCTTGATGGAGGTAAAACCCTACGTCCTGCTCGATTAATATTGATGATATGGGTAGTACAAGAGTAGATCTACCACGAGATCAGAGAGGCTAAACCCTAGAAGCTAGCCTATGGTATGATTGTATGTTGTCCTATGGACTAAAAACCCTCCGGTTTATATAGACACCGGAGAGGGCTAGGGTTACAGAAGGTTGGTTACAAAGGAGGAGATATGCATATCCGTATTGCCTAGCTTGCCTTCCACGCCAAGTAGAGTCCCATCCGAACGCGAGACGAAGTCTTCAATCTTGTATCTTCATAGTCCAATAGTCCGGCCAAAGGATATAGTCCGGCTGTCCGGAGACCCCCTAATCCAGGACTCCCTCAGAAGCCAATAATCAAGGCTAGTTACATAGTGCATATGTGTACATGATTGAAAGTAAATATCAACCATGAGTGACTAATATCTTGATGGAAAACTCGAAACTAAGGAATACTAGGAAAAGAAATGCATGGTTGGAAATACTAGCAATGTTCATGTCCGTTGCAATGAATCATAATTAGAATAATACTTATTCACAAACTTGGTACAAAACACTCTAATTTTGATATACATATGTCACTAGAGATATATTATGTTTCAATTAGAATATATTCCTTGGGCTGTTTTGGTGAGGTTAGGGAGGGATGTGGTTGGTTTTAAGATACTAATTATGAGTTTTTCTGCAAATTGGTAGACAAGTGGGATGTTGCTGAGAAAAGGCAACAACTTACCTCACAATTGTTAGATGTAGATCTAATGGCCAGAAACGACGGATGGCAGACACACCAGCATCACCAACTTAGTCTTGTGTAGGATTACTAGCAAGATCCATGCATTGTACGGAACATCAAGATGCATTTTTTTATAAAACACTTGTTGTGGTTGACCCTTGCGGGAGTAATCCCATGTGTAAAAACTAATGATATCTCGAGAAATATGAGATAAGGTGAAGAGGAGTGGGGTGTGGTGGTGGTTGGTGGTCGAACTGAGCGGAGGCATGGGGATTGACGACGCTGGGAGTGGCCACCAGGCCAGTTTGTTTGAGAGGCTTCCTTTCTTAATCGCTCAACAATGAGGTTTGTTGGAGATAAGGATGAATGAGGGAAGGCCTTGTCTGCAAATGTGGAGAGGGGTGCGGGTATCTTTTATTTTAATTTCCATCCGTCAGATATAGATCGGACAGTCTATATTGCAAGATGGCACACGTACCATCATCACCAACTTGGTTTTTTATAAGAGAAGAAATATAAGTATGGAGATACAAACGTATTATCGATACTTGCTTCCGTAAACTAGCATCTACATTCTATTCAACGCCTCGGCATGTGGGCCCTTAGCACAATGACTTCTCGACTGTGTAAAACGAAGATTTTCCCGTCGCTGACAAGGAGGGGGTGACGGCGGCGCGCTTTTTGGCTTGCTCCAGTCCTAGTAGTCATACTAGGTGGTCTAAGCACGTGTAGATTTATTCTTTTTCACGTCTCGTGTTCGCCGTACTGCCACGATTGTTCATGAATAGATGGTAAGTTATTCACGGGGAAACCCTTGTTGAGCGTGTTTGCGAGAGAGAGAGAGTGCGTGTGTGATATGTTAGAGACTGAGGCAATGATAACAAATTCTTTGTGTCTATGTGTGTGGAGGATAGAGAGAGACATGTACATGGGGCTTTGTGTTGTGTAACGTGGAGACAAATATACATAATTAGAGAGTGAGTGTGTGAGATACACATGCAGACATGAGGAGAGATGAGGATCCAGGTAAATGGGTGTTTGTGCGTGTCTGTTTGTGTTTGTGCATGCGTTTGTGTGTGAGAGGGAGCGAGTGTATGTGGAGTATAGAGACCACTGATGATGTAAACCTAGTATAAGGGAAGGGGGAATGGTGTGACATGTGTAGTAGCGAGATAGCACGGGTGCGGGCGGGGGGAGCAGACTATTTGGAAGAGACATCGAGTGTGTGGTGGGGAGAGGGGTGAGAGAGCGAGAGAAAGAGAGACCTAGCGCCGGAGAGAGAGAGAGAGGAAGAGAGGGGGCGAGAGGGGTCGTTTGTGTCCATAAATGGCGTATAGATAGGGAGACAATGTTGATGTTGTCCGAAATTGGCCTATGAACGGAGACGCAAGGGAAGCGAGTCATCGTGTGTGTGATAGGGACTTCATGAGAGAGCTAGAATAGATGGTGTAGAGAACAATGTGCGAAATCGAGAACGATTATACATTAGGGAGCTATGCAAAGAGTCACGACATATATGTGTACAGGGAAGGAGCTGGGGCCGGTCCGCATGTGGGAGAGATAGAAAGAGGAGAGTGGTGCACAAGGAGACAAAGTGTGCTTGTTTGCAGTGGGGGTGGTGTGTGAGGTGAGTGCGCGAGAACCACATAACTAGGGAGATAGACGTTTGGGGGCGACGTTTTGTGTGTATGGGAAATATACACTCTACATAGTGTGTGTGCTTGGGTAAGAGAGATAGCGGGAGACCTAGAGAGTGGGGGAAGAGATGTATGCATGCCCGAGAGACAAAGTGATAGAGACCTATGTTGGGGTCTGGACCTTACAATAGAGAGGGGTGTTAATGTGCTCGTGTGTTGGTGTTTGGGGGGAGAGAACGACTTCTCTGTGTGTGTGTGTGTGGTGGTGGGGGGGGGGGTTGACTTCAGATAAAGAGTGAGGTGTCTATATTTGAGGGATTTTAGTGTAATTGAGATATTGTGCACTCATGGTTGATCAATTTGTTTCACAATTTGTACTATGAGATAACGATACTTTTGAACATGCGTGATATACCTTGATGTACCAGAATTACAAACCTAAGATTGGAATTTTGGAATTCGACTCCATCATTAGCTTTTGTAATTCATTTAAACGGAGGTACATTTTTTAAGCCGGGATTTCGTGATTTCAAATTCATATATCAAACCTAGAGATATACACATACGAGCATGTTCAAACTTTATAATCAGCCAGTTTATTCATATACATACACATTTTTTGCTTTTGTCATCATATTTAGGATAAACACATTTGGAATTTCATTTGAATTGGACCGTATGATGGTATTTGCTTGTAGTAGCTCAATGATCCATATTTGAATTGAATGGACAATCTAAGTTTCGAGTTGGAGACATTGATTTTCAGAACTTGCACATTTTTTTGCATGCAAAACAAACAAATTGTCGGCCATGATATCATAGTCGGCTGTACGAGAGCAGAATACTTATAATTTTAGGTGCCAAAAGCTTTCAAACTTCCCGCTCACATCGAAATATCACGCGCCCGAAAGTTTAGCCCTGCGATATTCCTATTTTACCCCTGCCACATGAAAGGAAAAGGGCTGCTTTGGTAACTCCATTGTTTTCCCCTCTTTGCCCCCAACATTCTTCCCCAGAGCCCCTCCCCTTCCCCTCCCCGACCCCCCCAACCACGGCAAGCCACCGAATCTAGTCCTTCGCCACAGTGGTGGACCTCACACCCCGCCGGATCTACCTTCCGCACCTTGGAACGCCCAACTGCCAACTCACCACTTCACCGGAGCCGCTTTAGTGATTGGCTTGTCCACCGCTCCAGATCTCCTTGACCGCCATCATGGTCCACCACACTGGATCTGCTTAACCGGCGCCCTCGTCCACCACAGCGTAGGCCCTTCACTGACTCCCTCGTCCGCCCCTTCGCTGGCCCTTCATACAAGCCCTTGTCCGCCGCAACAGATCCGCCTCACCGAAAGCACTGTACAACGCGCCCGCCGAAGCCTTCGTCCATGCACCGGACCCGCTCCACGGACGCCATATTCAACTCCACCGGCCCTGCTTTACCGACACCGCAGCCTCATCAGGTTATTTTGATTTGTACTCCTTCGGTTTTTCTCTTTATCGTGCAACTGTTCACTTACCACAGATGAGCTTTCTTGTATGTCGACAGGCGCCCCAGCCGTAGCACCGGAGCCGCTTCAGCGACGGCGACAGCCGGCCCAAACTCAACCGCAACACGAGCACCATCGACGATCCTTAGCTATCAAGTATGACAATGATACCCATACGCCGCCGAGAATCAGGTACTATTATCCAACGGCCGGCGCCAACGTTCACTTTCCTAGCATAAGCACCGCACCTTTGAATTTCTTCAGGGTATCATTCAGTTTTTCATGAGACGCATTATTCTGCTTGCACCTGTAGGGCCATACTTCTGGCAGTGAACATGTTACATGTGCTAAATTACATACCAGTGCACATATAGTTATTATGCTTTAGTTTTGTTCTGATGCCACCTGTTGGTTCCATCAGACTGCTTAATGTTCTCTATGCTTAATTACACATCAGCAAACTAGCATGTGGTTCCGCTGCTTTTTGTTCATTTTACCCTACATTTTCTGATGCTAGCTATTACATCACTGCTCCGAGCCTCTGTTCATTACTTGTTTGTGTGTTCTTGATCTTCCTAAGTTGCATGACTAATTTGATGCTTCTATTAATTATGGAGCTGCCAACCCCATCAAGAAAAATATTTGTTCTTTTGGGGCTGGCACCTCGAACAAGCGTAAAAATAGAGGGAAGCAGATATACTCCCTCCGATTCTATTTACTCTGCCCATAACTCTTGACCCGCATACCAAGGAGGGCACTGGTTTAATTTTTCTGGACTAATTTGCCAATTAATTAGGGCAGAGGCAGATGGGGCGGGGCACAAAAGGAAACCAGCGCTAGGAATCGGCAACGCGCATACTAATACGAGAAAACTGAGAAAAAGTTATACGCAAAGTAAAAAGAATCGGAGGGAGTATTGTCGTGTATGCACAACCCTTCTTTCATTAGTTTAGATGAACCATTGATGATCAATTAGGACCAGTGCATGTGATTAAAATTAATTTTACCTAAATAGATGGTGCAGAATAAACTACAACAACTAGATTTGCAACCATGGGATGCTGACGATATCTTTAAAGAACATTGCAACAACAGCTAGGCTTCACAACAATATATGGTAAGCCAGTGTGTTTTAGTACATGTGAAATGTAATGCGAGTGGGCTGCTTTCTTGGCTTGTGCCCTCAACGTGTAATCCTACCGAATTACAAATAGTTCAGTTGTCTGCTTTGTTGTATTGCTTGATTCAAATGCTTATTTGTTGTTAAACTATACCTGAGTTGGCCAATATGTCAGCAGTGCTTGCTGTACTATCGTAAAGAAATGCATGCCTATTTGATTCGACTCCTTAACTTTTCCTCTCAACTTCATCACATGACTGTCTTCGTAGTTTATATGAGGCCACACTGCTAAGTGCTTTCTCAGATTATTTCAACTGCTTAGATACCTTGGCAACTTAAATATAGTGGTTGTACACTCCCTTTCAACTAGGGATGTCAACTGGGTCTGGTTTAATACCGATTAAAGTCCACTAGTGGTATAATAGTTCAAAAGAGTTTTTGTTTTTTTTGAGGAAAATGAACTAGGGAGGTAGCAAAAACTAACTAGATGGGATTGGCGGATTTCGTTTATTTGCCACTTACATCCCTAGTTTCATCTTACCATTTTAATTTCTTTTCGGCTGATGCTGCTTCGAACCATTTAAATATAGTTTGCCATGGTTGGCAATAATTCGTCCGTCGTTTACCATGTAAGCTTACTGCCTGGATCATACGATAACTATCTCTTACTGATGTCCAGCGGAAACCTTTCAGGATGCCGTTCACACTAGGACACAATGTACAACCCCAGAATCTATTTGTGGAAGCAGTGCGCCATCCATGTTACCAGATGGTAGTAGTTCAGAGGCAACACCGCTGGAGAGCAGTCTGAGCACAGATATTATAGTGCTTAAGGCTCTACTAGAGGCAGAAAGAGATGGTGTGGCTGCCATGAATGAGGTAATATTTATCTTGAGGCTAGAAATTACGGAATTAGCGGCACGCATTAGCAAGCAATCCAAGAATTGGAGGAAGTAAGAATGTTGCATTTGAAGATGGAGGAGGTCCTGCTGTTTCTGCTATCTGAAGCCCAAGATAATCCCGGTTCTTCTTTAGATACCAGTTCAAATTTTCATTAGATTATTGTACTTGCATGTCGTGTCATGTCTCTGAATGGATTATGTTGCAAGACCCCCTATGTTGTCCATGTGTTGTAATGATCCGAATTGTTTAGGCAAGGTAATCCTCAGAACTTGTATGATTGACATAAGGTGAACTGTTTGTCGTGTGAGCATATTGTATTGGATGAAATAACTGTTTGACTCAGAGTGTATCCAATCTACTGAATTCGAAGATCACGACATTTCTAAATCATAATCATATATAAAGGTGGAATAAATCTTTGTTGTGGTTTTGAAGAAATAAATAACAAAACGTATAATTATTTGTGGATATTCGTAATCGAATACAAATTGGATTTGAATTTAGTTTGCCAGGTCCCAGGGCAAACATGAATGCTAATTCTCCCAAGTTTTGAATGAAGCGGCTAAACACCCACTATGATTTGTGGGCTGCTCGAAGCAAGTGTTTGCGAGACAGAAATTACTGTCTACCCCTGACACTTGACATCCTTATCGACGGGATTTACACTGCTGTCGATAGGGGTAGACTAGTAACTTCAATCAGACATGACACGACGGCCTCTGAGCCCATTCAGACACGGTGGGCGCCAAACGTGGGTGGCAAAACACATTTCATTCAAGCTCGTCCGAAAGACATGTGTCTCTTCCTCCATTTCCCCATTCATACACGGTGGGCGGCAAAACAAACTCTCCTCGTACGAAATCGATGTAGGCTTATATTTTAAATAGGGGCAGATGTGTAACTTCCATCAGACGTGACACAACCGTCCTACCTGTCAGCCCCGTTCATACACCGTGGGCGCCAACCGTGGGCGGCAAAACACCCTCTCCTCGCCCGAAATAGTTACCGGCAAATATTTGGGAGATGCGAGATTACTGTCCTATCCCCAACCGATGCGATGTCCGAAATTTTAAACGGGGGATAAGTTCGTAACTTTCCCCCATTTTAGAGAAGCGCGTCCCAAAGTTTGAGATCCCCCCTCCCCTCCATTTCCCCATTCATACACCGTCTGCGGCACGACAACCTCCGCACTGCGGCCAGCCTCCTCCGTCCACCACCCCATCCTCCACCTTGCTGGAGCCGCTACCCCTACCCCATCGTCCACTGCAAGAGATGGACGTCTCTCATCTACGGTGCTGGACCAGCATCCTTTCATCGCCTCCTCTCGCTTCATCGGCGCCGTCGTCCACCTTGCCGTTGCCGCTCCTACGACCGCCTCGTCCACGGCAACAGGATATATCCCCCGACCTGGACGTTTGCCGTCTAAAGTCTTCTTCCCCGCCGCCGACAGCCATCCACCCGCAGCACCCTCAACGTATCAGCATAGGCCTACACGGCGTCGCAAGAGAGGTGGTACTCTTCCATATGTGCTTAAGTTATTGATCTCACCTGGAAAATAGATCGTAATTTGTTTACTGTACTTTTCTTGTCCATACCAAATCGTAGTGGCTAGTTGAAAGAAAACATTGGTTGCGAAGTAGCTTTGTCCGGTTTGCACCTTCATATCCGCCATGGCACGGGCACTATACTCGTAAAGCTTATGGTTTACCCCCTTTATATTCACTACCATCATCGTAGGTGCTTCGTGTCGTGCTAGCACTGCTCCTCAAGACCTCAACCCAAAGCTTACGTGTTGAAATACGAATCTAATATGATGCTCATATCACTAAAAGAGAGAATGTTTAATTGGTCACCTAATGTTCCTATATTCGTTTCAAAAAGCATGTGCGCCACCCACTGGTCCAGCTAGTTCCACTTTCCTGATTTTTCTCTTGATGCTTAGGGTTTTCCCCTTTTATCTACTCTACTATGATCTGCGTAGGTGCTTTCTCTCGTACTAGCATTGCTCCACCCTTCAAGCTAAACAACACAACACTCAGAATTCGAAAGCTTAGTTGTTCAAATATGATTGTGATATGATGCTGATATTAGTTAACCGACACATTTAATTGGTTAGCTAAAGGTCCCACTTAAGTTTCCAAATGCATGTTGCGACATATAGAGAGACAGCATAATTGCATTTCTTTGTCACTTGTTGACCATACTTTCTTGTCCATACCAAATCTTAGTTGTTATTTCAAAGCAAACATCGGTTGCTAACTACCCTTTGCGTGGTTTGCAGCTTCAGATCTGCCATCCCACTGCCATGGTCAACACTGTACTCATCATGCTTATGTTTTCCCCATTTTATGATGACCACAATCAGCCTACGTGGTTCGTGTCGTAATAGCACTGCTCCACCCATCGAGCTAAACAAGCTTAGTTGTACAAATTCATATCTGATATTATTGCTAATATTAGTAAAACTGAGAGATGTTTAATTGGTTAGCTAAATGTTCCTACTATAGTTTCGAAATGCATGTGAGCCACATATGGAGAGACCAGAAAGAATAGTATTTCTCTGTCGCTCTGGTTCATCATGGGTGGCCAACCGACATTGTATTAAAAGACTTGTAATATCTTCAATCTGCTTGCTCTCCTGCTCTTCTTTAAGATGATACTCTTCTCTTGCGGTCGACTGGTCAGGTCGAGTTGTTCTCCCTTAGTATATTTTGAATCTGTCAGGTTAGGTCGACTTGTTCTTCTTTACTATATGTTGAAGCTATCATCTGCGAAGTGTCATCACTTCTGGAGCTCTCATATTTTGAGTAGTAGGTCACATTATATTAATGCACACAACAAATTACAGCATGCATGGCATCTTTTAAAAGAATTGTGGAGATAGCACAAAGGGGTTTACAGGGAGGCAGTATTGGATTAGAATCACTTCTGCATTACAAAGAAAATCTCACTTGTTTTTATGTTTTCACGCATGTCAGATATTGAACATTATCAAAATGAATATGAGAATGGGCGCACGAGAGGAATATTGCGGAATGATTCACTGCCTAACAAACTTGGCATGGTGGAGGATGGCCTCTCTTATTCACCCATCAAGGTGCTTGCTCTAACTTTGCAAAGTTGTATTGGTCGCACATATTTTGCTTCTGACCTCTTGCATTACTTCTACTTTGTTACACCATCTGCTTAGTTTAAGCATCATATATGAGTATATGCCATACCTATCCATTTTCTATACCTATTCCATGTGTCGTCACACTATGTTTTTCCAGTCAAATGTTGTTCTTTCGTAATAGGTGTCCAAAAGGAGAGGGTGAGTGCAGGTCATCAAGGAGTACAAACTAGGTATTTGGAAAAGGTAGTGATACCTGTTAAATCAGATAGATCAGCAGCCACAGAAAACACAGGCCCAACTGGACCACACTTTACCCCTACTCTAGTGTCCAACCCCTATTAGAACTGCTGGGAGCCCAGCGTCAGGTACTGTCTATGATATCAATTCAAAATTTGAACTCCTAAATTTCTGCTTGTGCCTTACCTTCTCTCTTGTATGAAAACTAATTTCAGATGAATCTCCTTGCTCAAAGGATCATACGATCTCAAAACAATAACGGGCTCTGCATTGCTCTTGTCAGTACCTCTCTCACTTTTGCCTTGTAACGCTGTACTTAATTAATTGCTATTTGATTATGTATCATTAGTCCGCACCTGAGCTTCATTATCCTCTGTTTCTTCCAATATTATTTGATCTATATTTACTCTTTGCAAAATGTAGAATAATGGCAACGCTTATAAAGAATTTTCTTTGGGGAATTTATTGAATTATCCTTCCATCAACATGGAGAAGGGCTTTCTCCAGCCCGTGGGAACATGTAATGTAAGTTCATCCTTCTCAAGCCTTCAAACTTTGTTCTAGTATAGATTTGGGTAGGCATCATTTCCTCCACTGTTGTTTGCTTTGCTGTTTACATCTGATTGGATGTTTGCAACAACTACCAGTTTCAAATAGTTGTAAAAACATGTTCCTTATGTAGAACAGATCCATTTATTTGCTTATATAATTGTGAAACCTGTTACGTGTCTCCTTGTTTCTCTTTCAGACTCGTATCTCTTACGCCAGGCAGAACTTTAGGGAAGATAGTGAGCCAAACCATCTTGAGGACAGCGAGATGACCCCAAGGTCCTGTCTTGATGAAGACAGTGAGTTGAAGCTACTCACCAGCAGGTGTGAGACAATCTCTGTACAGTCGCTGCCTCAATCAGTTCGACTTCTTCAGTCTCGACTTAAAGCGGAAAGGCTTGCTTCAGCTCAGCTCTGACTTGAAGTCAAAGATGCAATGAAGATGTCAGAGGACTGCCGTGCGCACCATCATGCCTTAAATCTAGTGTTGATGCATCTATCGTTGACACAACTGAGGTCTACTCAGCTCCTTCAGCTGTTTGGGGGGGGGGCCGACCTGGCCAGGCCTAGTGCCTTCTGAAGTGCTCTCAGTTTTGTATATTCTTTTGTCGACGCATTTATTTGCACTGGTGGCGAACTTTGATGCCCAGTGGATGTAATATGTGTGATAGCCGTGATAGCCTAGCGTAAGTTGCTTGCTTATTTATTTCCTTGTTTTCTTGTTTATTTGTTTGCTTCTAGTCATTGCAGTTCTTTTTCCGCGGTTTGCTAGTGGCTGCAATAACCTATTTTTTAAAACTAGGCCACAATAACCATGGGCTAATATTTACTGTAGTGACACTGGGCCTCCTACGGGCCGTAGAAACACTAGGCCTTCTATGGGCCGTAGAAACAATGGGCCTTCTACGGGCCATATCATCAATGGGCCTTATACGGGCAGTATGATCGATGGCCAAACATGGGCCAATAACAGGCCGCATTATGGCCGTAAACGGGCTAGAGTTGGAATCATCCGTTCATGGGCCGACCATAACGGGCCATCGTTAATAGGCCGTATTTGATGACGCTATGAAAATGGCCCAACATTTAACAGACCACAAACGGGCCGACTGTAACTGGGCTGAATTTGGCCCACAAGCAGAAAATGACAGTAATGGGCCGTAAGTAAACGAATGCTGGAAATGAGCCCAAGAATAAATGGGCTCTGAGAAGGCGGAAAGATAACATGGGCTGGAAACGGCCCAACAGAATAACGGGTCGTTAATGGGTATAAAGTGATACACTATTCATTACGGGCCAGTTTCACCACGGGCCGTTAATTGGTGTAAAGTGATACACTGTTCATTACGGGCCAGTTTCACCACGGGCCGTTCGTAGGCCAAGAGTTACATAGGGCCTCATATGGGCTGAAAGACGTCATGGGCCATACATGGGCCAGAAGTGAAAACGGGCTGAAATCATATTGGATGGCGCAGATGACGCTACTGGGCCTAATTCATATAGGGCATAACGGGCCTTGGGTTAGCGGGCTGTAAATGGGCTATATTCGAACAGGCTGTTAACAGGCTTTCCATGGCCCGGCCTGCCAGCTTTTGACCAAGTCAAACGGGGTGGCCTTTTCACAGGAATGGGCCTCTGTTGGGCCGTGCCACGTGTCGACGTATCATAGGCGCCTTCCGTCCAATGAGTGGTTGACATCTATCCCAACGATGAGCCGACACGTGTTTCCTCCAGCCAATGATGATTTTACACGTGGAAAATCCCCATTGGTCGGGAATGTTAATGGGTTATCGGATCCAAAACCCGACCCGGTAGCTTAACGGTGTTCCGTTACGGTGGATGCCATGTGTCGGTCACCCTTGACGAAAGCACTTCTGTGATGCGCGATTTATCGTCATGGAAGTGGACACTTCCGTGATGATAATTTTGGTAATGTCATGGAACACTTCTACGACAGCACAGGTATGACTATCTTGATTCTGTCATAAATTTGTCATGGATGTACATGCATGACAAAAAGCGACCTACTGTGACAAACACGTATCATCACGGAAGTGTATTTTTTTGTAGTGGATGGATTGGGGAAATCCTCCGCATGAGTTTTGTCGTTGAAGGAGGCCAATCCTGCTTGGACGGGAACCAGGTCCGCGCGGGGGGGGGGGGGGGCTATGTTTGCAGCTTCACAAGATGGGTATGGGATACGGAACATCTCTCCCAATCACCCTTCTTGGAGCCATGGGGACGAGAGGAAGGCCGGGAGCGCTGGCCATGTTGGGGTGGTTTTTCTTAGCAAGCTCTGAGGATTTTTCGCAGGGTGTGGAATGGATCTGAGATCTATTCTCTTTAAATAGGCACCATTGTGATACGTTCGGGGTGGTATATGTAAAAATACCCTGACCTCTCGCATTCTCTCGACACGTGGAAACTGAAGTTGTTGATGCACAGAAGCCGAGGAGTACAACATTAAATGGAAAGCCGAACACACTACTCAGAAGTCATCGATGGAGGAACCCGCCTTGCAATGCCGAAGATAATATATGTGCCGAACACCTCGTCATTGAAGACTGGTTCGGGGGCTACCGAGGGAGTCCTGGACTAAGGGGTCCTCGGGCGTCCGTCCTGCTAGCCATGGGCCGGACTGATGGGCTATGGAGATACGAAGACCGAAGACTACACCCGTGTCTGGATGGGACTCTCCTTGGCGTGGAAGGCAAGCTTGGCGACCAAATATGTAGATTCCCTTCTTTGTAACCGACCTTGTGTAACCCTAGATCCTTCCGGTGTCTATATAAACCAGAGTACTTAGTTCAGATAGGGCAGATTCATTATCATAGCCATACAAGCTAGACCTCTAGGGTTTAGCCATTACGATCTTGAGGTAGATCAACTCTTGTAATACCCGTGTTCATCAATATCAATCAAGCATGACGTAGGGTATTACCTCCATAGAGAGGGCCCAAACCTGGGTAAACATCATGTCCCTTGTCTCCTGTTACCATCGACCTTAGACGCACAGTTCGGGACCCCCTACCCGAGATCCGTCGGTTTTGACACAGACAATAACCCACAAGTATAGGGGATCACAACAGTTTTCGAGGGTAGAGTATTCAACCCAAATTTATAGATTCGACACAAGGGGAGCCAAAGAATATTTGAAGGTATTAGCAGCTGAGTTTTAATTTCAACCACACCTGGAGATTAATTATCTGCAGCAACATGATCAGTGGCAAAGTAATATGATAGTTTTGATAATAGTAGCATCAGCAGTAGTAACGGTAACAGTGATAGCAATAATTTTGTGGCAAGTGCAATAGTAACGATAGCAATAGTAACTTAGCAAGAACAATATAAGATAAATTCGTAGGCATTGGATCGGTGACTTGTTGGATGATATTCATCATGGGACAGTTATAACCTAGGGTGATACAGCACTAGCTCCAGTACATCAATATAATGTAGGCATGTATTCCGTAAATAGTCATACATGCTTATGGAAAGAACTTGCATGACATCTTTTGTCCTACCCTCCCATGTCAGTGGGGTCCAATTGGAAACTAAGGGATATTAAGGCCTCCTTTTAATAGAGAACCGGAACAAAGCATTAAAACACGGTGAATACATGAACTCCTCAAACTACGGTCATCACCGGGAGTGGTCCCGACTATTGTCACTCCGGGGTTCCCGGATCATAACACATAGTAGGTGACTATAACTTGTAAGATCGGATCAAGAACATGGATATAATGGTGATAACATAACCATTCAGATCTGAAATCATGGCACCTGGGCCCAAAGTGACAAGCATTAAGCATAGCAAAGTCATAGCAACATCAATCTTAGAACATAGTGGATACTAGGGATCAGGCCCTAACAAAACTAACTCGATTACATGATGAATCTCATCCAACTCCTCACCGACCAGCGAGCCTACAAAGGAATTACTCACTCCCGGTGGGGAGCATCATGGAATTGGCGATGGAGAGGGGTTTGTAATGACAAAGGATGAAGACCCCCCTCTCCGGAGCCCCAAACGGACTCCAGATCTGGCCTCCCGATAAAGAATAGGAGGTGACGGCGGCTCCGTCTCGTGGATCATGATAATTCTTTTTCCCTGATTTTTTTCTCCAAATATGTGATTTACAGTATAAGGGTTGAGGTCTGCGGGGCCACCAGGTGGGGACAACCCACCTAGGCGCGCCAGGAGGGGGGCGCGCCCTGGTGGGTTGTGTCCACCCAGGTGCCCCCCTCTGGTGGATCTTGGCTCCGAAAATTCTCTTTATTGATATAAAAAAACCTCTCAAAGTTTCATTCCATTCCAAGAACTTCTATTTCTGCACAAAAACTACACCATGGTAGTTCTGCTGAAAACAGCGTCAGTCCAGGGTTAGTTTCATTCAAATCATGCAAATTAGAGTCCAAAACAAGAGGAAAGCATTAGGAAAAGTAGATACGTTGGAGACGTATTAACTCACCCAAGCTTAAACCTTTGCTTGTCCTCAAGAAATTCAGTTGATAAACTGAAAGTGAAAAAGAAAAACTTTTACGAACTCTTTTGCTCTTGTTTGCATAAATAAGCTTAAGCAACACCCAGGTTTTCAGCCAATATTATAACTAACCATCCCGACAATAACTCTTAAAAATTAGATTAACTCTTATCAATGGCATAATCAACTAGCGAGCAATAATAAGATATCTCAAACGGCAACACATTGTCAAAACAAACCATGATATAATATGACAATGGTGGTATCTCGCTAGCCCTTTCTGAGATCGCAAAACATAAATGCAGAGCACCTTCAAAGTTCAAGCAGCGACTAAACATTGTAATTCATGGTAGAAAAGATCCAGTGATGATGCACCCAACATTAGCTACACACAATGCATAAGCATGACAACAGTGCTCTCAGGTTCTAGCGCTTATTTTAGAAGGTGATGACACAACATAAAAGTAAATAGATAGTCCCTTCACAGAGGGAAGCAGTGATTTGCAGAGGTGCCAGAGCTCAAGTTTTAAAACAGAGGTAAATGATATTTTGAGACATGCACCCTTCTTGTTTACTTCACGACCATCAGTTATCAATATCTTCCATGCTAAGCACGCTAGTGGCGGTTCCCAAGCGATAAAAGTAAAGTTTTGACTCCATTGGGAGTTTTTGTTTGATTATTTGTAAGCTTTTTCTGTTTGCAGTTTTGGACTAGGCATCCCTATTACCGCCCTTTTCTCATGCGATGGCGAATGAATAAACACTCGACCTGAGAATAACCCGCTTAGCATGGAAGATACCGACCACCTCCTGTCGTTCCATGAATGATCCAGGCACACAAAAAGGATATTTATTAGAAGTTTTTAGCGGTGGCACATGCAGATTTACTTAGGACAGCAGGGTAATACCACATATAGGTAGGTATGGTGGACTCATCCATCTGGAATAACTTTGGTTCAAGGTTTTTGATGTACAAGCAGAATTCCCACTTAGTACAGGCGAAGGCTAGCAATTAGATTGAGAAGCGGCCAGCTAGAGAGCAACAACGGTCATGAACATGCATTATGCATAAGTAACATTGGACACTAGCATCAGTAGGATATGAACACCATGAACATAAATATCATAGAGGCTATGTTGGTTTTGGTTCAACTACATGCATGAACGTGTGCCAACTCAAGCCACTCGAACGTTCAGAGGAGGATACCATATCATCATACTACATTACAATCATTTTAACACAATGTTGATATCCAAGATAAATCATTATCCACTCCTAGCTAATTATGCATGGCATGAGAAACTATAATCTCTAATTGTCATTGCAAACATGTTTAATCATAATGGGCTGAATCATGGATACTAGGTTAAACATATTTACAAAAACAGAACAAGTCGAGTTCATACCAGTTTCTCTCTGCCACGGCCAGTTCATCGAATATCGTCATTATTGCCTTTCACTTGCATGATTGAACGATGTGAACATAATAATAGTGCAAGAGTGTCGTGGACTAAGATGGAATCTGCAAACAATTTATTCAACAGGAGAAGACGAGGTAAAATGGGCTCTTTATTAGATCAACAATTATTCAAATGTGTCAGATCTCGGGTTCCGGGAAAACCCTCAAGGTTCGAACACTGGGGTGCGCACGAAGATCTCCCCCTACCAACTCACGCCCTCAACCTCGCCACGATCTCAAAGGCAAGCTCGACGAACTCGCAACACAAGAGACACAAGATTTATACTGGTTTGGGCCACCATTGTGGTGTAATACCCTACTCCAGTGTGGTGTGGTGGATTGCCTCTCGAGCTGAGGATGAACAGTACAAGGGGAAGAACAGCCACCTGAGGTGAGGTGTTCTTGTGCTTGGTGGGTGTGAGGATGGGTTGGATCTAGTCCAAGTTGAGATGGCTAAGGATCCGCCCCCCCGCTACTTTGGTGGCTAATCCTATTTATAGAGGCCCTGGTCCTCTCCCCAAATATTGAGCGGGAAGGGAGCCAACAACGGCCAAACAACTAGTACAAGTTATCCTGACAAAAGCAGTCTTTGCCTGCCAAAGGCTCTGGTGGTGACGCCGCCTTGGGCTCCGTGGTGACCTCCGTCTTGCCGTCCTGCTGGTCTTGGTCTTGTTGCACCGATATGGAAATCTTTGCTTGACGCCTCGGTACTCCTCGCCTGCGCTTGCCTCCTTAGCACCAAAGAGGAAACAAGGACATTGTGTGCGCTGGCGCCTGCCTGGAGCCCGCCTGGTCTCGATCATCATGGCTGACGTCATTGGAACCTCGTGAGGTTTGCCTTGCCTTGATCTCTCCGCCCCTCACGAGCCAGCCTGGTGAGGCCGCTCCTGAGGAGGTCTTGTGTTGTCCGCCTTGTGAGGGTCTTGAATGCTTGTTGGTGAAGATGGTTCGTACAGGCCCGCTTGCAGCGCCACGCCGTGGGCCGCAGGCAGGCAAGTCTGGGGACCCCCGATCCTAGAACACCGACAGTAGCCCCCGGGCCCAAAGCGCGCTTGGGCTTGGCTTCGAGGCAAAGCCAAAGAGCCAGTGCGGGGAGCTGTGGGCCCCAATAGCCTGCGGCCCTGGTCGACGCGTGGCGGTTGATTGGACGTGGGCGTCTCCGCTTCCCCACGCTGCCTTGATACCCGCCTGGCTAGGCGGCCACCGCGGTCTACACGGTTTCCCTCCCATTGTTGCCGCACACTCCCCAATTCTTCTGCTTCCTCGAAGCTCAGCCTCTCCTCCCGATCCGATCTGAGCTCAATCCTCCCATTGCCATGGCACCAGACCAGTCGGAGTAAGGGAAGAGTCCCCTGTCCTCTGCCGGGCTACGCCTGGCCACTGAACCTGCCGTTGGCAGGTCGCTGGTGCTCAACTAAGAAGCCATGGACAAGGTGCGTCCCATGCTCGCCTCTAGCTTCAATGAGTGGGGAATGACGGTGGCCTGGCCTGCGTCTCATGCTCGTATTGACCGGACATCCGCCGAGGTCCCATTCTTCATCGACGCCCTTTGGGCTGGCCTGGTTCCTCCTTTCTCCGCCTTCTTCAATACATTGCCTGCCCATTATCAGATCCACATGCTGCACCTTGATCCCCAATTCGTGACCCTTCTTGCCGTCTTCACCTTTGTTTGCGAGGCCATGGTGGGCATTGCTCCTTCCGTGGCCCTTCTCTGCCACTTCTTCTCGTTGCACCTGATTGATCCCCGGCAGAGCTTGGCTTGCCTGAGCTTCCATGCCATGGTGGCGATGGCAGACGGGGGATTAACTTCGAGCTTCCACCATCCATGAGCGAGTTTCAGACACGGTGGGTATTTGTTGATGTCGGAGTGCTCAGCCCTTTGCTCCATTCTCTGTTGGTGCCCACCATTCCCAACTCTAGTTGGTGCCATCAAAGGCTCGCCGATTAGCGCCTTGTCCCTGTCTGGCTCAGACTAAAGGGGCTGAAAGACCTTGGCATGACTGCACCTATGGTGGTGCAGGAGCTCTTCCGGTGCCGGGTTGCTCCGCTTCAGTGCCATTCCCGGCCAAAGTGGGCCTTGCTCAGCAGCAAGGACCACATGAGACTTCAGGAGTCCCGGCTCCCCCTTGAGGTGCGGTGAATGGTGCTCGAGGTCCTGATGGGTGTCCCGTTGCCAGATGACATGCCGGGGAAGAGTTGCCTGTTGTACCGCTGCTCGAACAAGGTGGAATTTGTGGAGCGTATGCCCACTTTCGATGAGTGGGGGCTGCGTCCAATTGGTCTGATGGGGCCCCATGAGAACCCCGTCGACGTGGTTCCCCTCCTTGCCATTGGCGTTCAGCTCACCCCAAGTGTGGATGCAGGGGGGCGAGCACCGCTGCAGGACGATGGCACAGGTGCCGAGGTGCTGATGCCGCCTAGGGCTCCCTAGGCATCGTCCTCGGGAACTCGTGATTCTTGCCCTGGGATGGCGGTTGAAGGGGCGATGCAGCCCGTGACTCCTGAGGCCAAGGCTCCTGAGGCCTCGGCAGGTCATTGCGAGGCAGAACCCGATAGCTCCCCTCAACTTGGCGCTCCTAAGGTTGCCCCTTCGAGCGCTTCTCAAGTTGCGCCTCGTGTTGGCCTTGTGTGGACTTCAAAGACAAGTAAGTACCTTATCTTGGTGATTCTCTGCGTGCTGCTTCCCTTCCTGACGATGTCTCTTCAGGATCCTTTCCGCCAAGGCCGCGGAATCTCCTGAGAAGCAACCTCCTCTCGCCTCGTTTCTCCCGCTAGACTTGGGCGCTGCAAGCCCACGCACTGCTCATGGCATGGAGTTAACCGGGGAAGCCAGCCCGTCGACAAGGCGTCTTGAGCTCGCGCCCTCGCCGTCTCTCCTTCGCGGCCTTGCTTGGAATACAGCAAGCGTGCCAAGGGTTCCTCCCCCGGTCATGGATGGCGGCTGGGTGGCTTTGGCCTTGGGCTCCTGTTCAAGCAGCGGGCCTCCACTCGTTTGGGCTCCTCACGAGGCCTGGCCTGCAACCGGGTGGGCGCCAACCCCCAGCCCCCTGCTGAAAGGGGGCGAGCCGCTTTGGGCCCCATCTGCGGTCCCCACGGCGGAGGACGGAGTCAGCAGTATGCTCAAATTGGCGCACGAAAGGAGAGTCGTCTGCCACGAGCTCTTTTAGGAGGCGATGGGCGCGATGAACCGGCTTGGTGAAGAACTCGTGGATGTGGATGCGCGCCTCATGGCCGAGGGTCTTCAGTTGGTGGAGGAGCGGCATAAGCTAAAGGTGGCTATCAACCTCGGGCGCCACCAGCGCGAGCTTGATAACGCGAAGGCCGAGGTTTCTCTTGCAGCCTCACGAGAGGCCTGCTCCCGAGCTCAGGAAGAGGCCCGGGAAGCTGACCACCGTCGCGAGGCCGCGGAGAAGCGCATGCGGGAGCTCCAAGTCTGGAGCGCCTCCTTGGAGCAGCAAGTGGAGGCGCGTAAGCCACCCTTGCGTTGTTGACGGGGACGCTCGCCGAAGAGGAAGAGACCCGGAAGCGCGAGGAGGCATTGGCGTTGGAAGCCTGGAGCGTAGCCTTGAGCTCGACCGACTGGAGACGAGGGAGCGGCAGGTTGCCCAAGAGGAATACGCCGTCGGCGCGCGCGAGGCCAGGGCCCAGGAGGAGGTCGATCGCCGGGTGGCTGAGGCTCACGCGGATCTTGAGGGCAGGTACGACCTGAAGTTGGAGTTCTTAGTGGTCGAGGCCCTGGGCAGGACTGCTGCCCTCAAGTCTAGGCTGACTAAGGTGGAACGGCTGGCGACCTCCTCAACGCGGGCTGAGCTGGCCTCTGCCCGCGCCGAGCTGCTTCCTCTCCAGCAGCGGGTCGCCAACGCCGAGTCCATCGCGCAGCAGAACAGGGAGGAAGTGCTTCAACGGCGAACGCTGGAGCGCGTGCACGCCCCCATGCTCGAGGGCCTCAGGAACAGGGCCAACGCGGCGTTGGGCCACATCTGCGATGAGAATGCTCCTCATCCCCACACGAACGACTACGCCAGCCACCTCCACTTCTTTACCGACGTGGTGACGTGCCTGGAGAATCGTTCCGAGAGAGCTCGCCAACTTGTTGAAGAGAGGAGCCGCGGCCTGCTTGGGCGTGCGTTCTCCCGCGTCTTCAGACATCTCCAAAACACCGATCCCAACTATGATTTTGACGCCTCCATCGCTCCCGTACCCGAGGCCATCCGGGGTGACCTGGCACGATGGATGGAAGACAATGTGGACGCGCTGGTCAGGGCCTTCACTTACGATGATGATGCGGTGGTGGTCACGGCGGACGAAGGTGACGTGGTCGATGATGGTGATGGCCGCGCTGGTGGAGGTGATGGTGATGCTAGCGATGGTGGCAGCGATGCCAGCGACGCGTCTAGGGGCGATCCGGAGGACGCAGCGAGTGACATGTCCGACTGATCCTGTGTTTCCCAGCTGTTTGTCCTGCACGCAGAAGCTTGGGCGCGGCCCTAGAGGTTGTAAGAGCATTTTTGGAGGGGAAGCCCCTCATGTAAATATACTACTGCCTCTATCTTTTTAGGTCGAGTTGAATATGTGTTCATGAACTCACGTATCCTGGGGCAAGTTTGCTGTTGTGGTTTACCTTAGCCTGGACGAGCCCCAAACTGGCTCGTGAGGTTGCGAGTTTCTGGGAAGCTCCCGAGGAGCTTGTCGACACGCCCAAGGGGGCCGCGTGATAAGCAAGCGCTAGCCGTGGCGCGAGTAAGCCATGCCTAGCCCCGCTCGCGAGGGGCCCGCGAGGGGGAAGCAACAGGCGTGAACACCAAATTAAGGCAAAAACCAGATAGCAAGAAATCGCTCGAACGAGAAAAGGCACCCCCCGCGCGCATCAATGAAAATTCAACTTCAACTTAAGTCCAAATCCAGAAGGTAGGGTTACAGAAAAGAGATCCAAAGCAAATGGCCGCCTCCGGCGCCTAGTCTAGTCTTCTTGCCTTCTCACCAGCGCGGAGCTAAGTGCTGCCACTAGGACGTGGGAGGGAGCCCCCGAGGCCCGAGGCTAGCACTCCTGAGACTCCGGGCGTGTATGGCCCCACTCATTATTACGTGAGAGTGTCATGAGCGGATACCTTCACAGGCGTGAGCCTTACTTCATATCGCCAGATGAGGGCCCTGCCTTGCGCCTCCCTCGACCACCGTTAGGGGCGACCAGAAACCAGGACGACACCAAGGGGCAAAGGGGACGCCAGCGGCGCCCTCGGCGACCATGGGTCCTCTACCGAGGGAAGGCTCTGGGGCACCTCCCCGGCAGAGGGCCTACCTCCGGGGGACGCCTTGCTCCGTGCGGCAAGGGGAGGGGCCTTGCTCCCGGACCCTCTCCTGCAGCCCCCAGCGTGCCCCCTGGCGGCAGGGAGGCCGACGAGCTGGGGCCGCCATCCACTGCTGCGACCTGATCCTCTTGCGTCCCATGGTTAGCATAAGCCTGCTCCTGAGGAATTAGTGGTACCCTGTAGCTGTTGTCGCTGGCGTGGTTGGTGAGGCTTCCGGAGGGCTCCAGAAAGGTGCCGACTTCTAGCGCCTCCTCCTCCCATCCCGGCTTGAGGAACGAGTCAGGGTCGTCTTCCAACATGTATGCCTGGTCCACCATGCGGGGTACGTAGACCTCCATGGCCGTCGCCTCAAAGACCTTTGTCGTAGTGCCCCACGCTCCATGTTGCCCCGCCCAACGTGTCGCCTTGAGGATGGTAGGGTTGCATCCCGCCGGGGCCGTAGGTGGCAGCGCACGTGCCCGTGCCCACCCGAGGTGGCACGGGTGCGAGCGGGTGTCCAGCTCCGTTGGTTGCGCTGGTGTCGATGAAGCCTGGTGGCGCGCCCGTGGGCCCGCGGGTGTGGCGAGGCCCACCATGCGACCCGGCCGCAGCTTGAGGTGTGAGCAGAGAGCAGAAGGGTGGTGCTCCCGAGGCTGCGGCGTCCAAGAGCTCGGCGACGCGCTCCAGCAATGCATCCCGGCCGCTCTCCATTAACCAGCATCGCAGCAGCTCCCGAGCCACTGTGAGTGCGGCCCTCATGTTTGCTTGCTCCCGTCGGGTGTGTGGCACCGTGGCCGCGACGTCGCTTGAGGCTCTTGCGGCTGCCCACACTTGTCGCGGAGTAAGGGGGGACAATGGGTGACCGCATCGCCAACGCCCCGCAGTGTTTGGTGGTGCGCGTGCTGCCTGGGGCGCTGGGTTAAGGTCTTCTTGGGCGGGCGGCGCCACCCGGGCTAGCCAGGCTGCCCAGCGGTCGGTGTTGGTCCTTGAGTCGCCGGAGATAGGAGCCGCGGAGTGTCGGGGGACCAACGAGCGGATCAACTGGCGGAAGAAGAGCTCGGGCGCACCCCTACCTGGCGCGCCAAATGTCGGATCTCAGGTTCTGGCAAAACCCTCAAGGTTCGAACACTAGGGTGCGAAGAAAGTTCTCCCCCTCCCAACTCACGCCCTTAACCTCGCCACGATCTCAAAGGCAAGCTCGATGAACTCGCAACACAAGAGACACAAGATTTATACTGGTTCGGGCCACCGTTGTGGTGTAATATCCTACTTCAGTGTGGTGTGGTGGATTGCCTCTCGAGCTGAGGATGAACAGTACAAGGGGAAGAACAGCCTCCTGAGGTGAGGTGTTCTTGTGCTTGGTGGGTGTGAGGATGGGTTGGATCTAGTCCAAGTTGAGATGGCTGAGGCGCCGCCCCCCCCTACTGTGGTGGCTAGTCCTATTTATAGAGGCCCTGGTCCTCTCCCCAAATATTGAGCGGGAAGGGAGCCAACAATGGCCAATTTGAAAGGGAACAGCTAGTACAAGTTATCCTGACAAAAGCAGTCTTCGCCCGCCAAAGGCTCTGGTGGTGACGCCGCCTTGGGCTCCATGGTGACCTCCGTGTTGCCGTCCTGCTGGTCTTGGTCTCGTTGCACTGATATGGAAACCTTTGCTTGACGCCTCGATACTCCTCGCCTGTGCTTGACTCCTTAGCACCAAAGAGTAAACAAGGACACTATGCGCGCTGGCGCCCGCCTGGAACCCGCCTGGTCTCGATCATCATGGCTCACGTCATTGGAACCTCGCGATGTTTGCCTTGCCTTGATCTCTCCGCCCCTCGCGAGCCAGCCTGGTGAGGCCGCTCCCGAGGAGGTCTTGTGTCGTCCGCCTCGCGAGGCTTGGCCCCTCGCGAGGGTCTTGAATGCTTGTTGGTGAAGATGGGCCGTACAGGCCCGCTTGTAGCGCCACGCCGTGGGACACAAGCAGGCAAGTCTGGGGACCCCCGTTCCCAGAACGCCGACAAAATGAGAGCCACTCAACATTTTCATCATGTTCTTCTCCTTGGTAAGACTCAAATAAATAGAAAAGAAATTCAGAGGAACACATTGAAATATTTTTGGAGTTTTGGGTTTTCTTGAACAAGCAAATAAAAGGGAAAGCAAAAACGAGAAAACTATTTACACGGGAAAGCTCCCAACAAGTAGAAGCAGAATAAGAAAATCGTTTTGGGTTTTCTTTTAGTGCTACAGCTAAGCATGCATAGAAAGTAAATTAACTACAACTTTTTTTAGGTTTTTCTAAGGTTTTTCAAACACACAAGAAGAAAGAAAGAAAATAAAATTAAACATGGATGATACAATGAAGAAGTGTGAACACCGACAACTGGAACGAGATGTGTGAACATGAATGTAATGTTGGTGAGAAACACGTACTCCCCCAAGCTTAGGCTTTTGGCCTAGCTTGGGAATCAATCAGTAGCTTGGATAGTAGTCGGGGTCCTTAGGAGCGGGCATCCATGCATCCTATTGCTGAGGCTCCTCCTCTGCTGCAGCCTGGTCATTCTGGTAGGCGATGATATCCGCAGGCATAATCCTATATCCACCTCTGGCAAAAGGATCAAACAAAGCAGTAGCATGCAATGGAATAATATCATGAGTCTTCACACTAAAAACCATGTTGTATGGAATAGCGATGTTAGGAGATTTGATATCAGTAAAATGGTGGTGATCCATGGCTACACGATCTAGGTAAACTGTGGTAAGAGGGTAATCATGAAGGCTATCTCAACATTAAAGTGAGCCGCTAAACGAGTAGACAAAATCCCACCTTGTATTTTACCCTTGGACTTATTAACGTGGAGGCAACGTGCCACAATAGCTCCCAAGCTATAAGTGTTGTCGCCCTCTAGTGCATGACGTAAAACAATAGAATTTGGTGCGCTGAGCGCACCCACCTTTCCTGTAGCAAGCAAACACTTAGCAACAAATAAAGCAAAATAATGCAAGGCAGGAAAGTGTATGCTAGTAGGAGTGACGGCCGACACCCCTCTCTCATCTCCCACTGTCAAGGTACGATAAAAGGCCTCAAACTCTGCCGGTCTAGGCTCAACTAAACTCCTGTCAGAAGGGATCATGCATATGTTACAAAATTCAGTAAGTGGTATCTGACGGGTTTCAGCATATAAATTAAACTGCACCTCAGGAGGAATATTCCTAGGAAAGAAATTAAAACTCTGAACAAAGGTGTTTGTGAGGAGATGATACTGTTCACATTCAGCTGCGATGAAGTCGGTGAGGCTGGCATTAGCAGCATATTGTGTAAACTCTTGCAGGATTCCAGCCTCTTCCACGAACGGGGCATGCGGCCATTCGCACGGTCGTACTTCTGCCAACCTCCGGGGGTGGAGATCACGGTCAGACGACTCCCCAATAACTCCCTTGGAGTTCTTCTTGGAACGAAACTTCCTAAAGATATTCATGTTTTTCCTATGAACAAAAAATCTGAAATTTTTAGTCCACAAAATTTTCTCAACAAAACTTCACAAAAATGATAACAACTACTCATAGGGATACATAGAGGCCATATCAAGCATTCAAACTACTTAGAACTCTAAGAATTCAACATACAAGCTCATCTACGGCAGCACCAAGGTTAGCTAATTATTTGAAATATAAACAACTAAAACAAAAACTAATTGGACAAACGGTGGAGTCACATAGAAAGCAACAATCCCCCGAAACAGTTGCGGAAACAGAGCTTTGAGCAAAGAGATCGAAATCCACGGGTTTTAGAGCAAGAACACGGGAGAGAGAGCAATGGAGAATTTTTTCTGGAGGTAAGTGATGATGTAGTGTGAAGGGATAAGTGAGGGGGCCCACATGGGGACTACAACCCACCAGGGCGCGCCTAGGGGTCCTGGCACGCCTAGGTGGGTTGTGCCCACCTGGTGCACCTCCCTCTGATATTATTTGCACCGGAAATTCTAAAATATTCAAAAAAATCGTATTAAATTTTTAGAGCATTTTGAGAACTTTTATTTTTGGGTCATTTTTTATTGCATGGGAAATTCAGAAAACAGAGAAAACATGGCATTTTATTTTATTTAACTAATAAAAACAGGAAACAAAAGGTAGGGATAGAAGGTAGTGCTTACTAAATTCATCAACTTCATACCTCTAAAAAATGATCCATTAATAAGGTTGATCAGGTCTTATTAACAACCACTTTCGATTAGCATAAAATCGAAGAACTTTCATAAATCACTAAGTTACCTCAACGGGGATATGAATGTCCCCAACAATAAGCATTTCATATTTATTTTTGGCAGTAGGTAGAGGTATTTGAAAACTTCCAATAGTGATGGTCACACACTTTTTAATAACATTAATACCATTTACTTGGAATTGTTTCTTCGGAAAGTGCACCGTATGCTCATTACCATTGATATGAAATGCGACCTTGCTTTTATTGCAATCAATAACAACCCCTGTAGTATTCAAGAAGGGTCTACCAAGGATAATCGACATGTTGTCATCCTCGGGCATCTCAAGTATAACAAAGTCAGTCAAAATAGTAACATTAACAACAACAACGGGCACATCCTCACAAATACCGTGCCGGGGTTTCTGATCCACGGGCACCTATGGGACCGGCGGACCGGGTCCCTTTTGGTTCGGCGCGGGGCGGAGGTCGCGCAAAGAGCAGATCGAGGCGAAGCAAGCGGGCGGTTGGTCGTGCAAGGAGTAAATCGAGGCGAAGCACGCGAGCGATTTACCCAGGTTCGGGCCGCACGGATGCGTAAAACCCTACTCCTGCTTTGTGGATTGGTATTGATTTCTAGCTCGGGAGCGAGCGTGAGTGTGTGGAATTGCTGAACCTCGCGAGAGCTCTCGAGATGGCCGACCCCCTCTACGTTGCGCACGGGCCTCCTTTTATACTCAAGGGGTTACCGACATAGAGCAACGGGGGCCAAGGGCAAAAATGGAAGGGGTGCCGTGGGTAGGCACAGCTAGGTGCTGTAGTAGGCACAGCTAGCTGCTACAGTGTTATCATACCTAACCCTGACGGCAGGGGACAAGGGCATTAAATGCCCGTCTGTGTCGCCTAGACAGCACCGAAAGGGACCGCTAGGGACGCCACCGTCTTGCCATGATGGTTGTCTTGTCAGCGCCTGCGTGCCACCGCACGCCCCTAGCTGCACAGCCTCCTGCCACGTGCGCTCGGGAGGGGCCCCGGAGCGACACGTGGGTGGATGTGCTGGAGCGCGGGCGTGGAGTGGGGGCTTGCCGCGGCAAGCGCCTTGCCGCGGCCGTCGACTTGTCGCTTCCGGGAGCTTGTCGCTCACCGGGCCTTGTCGGGGCGCGTAGCGCGCCGCGGCAAGTTCCTTGGAATGCCTCGGACGGCCTTCCCGGCAAGCGCCTCTTGCCGGGGTCTTGGAACGCTTCTGATGGCCTTCCCGGCAAGCTCCTCTTGCCGGGGTCTTGCCTTCTTCCCGGCAAGCTCCTCTTGCCGGGGTCTTGTCTTGAGTACTTTGTTCTTGAATGGTCTTCAGAGGGACCACGGGGAATCTTGGCGGTGACCTGGCAGGCCTTGCCGCGGGACGCTGCGACTGCCCGTGCACAAGTTCGGGGTACAAGGGTACCCCTACTCTAGTACACCGACAGGAGCCCCCGGGCCTGGGCCAGACACGGTGCCGAGCGCTGTTGGGCCAGGCCCAAAACAGTGCACGGGCACGCGCGGCCTAGGTCACGCCGCACGTCCCTCCGCTTCCATCGCGCACGCCCGAAATGGCACGCGTCAAACGCGGCGTCGTGGGTGACGCGGGCGGCGCACGTGGGGCTAAGCCCCGCGAGCATGCGTCAAGCCATGATGAAGGGGAACGGCCCACGCCCTCTTCTCCAAACGGAGGTAGGCGTGGGGGCGTGGCGCATTTACTGGACGGGGCCGGTGCGCGGTTTTCGAAGCGCCCACTCCCCGAGATTGTGGGGTAGGGCGAGGCCGCCCCAATCCGTCGCCTCAGTTCTGCATCCCCGCCACGCGGCTCCCATGCACTTGGGATCGCGGACGGTGGAAGCGGGAATCCGGGCCGTTGCGAGCGGAGGTGACGGGTCGGCCCGCCTCCCTGCTCTTCCTGTGCCTTGATTCGTTGAGCGGGGCGGCTGGGCTCCCACTTCGCTCCTTTATAAGGAGCGGGAAGGGAGCACCGAAGCCTGCACGAGCTCATCTCCTCGTTTCTTCGGCTTCTGCTCCCCTTTCTCTCATTCGCCATGGAGAAAGGGAATCCTGGGCCTTCATCGGTGGCGGCGAGGGTCGCCGCCAGGCAGCGCACCCTCCCCTCTTCCTCGCTCGTGGTGGCAGAGCCAGCCATAAGGGGAAGAGGGAGGGGGCGAGGTCGTGGACGAGGTCGAGGACGAGGTCGAGGCGCTCGGGGAAGAGGCGGACGGGGCGACGCGCCAGCTTCGCCCCCGCCGGCGGCTCCTCTCCCCGCGGCGGTCCATATAGGGGACGACCCTTGCGAGTTCTTCGTCAAGCTGCACCGGGCGCCTCGTCGTCGCCTCCGGCTTCCTGCTCCGTTCGCGAGCGCGATGGAGTCGGACCCGCCCGAAACTATGAGATTACACATGAGGGGATGTGGATCAGCGGCACGCGAGTCCGCGTGGTGTTCCCAGCCCCTAGTGTGATGTATCTCGATCGAGGGTGGAAGACGTTCGCCCGCATCCACAGCTTGACGGGGGGACTCACCCTCCATTTTAAGCTGGTGGAGGGCGATCTCCTCTCCGTTAAGGTCTTCGGGTGCTTCGGCACCCGGGCGAAGTGCTGCATGGACAGCTCCTCCGATAGCGAAGGCTCCTCCTCGAGCGAGAGTGACGAGGAGGAGAGCGGCAGTGATGGTGAGGGTGGCGGGCGGCAGGATGGCGGCTCCGACTAGGTGTCAGGCGCCGTCTTGTGCGGCACCGGCGACCCCACCATCCACGCCGTCGGCTTCTTGAACTCCCCGGGGGCGTCTCCTTGGGCGGCTGGCGTGGGGAGGCCATGGAAGGGGAAGAGGGCTGGTGACAAGTCCGTCAGGTCGGAGTACGAGGGCGTGGTGCCCTCGACAGCGCGCTGACGTCCTGCCGCCCCTCCTTCGCACCCTTCTCCCGGCGTCGCCATAACCGTCCGGCCCCCGGGATGTTCTCTTGGTGTCTTCTGGCACCTGTAGCTCGCCTTGGCGCCCCTTTCCCCTTTTCGCCTCCTTGATCTACCTCCTGAAGAGAGGGACATGAAAGGGATTACGGGGACCTTATCTTTTTAATTGTAAGCCCTCGGGCCTTAGTTGTATCTAGAACTTGTAATCCTCTCCTCATGTTTTTCATCCTCTATGGACTGTACCTGTATGGGATGTTTTTTAATGAAAAGGGGATGTTTGCCGGGTTATTTGCCTCGCGGGTTGAACCCACGCCAAGGAACAAATCCTTGGTATCTCTCGGACAGGCATTCCATTCCCCGACAACAAGCCCTGCCGCCTTCCCACGTCGCTCGACCTTCCTCACGCCTTTGACGGAGGCGGGAACGAGGTGGGTGCGGCCTCCTTGTCTCATCCCTTAGCTGTCGCAGCTACGACCAAACTTGGCCTCGGGAACGCGCTCCAGGGCCTAGAGTTGGGGGAGCACGGTAGTTTCCGGGAAGGAACGCGGTTTCACATTCCCCAGTCCATAGGAGGATGCATGAAGAGGGATAAAAGACTTATCTGATATTGCAGCCCCCGGCAACTATGGCTTGCCGGGGGTGACACCTTGGCATTCGCAGCCCCCGGCGTTCTTGCCGGGCCCCAGGTGCTGGCGCGCCCTTCTTCTCCTTTTCGTCTCCAGGTGGCCTGGCCAGGACGTGCGAGCCCTGCGAACGAAGGAAAAGCAAAGGGACGGACACTCGACCTCTAAGCTAGGGGTTAGCCGCTGTTAGGGACTATCGACCCTAACCAAGGACGAGACTCAGACTCAACCTAGCATGCATGCTATAGCCCCCGGGGTATGCAGCGCTTCATTTTCTGGTGCTCAGGGTCTGCGCCTGGCTCTATACAGAGGTTTACATGCAACAGCGGCAAGACTCATACAGAAAGGTGGTTGCCGGACGGGGTCCGAAAACCGCGCCTTACGGGTAAAACTTACGAAGATGCTCGATGTTCCAGGAGTTGCTCACTGGGATGCCATCTTCGGTCTCAAGGCGGACAGCGCCAGGCCTTGTGACTCGTTTCACCCGGTAAGGGCCTTCCCACTTCGGCGTCAACTTGTTGGAATTCTTGGCCGACTGAACGCGCCGAAGAACAAGGTCGCCTTCCTCGAGACTCCTGGCATTGACTCTGCGGCTGTGGCAGCGACGCAGAGCTTGCTGGTAGCGAGCAGCTCGCACAGCAGCCTGGAGACGATCTTCCTCAAGGAGCAGCGCGTCATCTTGCCACAGCCGCTCTTGCTCAAGCTCATCGTAAGCGAGCACTCGAGGTGACCCGTATACGAGTTCCGTGGGGGTAACTGCCTCTGCTCCATAGACTAGAGCAAAGGGTGTCTGTCCAGTGGCTCGATTTGGCGTCGTTCTGATCGACCAAAGAACCACCGGTAGCTCCTCGATCCAGTTTCTTCCGCACTTGCGCAGCCTGTCGAAAGTTCTGGTCTTGAGCCCGCGCAGCACCTCAGCATTTGCCCTCTCCGCTTGACCGTTGCTCCTTGGGTGAGCAACAGAAGCAAAGCAGACTTTGGCGCCGAGATCTTGGATGTACTGCATGAAGGCGTGGCTCGTGAACTGTGTGCCGTTGTCGGTGATTATCCGGTTAGGGATCCCGAAGCGGCAAACAATCGACCTGAAGAACTTGACGGCTGACTGTGCGGTCACCTTCCTCACTGGTTCCACTTCCGGCCACTTTGTGAACTTGTCGATTGCGACGTACAAGTACTCAAAGCCCCCGACAGCTCGGGGGAAGGGGCCGAGGATGTCGAGCCCCCAGACCGAAAAGGGCCAGGATAAAGGGATCGTCTGGAGAGCTTGAGCTGGCTGGTGTATCTGCTTGGAATGGAACTGGCACGCTTCACACATGGTTACTTGTGCAGTTGCATCCTGGAGGGCTGTCGGCCAGAAGAAACCTTGCCGGAATGCTTTGCCGATGAGTGCTCTTGCGCCAATGTGGTGACCACATATGCCTCCGTGTATCTCTGCCAACAGCTTCTGTCCGTCTTCCCGGGGAATACACCTCAATTTCATGCCGTTGAGTATTCTTCTGTACAGTGTCTTGTCGATGAACTGGTACATACTTGACTGCCGGGCTACTCTTTCGGCTTCTTCTTGCTCTTTGGGAAGTTCTCCTGTCTGAAGGAAACGGACAATCTGCTGCGCCCATGTTGGAGCCTGTGGCTCGACAACAAGGACTAAAGGCAACTCTGCTGCCGCGGGAACGTCCGCTTCTACGGCGAGAAGCTGTGTCTCTGCCGGAGCTTGACGTTCCGCGACAAGCTTGCCGGGAGCTTCAGCTTCAACGGAACAAACCCTAGGGCTTGCCGAAGCATCTGGCTCCCCGGCGCTCTTGGCGTTGATCTTGGAGATTGCTGCGGGAATATCCGCTTCTACGGCGGGAAGCTGTGTCTCTGCCGGAGCGTGACATTCCGCGACAAACTTGCCGGGAGCTTCTGCTTCAACGGAACAAACCCTGGGGTTTGCCGGAGCATCTTGCTCCCCAGCGCCTTCGGTGTTGATCTTGGGGACCTTCTTGGCGGCGGCTTCGGGAAGCTCTGCCGGCAGGTAGTCACCAGGAATCAACTTCCTCTTCTTGCTTTGTCCAGTTGGTGGTGTTACGGACGGTTGAGTCAGCTTGAGCACAAAGGTCCCTGGTTCCACAGGTAACTTAAGTGCGGCGCACTTTGACAGGCCATCAGCAATGGCGTTCTGAGTCCTCGGAACGTGCTCCATTTGCAGGCCGTCAAAGCGCTCTTCTAGCTTTCTCACTTCGTCGACGTAAGCTTCCATCAACGGACTCTGATAATTCTTGTTTACTTGGCGGACGACAAGCTGTGAGTCACCCCTGACAATGAGCTTCTTAATCCCAAGGTCTGCCGCGATCCTGAGACCGGCAAGCAATCCCTCATACTCTGCAGTATTGTTTATTGCTTGCTCCTTGGGAAAGTGCATCTGGACTATGTACTTGAGGTGCTCTCCGGTGGGCGCGATAAGCAGCACACCAGCGCCGGCGCCTTGCAGCGAGAAAGCACCATCAAAGTACATCAGCCACTCTTTGCTCGCTTCTTTGTCGGGGATGCTCGTCTCCGGGATTTCTTCGTCTGGAGTTGGCGTCCATTCCGCTATGAATTCTGCCAATGCTCTGCTCTGGATAGTTGAAGTGCTTTCAAACTTGAGACCAAAGCTTGACAGTTCCAGTGCCCACTCAACAATCCTGCCTGTCGCTTCAGGATTCTGCAGTATCCTCTTCAGCGGAAAGCGAGTGACCACTGTGATCTCATGTGCTTGGAAGTAATGGCGCAGCTTTCTCGAGGCCATGAGAAGGCCGAAAAGCAGTTTCTGCACACCAGAGTACCTTGACCTAGCCCCCTGCAAGAGGAAACTGACAAAGTAAACTGGGCGCTGCACCGTTTTCTTCCGTATCTCCTCGTGTATCAGCGCGGGTTCATCTTTGTCGGGACCAGAGGTTGTCGGGGAAGCCCCCTGCTTGTCGCTGGATGCGCTTGCCGCGGTTGCTGGCTCATCATCTGCCTCCCTCTCTGCCACCAACGCAGCACTAACCACTTGATTGGTTGCCGCTATGTACAGCAGCAACTTCTCTTGTGGCATAGGCGCGACAAGTATTGGAGGGGAGGACAGGTATCTCTTCAGGTCTTGCAGCGCAGCCTCCGCTTCCGGAGTCCATTTCATCGGACCTGCCTTTTTCAATAATTTGAAAAATGGCAAGGCGCACTCGGCAGACCGAGAGATGAACTTGCTGAGAGCAGCCACGCAACCGGCAAGTTTCTGTACATCCTTGACGCGCTTCGGTGCTTCAATCAGATCAATGGCCTTGATCTTGTCGGGATTGGCTTCAACCCCCCGCTGAGACACGAAGAACCCAAGAAGCTTGCCGGAGGGAACTCCAAACACACACTTCTCTGGGTTGAGCTTGAGGCTGATCTTGCGCAGATTTGCAAAAGTCTCGTCCAAGTCTTGGATCAGGGTTGCTCTGTCCTTGCTCTTAACCACTATATCATCCATGTATGCTTCCACATTTCTGTGTATTTGTGGCTCAAGAGCAATATGGACTACTCTTGCAAATGTCGAACCAGCATTCTTTAATCCAAAAGGCATCCGTACGAAGCAGTACGTGCCACATGGAGTAATAAATGCGGTCTTCTCTTCATCCTCCTTTGCCATGAAGATCTGATGATACCCGGAGTACGCATCAAGAAACGAAAGCAAATCACATCCAGCTGTGGAGTCAACAATCTGGTCAATGCGCGGCAAAGGAAATGGGTCTTTGGGACAAGCTTTGTTAACATCGGTGAAATCGATGCAAAGCCTCCATTTCCCGTTTGCCTTGCGCACGACTACAGGATTGGCCAACCACGTGGGATGGAGCACTCCTCTGACGAGGCCTGCTGCTTCCAGTTTCTTGATTTCCTCCGCAACGAATTCTTGGCGCTCCACCGCCTGCTTCCGGACTTTCTGCTTGACGGGCCGCGCATGAGGACAGACGACAAGGTGGTGCTCAATCACTTTCCTGGGAACACCGGGGATGTCGGACGGTTGCCATGCAAACACGTCGACGTTCGCTCGCAGGAAAGCAACGAGCGCGCTTTCCTATTTAGGATCAAGCGCGGCACTGATGGTGAAGGTACCACCAGTGCCATGCTCCTTGGCGGACACCTTCTTCGTCTCCGGCGGAGCTGCCATCGTCTTCTTGTGCTTGCGGCGGAGCTCGATGGTGCGTCCTCGACGGCAGCGCAGCACTCCGAAGAGGCGCGCTTGCCGGAGAGGGCACCAGAGCTTTCGCCGGACTTGGTCTTCTTGCCGGTGGAGCTCGATGGTGCGTCCTCGACGGTAGCGCAGCACTCCGAAGAGGTGCGCTTGCCGGAGTGGGCATCAGAGCTCTTGCCGGACTTGGCCTTCTTGCCGGTGGAGCTCGATGGTGCGTCCTCGACGGCAGCGCAGCACTCCGAAGAGGTGCGCTTGCCGGAGTAGGCACCAGAACTCTTGCCGGGCTTGGTCCTCTTTCCCCCGGGAGCTTCAGTGGCAAGTGGATGGCGATCTGCCGTGGCTGCTGCTTCCCGGTAGATCTTGTCGGCACAGATAAGAGCGTCCTTCTTGTCGCCAGGGACGGAAATGACGCTTATCGGGCCTGGCATCTTCAGCACGTTATACGCGTAGTGAGAGGCCGCCATGAACTTGGCGAGTGCTGGACGGCCAAGTATCCCATTGTAAGGCAACGGGATATCGGCAACGTCGAACATGACCCTCTCAGTCCTGAAGTTTAACTCGCTGCCGAATGTTACCGGCAGCGTGACCTTCCCCTTCGGCTTGCTCCTTCCCGGGTTGATTCCTTGGAATGTGCCGGTCTCTTTGAGCTCGCCGTCAGGGATCTGGAGTTTTCGGAGCACAGCGGAGGAGATCAGGTTTAAGCCGGCCCCGCCGTCGACTAGCATCTTGGTGACCTTGAGGTTGCGGATGGTTGGTGAAACCAACATCGGCAGACACCCGACCGTGGTTGTGCGATCAGGGTGGTCCTCAATGTCAAAGATGATAGGCATGCTGGACCACTTCAGAAGCTTGCGCGATTCGATGGGTGGTTCCGCTGCATTGACTTCCCGCACCCACTGTTTGAGTTGGCGGTGCGAGGTATGCAGGGAAGCACCCCCGTCAACGCACAAGACCTCTGTGGCTTTCTGAAACTCCTGCTCACTGGTCTCAACGTCATCCATGTCTTCATCCTCACCGTCGTCTTCGTCGTTGTCGCGACCGCGGGGAGGTCTGTCTCCTTGCCGCTGCTTGGCCTTGCCGCGGCGTCCTTCCTGGCCGGTGCGCTTCTGGCCAGGTTTCTCGGCACCCCCTTGGGCTCTCTCCTTGTCGCGCCGCTCGTACTCAGCCCTCTGTTGCTGGACGAGCTGCTCGACCTTCTTGCAGTTCTGGAGGTCATGGCCCTTGGTGCGGTGAATCTTATAGTATTGCTTGCCGGAGCTGTCCCGCTTGTCAGCGACCGCCACAGCCTGACAGTTGGTGCACGCGGCAACTTCCTTGCCGGAGCTACCAACTGTAGCCTTCGTGGCGTCACCTTCATTGCTGGACTGATCAACGACCAGCACCTCGCTGTTCTGCTTCTTCCTGTTGTTGCGCCGCCGGCTTCTCTTTGCCGGGGCGGCATCCTCACTGTCAGATCCTCCTACTCCAGTGCTTTCTCCGGGGAATCTCCTCCCCTCCTCAGCGCATGCACACCTGTCGGCCAGGGCATAAAGCTCGCTGACGTCCCGAATCTTGCACATCGCCAACTCCTCCCGCATCCTGCGGTTACGCACGTTCTGATGGAACGCGCTGACTACCGCGGCAAGGTGGATATTTGGGATGTTGTGGTGTACACGGCTGAACCTCTGGATATACTGGCGCAGGGGCTCTCCTTCCTTCTGGACGAGCAGATGAAGATCGCTCTCTTGGCCATGAGGTTTGTGGCCGCCTGTGAAGGCGCCAACAAACTGATGGCATAGCTCAGCCCAGGAGGATATGGAGTTGTCCGGCAAGTGCATGAGCCAGGACCTGACGTTGGGCTTGAGTACCAACGGGAAGTAGTTGGCAAGGATCTTGTCGTCCCGCCCCCCAGCAGCCTGCACCGCGATGGTGTAGATGCTGAGGAACTCCGACGGATGCAACTTGCCGTCGTACTTCTCTGGTACGTCGGGCTTGAAGTTCTTCGTACTGGGCCACTGGACTTGCCGCAGCTCACGAGTGAACGCAGGGCAACCTACTGGGTACGGCAAGTCGCCTGGTTCCCCTGGCGCATGCATGTCGACAGAGGGCCCAGCACGCTGGTCTGACTGACGTCGCGCTTCTCTCCGATGCTCGATGCGTGTACGAGCGTCTTCCCGCTGCCGTTCTTGAAGAACTTGTCCTTGGTCGCGACGGGCTCGCGGATCCGACGACGCGGTGGAGTCGCTGTCGTGGCGGATCCGGCGGGTCGGCGATCTTGGCCTTCGGGGTGGGGAGTGCACAGTGGTTGCACCCCCACCAGTCTTGTCTCCACCGGTTTGCGCCTGGCTGACTCGCTGCGGCTGCAACGTGCTCGGCTGCCGAGGAGTGTCGCCGTTGGCGAAGCCGATGAGATTCTGGATAGTGGCCCTCCAGTCGTCGATCTTGTCCGCCGCTGGAGGGTAGTCTAGGAGCAGCTGAGCTCGTGCCAGAGCATCCGCTGCGGTGGCGGGCGGCGGTAGCGAACGGTGCGAGGAGCGGGATACGCTCGGACTCCTAACCACGTTAGAAGGAGCAGTATCCCGTCCAGGCGACCGCGTCTCGCTCGCGCCGGCTTGTTGACGCGCATGGTGGTCCTGGGCGCTCCGGGATCCACCAGCTCGATCTTGATCCAGCGAGCGCATGGTACCGTGAGTACCATGACGCTGCCGGTCCCGCGCCTCCTGAGATGGGCGCGGTGCATGCACGGACGCCGAGGTCTTGGAGTGCGCCCGGTCGTTGTGGGAGCCGGCCACGCCGCCGATGGGCAGCGCAGCCTTGCCCTGGGACCTGGCAGCACCAAGAGTTCCCTCGTCGATGCGTGCCCTTCCACCGGCGCCTGCCCCACCATCCGTTTGCTCCGGCGATGGGTGGCTCGGCGCGGACGGAGCAGCTGCCTCCGAAACCTTCTTCTTCGGTGGCATGTTGATGAAGAAGATGAAGATCTAGCTCGTAAGAACGCCGGATCTGATGTTGATGAAGATGAAGAAGATCTGGCTCGCAAGGACGCCGGATCTGATTCACACAACGTCGACGCCCCCTACCTGGCGCGCCAGAGATGCCGGGGTTTCTGATCCACGGGCACCTATGGGACCGGCGGACCGGGTCCCTTTTGGTTCGGCGGGGGGCGGAGGTCGCGCAAAGAGCAGATCGAGGCGAAGCAAGCGGGCGGTTGGTCGTGCGAGGAGTAAATCGAGGCGAAGCACGCGAGCGATTTACCCAGGTTCGGGCCGCACGGATGCGTAAAACCCTACTCCTGCTTTGTGGATTGGTATTGATTTCTAGCTCGGGAGCGAGCGTGAGTGTGTGGAATTGCTGAACCTCGCGAGAGCTCTCGAGATGGCCGACCCCCTCTACGTTGCGCACGGGCCTCCTTTTATACTCAAGGGGTTACCGACATAGAGCAACGGGGGCCAAGGGCAAAAATGGAAGGGGTGCCGTGGGTAGGCACAGCTAGGTGCTGTAGTAGGCACAGCTAGCTGCTACAGTGTTATCATACCTAACCCTGACGGCAGGGGACAAGGGCATTAAATGCCCGTCTGTGTCGCCTAGACAGCACCGAAAGGGACCGCTAGGGACGCCACCGTCTTGCCACGATGGTTGTCTTGTCAGCGCCTGCGTGCCACCGCACGCCCCTAGCTGCACAGCCTCCTGCCACGTGCGCTCGGGAGGGGCCCCGGAGCGACACGTGGGTGGATGTGCTGGAGCGCGGGCGTGGAGTGGGGGCTTTCCGCGGCAAGCGCCTTGCCGCGGCCGTCGACTTGTCGCTTCCGGGAGCTTGTCGCTCACCGAGCCTTGTCGGGGCGCGTAGCGCGCCGCGGCAAGTTCCTTGGAATGCCTCGGACGGCCTTCCCGGCAAGCGCCTCTTGCCGGGGTCTTGGAACGCTTCTGATGGCCTTCCCGGCAAGCTCCTCTTGCCGGGGTCTTGCCTTCTTCCCGGCAAGCTCCTCTTGCCGGGGTCTTGTCTTGAGTACTTTGTTCTTGAATGGTCTTCAGAGGGACCACGGGGAATCTTGGCGGTGACCTGGCAGGCCTTGCCGTGGGACGCTGCGACTGCCCGTGCACAAGTTCGGGGTACAAGGGTACCCCTACTCTAGTACACCGACATACCGATAGGTATAGCAGTTGATTTGTCAGCCATTTGCACAGATATTTCAGTAGGTGTGAGTTTATTCAAATCAAGTCTTTTATATAAAGAGAAAGGCCTAACACTAACACCAGCTCCTAAATCACACAAAGTAGTTTTCACATAATTATTTTTGATAGAGCAAGGTTTAGTTAGTATTCCCGGATCTCCAAGTTTTTTAGGTACTCCAAAGTATAATTAGCAAGCATGGTGGAGATTTCAGTTTCTGGTATTTTTCTCTTATTAGTGATGATGTCTTTCATATACTTCGCATAAGGAGGTATTTTCAAGATGTCAGTCAAGCGAGAACACAAAAAGACTGGCCTCAACATTTCAGCCAAGCGTTCAAATTCTTCATCATCTTTCTTTTTAGTTGACTTAGGTGGAAACGACATTGGTTTTTGAACCCACGGTTCTCTTTCTTTACCGTATTTTCTAGCCACAAAGTATGTTTTATCATATCTTGTATTCGTAGGTTGGGGGTTATCAAGATCAACTGGTGGTTCTATCTCAACATCATTGTCTGGTTCTTTATTGTTTGGTTGACTATCTTCATGAACCTCATCATTAAATTTTTCATTATCAGAAGGTGAGTGTTCACTACTAGGTTGAGTTTCAGCATCAGAGACAGAAACTTCATTATCATTATCAGGAGGTTTTTCTACTTCAGGTTCACTAGAAGCATGCAAAGTCCTATCATTTTTCTTCTTACTTTTCTTTTTAGAAGGACTAGGTGCAGTGGTGTTGTTCCTTTGTGAGTCTTGTTCAATTATTTTTGGGTGTCCCTAAGGATAAAGTGGTTCCTGAGTCATTTTACCTCCTCTAGTTGCAACTATAACAACAAAGTCATGTATATTATTATTCATTTCATCTAGCAACTCTCTTTGAGATTTAGCAACTTGTTCTAACTGGGTTTGAACCATAGAAGCATGTTTTCCAACACCTCTAACAGCATTTGAGATTCTAAATAACAAGTCACTCAAGCGAGCAATCATATCAGAATTGTATTTCAATTGTTTCATAACATTTGCATTGAAGTGATCTTGTTTTCTAATATAGTTTTCAAACTCACAAAGGCATTGGCTAGGGTGCATATTGTGAGGATTTTCATCATCATTGAATTTCATAAGAGAATTTACCTCTACCACCTTAGGAAGTGGTGGTGTATTAAGCCCATGTATTTCTTCAATAGGAGGTAAAATTTTAACATCCTCAACTTTAATACCTTTTTCCTTCATGGATTTCTTTGCCTGTTGCATATATTCGCGACTGAGATATAATATACCCCTGTTCTTCAGAGTGGGTTTAAGCGGTGGTTCAGGGAGAGTCCAATCATCATAACTTTTCAATATGTTATTCAATAATTCTTCAGCTTGCCCAACAGTTCATTCCCTGAAAACACAACCAGCACAACTATCTAGGAAATCCTTAGAAGCATCGGTTAGTCCATTATAGAAGATATCAAGTATTTCACTTTTCTTAAGAGGATGATCAGGCAAAGCATTAAGTAATTGGCAAAGCCTCCCCAAGCTTGTGGGAGACTCTCTTCTTTAATTTGCACAAAGTTAAATATTTCCTGTAAATCAGCTTGTTTCTTATGAGCGGGGAAATATTTTTCAGAGAAGTAATAAATCATATCCTGGGGACTACGCGCACAACCAGGAGCAAGACTATTGTACCAAGCTTTAGCATCACCCTTTAATGAGAACGGAAATAATTTGAGAATAAAATAATAGCGAGTTTTCTCATCATGAGTAAAAAGGGTGGCTATGTCATTCAACTTAGTAAGTTGTGCCACAACAGTTTCAGTTTCATAACCATGGAAAGGATTAGATTCAACCAAAGTAATTAACTTTGGGTTGACAGAGAATTCATAATCCTTATCATTAATAAAGATTGGTGAAGTAGCAAACTTAGGATCATATTGCATTCTAGCATTCAAGGATTTTTCTTTATACTTGCATAATAATTTCTATAGATCGTCTCTATCCTTACAAGCAAGAATGTCTCTAGTTGTGTCCTCATTCATAAGATAACCTTCCAGTACCTTAGGCAATTCATATCTAGGAAGGCTAGTTCTAGAAGGTGTTTCAGGAGTTTCAGTTTCAAGCTCATCATCAGATTCAACAACATCGTGTTGAATTACTCTAGCAATTTGTTCATCAAGAAAGTCACCAAGTGGCACATCATTATCATCAAGCAAGGTACTAGCATCATCATAAGTATCATTCATAGTAGAAGTAGCATCATCAACAACTTGCGACAAATCAGGATTAATAGCATGTGGTGGTGTTGCAAGTTTACTTATAACAGAAGGTGAATCTAAAGCAGAACTAGATGGCAGTTCCTTACCTCCCCTCGTCTTAGAGGGATAAATCTTAGTCTTAGCATCCTTCAGATTCTCCATAGTGATAAATTGATAATAATCCGAAGTGACTCAACAAATATAGCTGTGCTCCCCAGCAATGGCGCCAGAAAAAGGTCTTGATAACCAACAAGTATAGGGGATCGCAACAGTTTCGAGGGTAGAGTATTCAACCCAAATTTGTAGATTCGAGACAAGGGGAGCCAAAGAATATTTGAAGGTATTAGAAGCTGAGTTTTCAATTCAACCACACCTGGAGATTAATTATCTACAGCAACGTGATCAGTGGATAAGTAATATGATAGTTTTAAAAATAGTAGCAACAACAATAGTAACAGTAGCAGTGATAGCAATAATTTTGTGGCAAGTGCAACAGTAATGATAGAGATAGTAACTTAGCAAGAACAATATAAGATAAATTCATAGGCATTGGATCGGTGACTTTTTGGATGATATTCATCATGAGACAGTTATAACCTAGGGCGATACGACACTAGCTCTAGTTCATCAATATAATGTAGGCATGTATTCAGTAAATAGTCATACGTGCTTACGGAACGAACTTGGATGACATCTTTTGTCCTACCCTCTCGTGTGATACGTCTCCAACGTATCTATAATTTATGAAGTATTCATGCTATTATATTATCAACCTTGGATGTTTTATATGCATTTATATGCTATTTTATATGGTTTTTTGGACTAACCTATTTAACCTAGAGCCCTGTGCTAGTTTCTGTTTTTTCCTTGTTTTTGAGTTTTACAGAAAAGGAATACCAAACGGAGTCCATTTGATGTGCAAATTTTTGACGATTTTTTATGGACCAAAAGAAGACCCCGGAGTAAAACTTGGGCCACGAGAGTCCCGGGGCGTCCATGAGGGTGGGGGGCGCCCCCCCAGGCACGTGGGCCTGCCTCATGGGCGCCTCGAGCACCTCCTTGACGTGAGACCGACGCAAAAAATTCCTATAAATACAGAAACCTCGGAAAATTAACCTAGATCGGGAACCGAAGGGCATGGAGGAGGATCCCGGAGGGGCCATCATCACCATGAAGGCCAAGGACCATAGGGAGAACCTCTCCCCATCTAGGGGGGAGGACATGGAGGAGGAAGCACAAGGGGCAGAACTTCTCCTCCTCTCTCTAGGTGGCACCGGAGTGCCATCGAGAGGGGAATCATCGCCACGGTGATCGTCTTCATCAACATCACCATCATCATCACCATCCTCATCTCTTTTACGCAGTCCACTCTCCCGCACCCCGCTGTAATCCCTACTTGAACATGGTGCTTTATGCCAATTATGATCCACTGATGTGTTGCCATCCTATGATGTTTTGAGTAGATATCTTTTGTCTTTGGGTTGACTGATGATCTAGATTGGTATGAGTTGTATGTTTTACTTTGGTGTTGTCCTATGGTGCCCTCCGTGTCGCGCAAGCGTGAGGGATTCCCATGGTAGGGTGTTGCAATACGTTTATGATTCGCTTATAGTGGGTTGCGTGAGTGATTGAAACACAAACCCGAGTAAGGGGGTTGTTGCGTATGGGATAAAGAGGACTTGATGCTTTAATGATATGGTTGGGTTTTACCTTAATGATCTTTAGTAGTTGCGGATGCTTGCTAGAGTTCCAATCATAAGTGCATATGATCCAAGTAGAGAAAGTATGTTATCTTATGCCTCTCCCTCATATGAAACTGCAATAGTGATTACCGGTCTTGTTAACGATTGCCTAGGAAAATTCTGCACACTGATCCACCATTATTCCACACTCGCTATTTATAATATTTAGTAATATATTTTAACTTTATGATAACAGCACCTACTTTCATATTTAACTCTCCGATATCATACAAAGTTATCCACTTCATACCCACAACGTAGTTTTATTTCTCGTTGCTAGTTAGAAGCAAATATTCGGTGTACGTAGAGTCGTATCAGTGGCAAATAGGGCTTGAGAAAATATTGATCTTACCTTTAGCTCCTTGTGGGTTCGACACTCCATACTTATCACTTCCACCTTTGGAAATTGCTATGATGGTTCCTTGCACTTGGGAATTATCAAGCTCTTTTCTGGCGCCGTTGTCGGGGAACAATGGCGTGGGGTTGATATTCTCGTGTATGCTTGTTTGCTTTCTTCACTAAGTAGATTTTGTTTTTATTTTTTGTTTATGTTTAGTTGTGGGTGAAACATAAAAAAATATTTAAAGAATGAAAATACCAAAAAAAATATAAATTACTTGTCTTTCATGCCTAAAAAGTTTTTCAAAAGGACAACTGATTGGAAAGTTATGCATTGAAGAAGTGAGGGTCGACCTTGAGCACTTGTGTTCATGCTCACGGAAACAATGTAGAATTTTTCATGGAAGTTTCTCTGTAAATAATTATCCCCATATATATATCCATTGTATTATAAAAATAATGTGCCAAGCTTTGGTTTTAGGATGATTAGATTGCTTGTTTACTATGTGCAGAACAAAAACAGAAACTTTGGCTGTAGCGCGTGATTTTAATTTTTTTACTGGAAAGTCAAATGGGTCTGAAACTTTTTGCACTTTAATTCTGTACAAATTTTTCAAATTGTCAAATTTATTTCATAATTGTTGGAGTTACAGAAGTTTACTAAACCTACAGATTACTACAGACTGTCCTGTTTTAGACAGATTATGTTTTTCGTGTGTTGTTTGCTTATTTTGATGAATCTATGGGTAGTATCGGAGGGTATGAACCATGATGAAGTTGGAATACAGTAAATATAGTTCTAATATGAAATTGGAATGAGTTTTCAACATTACCTAGAGGTAGTGATTTGCTTTATTATACTAACGGATCTCACAAAGTTTTTGTTAAAGTTTTTTGTGGATGAAGTGTTCGAAGAATGAGGAGTTACCGATGTGAGAAGAATAAAGAGAGGCAAGAGCTCAAGCTTGGGGATGCCCAATGCACGCCAAGTAAATATTCTAAGGATACTCAAGCATGTAAGCTTGCCCCGGTTGGCATCCCATCTTTCTTCTTCAACAATTATCGGTATACCTCGGTTTTTTTTTTCGTTCACATGATTTGTGTCCTTTGTTTTTTTGTTATTCCTTTATGAACCATGCTAGTATGAGATGTCACTTCATCAATTCATAGAATACTTCATGTGCTTCACTTATATCTTCTAAGTATGATCTTATAGAATTGCTCTTTGAGCTTCACTTAAATCTTTTGAGTATGGCTTTATAGAATGCTTCGTGTGCTTCACTTAGACATTTTGGGCTTGGATATTGGTTAGTCCATATTAATTGTAGAATGCTCCATGAACTTCACTTATATCTTTTGGAGTATGAATAACACTATCATCTAAAGCGGGTTTGGAAGAGTGTCAACTTTAGGAACTAGTGATCCTGCTATTCCGAATGAGGAGAATTTTGCTTATGTAGAGAGTAGTAAACTTTCTATGCTCGTAGATCAAGAATGCTTTATGTGATGGTAATATTGTTGAAATCATTCATGATGATACTTAAAATTATTATGAGGGAGGAATACATGCTTGTAGGAGTGCAATAATATCAAGTTTTCCTCTCTATGTGCATAAAGTTTTGAAGTTATACTTGTTTTGCCTTCCTATGCTAGTTGATTCTTGTTCCCATAAATTGTGTGCTCAAAAAATCCCTATGCATAGGAAGTGGGATAGGTTTAAATGTGCTAGTCATATTCTTCATGATGCTCTCTTTATGTTTCAATTCTTATCTTTTGTATGAGCATCATTGAAATCATCATGCCTAGCTAAAAGGCATTAAAGAAAAGCGCTTGTTGGGAGACAACCCAATATTTAACCTTATTATTTTTGTGTGTTTTCATGATTAAGATACTGTTGTAATCATGTTTTATAGATTTTTTTCAATAAAGTGCCAAGTAAGACCTTTGGGAAGACTTGGGTGAAAGTTAATGTGATCTTGCTGTAAAAAACAGAAACTTTGCGCTCACGAGATTAGCTGCCATTTTTTACAGCAGAGTGCTTTGGTCCTGATTCTTTTTGCAGAATATTAATAGACAAATTCCTCACGTCCACCAATTTATTTCATAATTTCTTGAGTAGCAGACGTATGGTTAGTGTTCAGATCATTACAGACTGTTCTGTTTCTGACAGATTCTATTTTCATTGCATAGTTTGCTTGTTTTCTAGTTTCTATGGCTTATATTTCTCAATATAAATTGTAGAAATGATATGGTAGAGGAGGCATTGTGTGAGAACAATTATGAACCTTGTATTTGACAGTACCAAAGTGAATGGTTTACTCTTTGTCATACTAACCTATCTCACGAAGTTCCGTTAAGTTTTGTGTGATTGAAGTTTTCAAGCTTTGGGTGAGATATCGATATGAGGAGAATAAGGAGTGGAAAGACCCTAAGCTTGGGGATGCCCAAGGCACCCCAAGGTGATATTCAAGGAAGAATCAAGTGCCTAAGCTTGGGGATGCCTCGGAAGGCATCCCCTCTTTCGTCTTCAAAACTATCGGTATACCTTACTCGGAGCTATATTTTTATTCGTCACATGATATGTGTTTTGCTTGGAGCGTATTTTAAATTTTACTTTCTGTTTCAATAAAATCATTGGATATAAATTATTAAATGAAAAAGAATCCTCCCATGGCTAGTTAATTATTTGACTACTCAGTGTCCTTCACTATTATCTTCTGGAGTAGTTTTTCATTTACTCACGTGCTTCACGTATATCCTATGAGTAAATGGTTGAATAATTGAATATCATAAATATGAATTTATATATGTTTCATATGCTTATACCATGGGGAGTAATGACTTCACATAGAATAAGTATAGGTAGTAAACTTATTGAAAGTTAGCAAACGTAGAATTGGCCACTTGAACAATTCATGAAAGAATATTGAAGGAAGAGAGATTTCACATATAAATATACTATCTTGGACATCTTTTGTAATTGTGAGCACTCATTAAAATATGACATGCTAAAAGGTTGATGTCGGACAAGGAAGACAACGTAATGGGTTATGTTTTCTTATATCCGAAATAAAGTATATTGTCTTGGATCATCCAACATGTTGAGCTTGCTTTTCCCCCTCATGCTAGCCAAATTCTTTGCACCAAGTAGAGATACTACTTGTGCTTCCAAACATTCCATAAACCAGTTTTGCCATGAGAGTCCACCATACCTACCTATGGATTGAGTAAGATCCTTCAAGTAAGTTGTCATCGGTGCATGCAATAAAAATTGCCCTCTAAATATGTATGATCTATTAATGTGGAGAAGATAAGCTTTATACGATCTTGTGATGTGGAAGGAATAAAAGTGACGGACTGCATAATAAAGGTCCATATCACAAGTGGCAATATAAAGTGACATTCCTTTGCATTAAGATTTTGTGCATCCAACCATTAAAGCGCATGACAACCTCTGCTTCCCTCTGCGAAGGGCCTATCTTTTACTTTTATCTTCTACGTTATGCAAGAGTCATGGTGATCTTCACCTTTCCTTTTTACATTTTATCCTTTAGCAAGCACATTGTGTTGGAAAGATCCTGATATATATATCCAATTGGATGTAAGTTATCATGAACTATTATTGTTGACATTACCCTTGAGGTAAAAGTTGGGAGGCGAATCTATAAGCCCCTATCTTTCTCTATGTCCGATTAAAACTTTGAACCCATAAATATTAAGTGAGTGTTAGCAATTGTGAAAGACTAAATGATAGTTGAGTATGTGGAGTTTGCTAAATCAAAGCTCTGACATAGACCCTTCCTGAATATAAGATCAATTGCAATTGTTTGATGACTGAGAATATAGTTTGTTAGCTTCAAGAGAGTTTATGATCTATACTTTAACATGTGAATAGCTTGTTACTTGATCATGATTTTTTTTTATGAAAATGAGCTATTGTTATGATATATAATTATGCTATAAAAAGTGATTGGAACTATCATTGATGAAACTTATGCACTTGCTAGCATTCACACTTCATAAATTATTTCTTTTATCATTTACCTACTCGAGGACGAGCAGGAATTAAGCTTGGGGATGCTGATACGTCTCCAACGTATCTATAATTTATGAAGTATTCATGCTATTATATTATCAACCTTGGATGTTTTATATGCATTTATATGCTATTTTATACGGTTTTTTGGACTAACCTATTAACCTAGAGCCCAGTGCCAGTTTCTATTTTTCCTTGTTTTTGAGTTTTATAGAAAAGGAATATCAAATGGAGTCCAATTGATGTGCCAATTTTTGACGATTTTTTATGGACCAAAAGAAGACCCCGGAGTAAAAGAGTTGCGCCAGGAGTGTCCCGAGGCGTCTACGAGGGTGGGGGCGCGCCCACCACCCCCCAGGCACGTGGGCCTGCCTCGTGGGCGCCTCAGACACCTCCTTGACGTGAGACTGATGCCAAAAATTCCTATAAATGCAAAAACCTTGGAAAATTAACCTAGATCGGGAGTTCCACTGCCAGAAGCCTCAGTAGCCACCGAAAACCAATCTAGGCACTCTCTGGCACCCTGCCGGAGGGGGCCATCATCACCGAAGGGCATGGAGGAGGATCTCGGAGGGGCCATCATCACCATGAAGGCCAAGGACCCGAGGGAGAACCTCTCTGTAAGTGCATCTAGTGCCACCCCTAGTTGGTTTTGGAGTATTGACGACAAACCTAGTTGAGGGACTAATGTGTTTGTGAGAATTGAAGGATAACACAGGTAGAAGTCCCTCATTGATTCGGTTTTCCTACCAGAGATGACCCCTAAAAATGTATGAAGACATTGAAGTCAAAGGTGGTATATGAAGATATTCACATTGAAGACTATGACAAGAGAAGACACCACATGAAGCCTATGGAGCTCGAAGACTTAGATCTTTCGTAGTTCTCTTTCTTCTGTGTTGAGTCATAGGAACCACTATACTGTTAAGTGGGGTCCAAGAGAACTAGTCAGAATGACTGAAGTGATGCTTAAACAAAACCTATGTCTTCGAGTGAAGACTTTGAGAGCGAATCTTGTCCAGAGTCGGGCAAGTCAGCTTTGCTTGAAGCCCAAGTAAAGTTGCTGTGTGAGTTTGAAATCTGACCATTGGAACACGTGTCAGTTCCTTAGTGACCCAGGGTCATTTCGGACAAATCAGGTCGGGTTGCCAAGTGGCTATAAATAGCCCACCCCCTACAACCATAAACGGTTGGCTGCTCAGATTCAGAGTACAGCTTTTGTCGTTTGAGAGCAACCCACCTCGAAGCCTTTGAGAGAGAATTCCTTGCGAGGGTAAAGCCATAACCACCCAGAGCCAAAGAGAATTAGGCATCACTTAAGTCTTCTTGTCTGTGTGATCTGAAGACTTATTACACTTGAGGACTGTGCATCCTCCAGCCGGTTAGGCGTCGCGTTCTGAGCATCCAAGAGACATTGTGGATTGCCGGTGAACGAAGTCTGTGAAGGTTTGGGAGTCTACATTGAAGACTTACCAGAGTGATTGGGCGAGGTCTGTGTGACCTTAGCTCAAGGGGAATACGGTGAGGACTGGGTGTCCTGAGCTGCGTGTTCAGGACTGGGTGTCCGGGACTGTGTGTCCTAAGGTTTAAATACCTAGCCGCCCTAACCAGACGTACAGTTGTCACAGCAACTGGAACTGGTCCAACAAATCATTGTCTTCAGCGAGTCACTGGTTTCATCTTCCCTTCCCTTTACTTACTGTTACTCCTTGTGAAGTCATTGTATGTTCGCACTATCTTTTGTCTTCACTGAGTGACTGCGTGTTCTGTGTGGCTTCACAATATCTTCCTACCTGATCCTTACTACATTGCTGCTATTAGTCATTGTGCTTTCACTCTATTGAATACTTGACTATGGCTTGCCTAGTGTAGTCTACCTTCCGCTGCAGGGTAATAGGTTTATTTCTATCGTTTGTCTTCATAACTTCCATGTTTTGAAGACTTTCATAAAAATCGCCTATTCACCCCCCCTCTAGTCGATATAACGCACTCTCAATTGGTATCAGAGCAAGGTGCTCCCTTGTTCTGTGTGATTCAGTTTAACCACCTGGAGTTTTAGCTATGTCGACTGCAGGGATAATTAAAGTCTCCGCTGCGTGTCCCGTCTTCGATGGAACTGAATATCCCTACTGGAAGAATAAGATGCGCATGCATCTTGAAGCCATTGACATCGACCTATGGTATGTCGTCAAGAACGGCGTTCCCAAGGCTGGAGAAGGTGTCACTGCTGCTGATGTCAAGAAGTTCGTTCAACTGGACTCTACTGCCAAGAATATCATCTGTGGTCATCTGACCAAAGGACAGTATGGCCGTGTGAGTGCTTTGGAAACATCTAAGCTGGTTTGGGACTGGCTCTCCAAGGTCAATGAAGGCGTCTCAACCCAGAGAGATTAGAGAATCAGTGTCCTTCGCAACCTCTTCAACCGCTTCAAGCGAAATGACAATGAGAATGTCCAGCTCACATTTGACCGACTCACTGACATCACAAATGAGCTTCAAGCCCTCGGCGCTACTGAGATCACCAAACATGAAGTCGTCAAGACACTACTAAGATCACTTGATAGTTCATTTGACACCCTAGCCCTGATGATTCAAGAATGTCTTGATTTCAAGACACTCGATCCGTCTGACATACTTGAGAGGCTCAACACACATGAGTTTCAGCTTTCTGAGAAAAGAGATATCTACGATCCAAACTATGGGCGAACTCGTGCCTTGAAGGCGAAAGCTGTCTCCTCATCTGAAGAAGAATCTGACAGCAGTTCGGATGATCCTGAAGACATTGGAAGGGAACTTGCTATGCTTGTGAAGAAGTTCCAAAAATTCACCAAGAAGAAAGGTTTTAGAAAGTCTTCCCGATCAAGCTCAAGGAATGATGAAGCTTCTGCTCATGACTACAAGAAGAAAACATGTCACAAGTGCAAGAAACCTGGCCACTTCATCTCTGAGTGTCCACAGTGGGACAATGAGAACAAAAAGAAGAAGAAGAGCAAGGAATATGACTCTGACGACAAGAAGAAGAAGAAATACCAAAGTCTTCTTCCAAGTCTTCCTCAAAGTCTTCATCACACAAGAAGAGCTCATCTGGCAAGGCACGTGCATTTGTTGGCAAGGAAATGGATTCAGAGGAGGAGTCCGCTTCTGAGGAGGCGGAGGTGGAGTCTGAGGAGGAGTCCGATTCAGGCGTCGCAAGTCTGGCTACAACATACATTGCCAAGTCCATCTTCAACACTGAAGACAATGACTTCATCACTGACACCGATGCAAATGACAAGGACTACTCCGCTTCTACCTACTGCTTCATGGCACGCGGTGCCAAGGTAAACACACGCACTACTCACTATCAAACATCTAGTGACGATGACTCTGATTGTGGTTCAAAACACTTGCTAAAATTGCAACTGAACAATAGAGAGTTATGGAACATATTCAAAAACTGTTAGACAAAAGCGATGATCTGTTAGGTGCTGAAATGACTCGATCTAAATCCTTAATTGAAGACATAAAAAATCTTCATGTTAAGTATGAGGAACTTGAAAGTCGTCATGAAACTCTCTCAACAACTCATGAAAAGCTTTCCTATGATTATCTTCAAAGGAAGAAAGATCTTGAGAAATTGAGAGCGGCTCATGAAGATCTTCAAAAGGAAAACGAGTCACTTCGCGCCAAACAGATCAGTTCCGCTCAGGAAGGATTTGAACCACCATGTCTTAAATGCATTGAGCGTGATAATGCTACTTCTGTTGCTGAATGTTCTACTGCTACTACTGTTGCAATATCTTCAACTTTTGATGTGGTAACTAACCCCTCTGCTGAGGATACCACTGCTATTGCTGATGAGAATGCTAGGTTGAAGACATTGCTTGAAACAGGGATGTACAAAAGTCTTAAAGGGCATCAGACACTATGTGATGTCCTCAAAAAGTAGATTCTAAACTGAAACCCGAGGAAAGAGGGTGTTGGGTTCATAAGGAAAATGAATGCTGATGGCTCTTACTGGAAACCTGAGCAGTACCCCAAAACCACAAGGGTTTCTGCAAAGGAACCTTCAGTAGATCCGTCCAATCTATCTGGCTTCACTTGTGCTAACCCCATTATCATTGATGAATCTCTTGATGCAAACTATAAACTGTTTAAGAATCAAAATGGTGAAGTGTTTGCCAGGTACATTGGTACTAACTGCAGGAATGGACCGCCTATGAAGAAGATCTGGGTTCCGGAAAGGTGTCTGGAGAATCTTCCTGTGAATGTCATCATGACACCTCACATGAAGAAGACAAACCTCGGACCAAAGGCTTCATATGGTCCAAAGGCTTCATACAGACAGAGGACTCACCTGAGTCGCACTAACGCAAATGTTTTGCAGGGAAACCATACTCAGGCATATGAATATGAGAGCGGTTCATCAAACCGCCATGTTCATAAGACCAAGAACTATTCTGCTTATTCTTATGAGTACTATTGTCCGCCTGCAAGACTGTTTGCTAGGGCTCCAAAGCCAAAGTTCTCAGATGCTGCACTTAGACTTATTGCTTCTAAGCCACCCTTGAAGATGTGGGTGGGTAAGAAAGCTTAACTCTCTTTTGCAGGGAAAGGTCTCCAGCAGAAAACCAAAATCGTCTGACGCTATTGCTGGGGACCTTAAACATCTTGTAGGGCGCAAGATCGAATGCCCGAATGGTCTTACTATGTACTTCGTTCATGAATCGCTTGCTACTCTCCCTATTAGTCCTAATCTGGATCTAAGCTTTCATAACCCACTGGTTCGTCAAATGTTTTTGCTTCACAATGCTCTTCGTGAAGCCTATCCCCCTAACTGCACTGTAGGGTACGACACCAGCGTCTTCAGAATGGATTATTGATAGTGGGTGTACAAATCACATGACTGGCAAAAGAAGCCTTCTTATGGACTCAACCTTACGTCCATCCGACAAGAGCCACATCACATTTGCTGACACTGGTAAAGGTAAGGTATTGGGTCTAGGTAGAGTTGCAATCTCAAGGGATCAACACATGGATAAAGTCATGCTTGTTGAATCCCTTGGCTTCAACTTAATGTCTGTCTCAATGCTTTGCGATTTAAACATGATCGTAATATTTGGAAAATATCGTTGCCTTGTTTTAATGGAATCTGACAAGTCTCTGGTATTTGAAGGGTATCGAAAAGATGATTTATACGTGGTAGATTTCTCAGCAGGACCACAGCTTGCCGTATGTCTTCTAGCAAAAGCTTCAGAATGCTGGCTCTGGCATCGGAGGCTTGGGAATGCTGGCATGAGGAACCTCCACACCTTGGCAAAGAAGAAGCATGTCATAGGCATCGAGGGCGTCAAGTTCAAGAAAGATCACTTATGCGATGCCCGTGAGGCAGGAAAGATGACGAGGGCCAAACATCCCTCGAAGACAATCATGACCACTACTCGACCCTTCGAACTTCTTCACATGGATCTTTTCGGTCCCACTCATTACTCAACTCTTACTACTACTGCTTGTCTCTATGGCTTTGTCATTGTTGATGATTATTCTAGATATACTTGGGTGCACATAATCCTTTACAAGACTGAAGTGCAGGATGTCTTCAGACGCTTCACCAATCGAGCAATGAACAACTATGGCAGCAAGATAAAGCATATTAGAAGTGACAATGGCACTGAATTCAAGAACACTGGCCTTGATACATATCTTGATACCTTGGGCATCACACATAAATTCTCAGCCCCGTACACGCCACAGCAGAATGGGGTTGTCGAACGCAAGAACAGAACACTCATTGAGATGGCCAGAACGATGCTAGATGAATACAAGACTCCAAGAAAATTCTGGCCTGAAGCCATTGATACTGCATGCCATACAATCAATCGTGTTTATCTTCACAAGCTTCTGAACAAGACATCTTATGAGCTCCTTACTGGCAAGAAGCCAAATGTCAATTACTTCAGAGTATTTGGCGCCAGGTGCTGGATCAAGGACCCACATCACACCTCAAAGTTTGCACCAAAAGCACATGAGGGTTTTATGCTTGGATATGGAAAGGGTTCGCACTCCTACAGAGTCTTCAATCTCTTTCATTACAAAGTGGTTGAAACAGTGGATGTGCGGTTCGATGAGACCAACGGTTCACAAAGAGAGCAACTGCCAAATGTGCTAGATGAAGTTCCATCCAGTGAATCAATCAAGCTAATGGGAACTGGAGAAATTATACCTTCTGAAGCTCATCCTGAAGAAGAACTTATCATCTCAGCACCTGATCAACATGAAGCCAATGCTCAGCCTGAAGACATTCCTTCTAACAATGACAATGATCAGCAAGAGCAAAATCTTCGCCCTGTACATCCGCGCGTTGCCAATGAAGTGCAGATTGAAAGAATAATTGATAGCATCAATGCACCCGGTCCACTCACTTGTTCAAGGGCAACTCAGCTAGCAAATTTCTGTGGGCACTTCACATTCGTCTCAATAACAGAACCCAAGAAAGTTGAAGAAGCCTTCACGGAACCTGAATGGATTCAAGCTATGCAAGACGAGCTTCAACAGTTTGAGCTGAATAATGTATGGGAACTGGTCAAGCGTCCCGATCCTCGGAAGCACAACATAATAGGCACCAAATGGATATACCGCAACAAGCAAGATGAGCATGGTCAAGTTGTCAGAAACAAAGCTCGTCTCGTTGCTCAAGGATATACTCAAGTGGAAGGCATTGACTTCGATGAAACATTTTCTCCTGTGGCTAGACTTGAAGCCATACGCATACTGATGGCCTATGCAAATCATCACAACATACTTCTTTATCAAATGGATGTGAAGAGTGCCTTCCTCAATGGCAATATTGAGGAAGAAGTGTATGTTGCACAACCTCCTGGCTTTGAAGATCCAAAACATCCTGACATGGTATACAAGCTCAACAAGGCACTGTATGGCCTCAAACAAGCCCCTCGGGCCTGGTATGACACACTCAAATACTTCCTGAAGAGCAAAGGCTTCATACCTGGTTCTCTCGACCCCACTCTCTTCACGAAGACATATGATGGTGAACTGTTTCTGTGCCAAATATATGTGGATGACATTATCTTCGGCTGCACCAATCAGAAGTACAGTGAAGAGTTTGGATATATGATGCAAGAGCAATATCAAATGTATATGATGGGAGAGCTGAAGTTCTTTCTCGGTCTTCAAATACGACAGCAACGCAACGGCATCTTCATATCTCAAGAGAAGTATCTCAAAGATTGCCTGAAGAAGTTCGGTATGCAAGACTGCAAAGGCTTCACGACGCCAATGCCAGCCAAGCATCATCTGGGTCCTGACGACAATGGTAAAGAGTTTGATCAAAAGGTATACCGCTCCATGATTGGTTCTTTACTTTATCTATGTGCATCTAGGCCAGATATTATGCTTAGTATTTGCATGTGTGCTCGATTTCAAGCGGCACCAAAGGAGTCGCATCACTTAGCTGTGAAGCGAATTCTTCGATATTTGGCTCACACCCCAACTCTAGGATTATGGTATCCAAAGAGCTCAGAGTTTGATCTGGTTGGATTCTCGGATGCTGATTATGCTGGTGACAAAGTTGATCGCAAGTCTACATCAGGCACATGTCACTATCTGGGACGATCACTTGTATGTTGGTCTTCAAAGAAGCAGAACTGTGTATCTCTCTCCACTGCTGAATCTGAATACATTGTTGCTGGATCTTGCTGCGCTCAGCTTCTGTGGATGAAGCAAATGCTCAAAGACTATGGCATTCATCTGAAGCAAGTGCCACTCTACTGCGACAACGAAAGCGCCATCAAGATTGCCAACAACCCAGTCCAGCACTCGAAGACAAAGCACATTGAAATTCGTCATCACTTTCTCAGAGATCATGTTGTGAAGGAAGATATTGATATCATACACGTCAACACTGAAGAGCAATTGGCAGATATCTTCACCAAGCCCTTGGATGAGAAGAGATTTTGCAAATTACGGTGTGAGCTAAATATCTTGGAATCCTCAAATGTCATGTGATCAGGCACACATCCTAACCCTTATGCATATTAATGACTTAGATGTGCAACACACGAAGTAAAGTATATCTTCAATCAATGAAGACATACATTCTAAGTGTGAATACATTAATGTGGAATTTGACTTCGGAGCGCCACGATAATTGTGCGCCGTGTCTGGGTCTAATACTTCCTATACGGTGGGTAACACCACCACCAAATGTTCTATTTTGAAGTGTTTCACTCATGGCGTTACCTTGCTATGTCTTCACATTTGGTTTGGCTTCAATCTCAACATGTCTTCATGATTATCTTCACTATGTTGATTATATATATATACTAGTGTTCTGTCCTCTACAGCATTTACTTATAGCTATGTCTTCTTGTTGAATCTTTTGAACTAAGTGAATGTGATCGGACCCTAACCTCTCTATGCTATCTATCTCAAACTCTATCTCTCCAAATCATATGCATTCTATTGAAACTGTCGAATGATTTCTCTACGTCGTTGTTAGCAGAAGATACAAAGACAAACCTTAAGTCCACGTTCAATGCTCATTCCTCCACATGAAACCCGGAGAAGTAGGAACAACCACCGGACAATCTAGGCGTGCGTGGGACGTGGAACAAACCCCAAAATTTTGTATGATGGCCACGTGTTCCTCAGATGCGAATCACCAGGGGCACCTCCGTAATAACGCAGTGCCGCCCTGTACCTATAAATACACATTTCACGGCGGTCATTATCTCTTCGTCCACTCTCGCACGAACCCTAGTGCCACCGCTAGCCCTCGACGACGCCGGCGACGAAGCGCTTCGCAGCCGCAACCTCTCCGACGCTGTCTTCACGCAGACCGCGGACATCGTCCTCTCCGCCGTCGCCGTAGGTGTCCTCCGTCGCCAAGTTAGGGCACGGAAGATCGAACTGCTCGGCCTCATCTTCCACTCCGTCTAGCAGTTCTTAGTGTGGTAAATAAAACTTCCTTTTTACGGCACCGTTGATCCTATGGCTTTGTCACTTTCTACCACAAGCAGTTTCTATTCACACAAGTTAGATCTCTCTCATACTGCATCTCATAACATGCCTAGTATATTCGCTTATGCTTCACAAAGTAGTTAGATTACTCACTTGTACTGATCTCTGGATTCGTACAAATCTGGAACTAACTCCTTATCTATGAGTGAATGTCTTCGCACGATGAGGTCAATGTCTTCTAAACTGATTTATATTCAAAATCTTCTGAGAATGCATATGACCTCTTCCCCTTCCCTCGTACCTTAATGCTGTCACAGGTACATGTCTGTGGGAGAATCCCTTGGTTCTCATAGTCTGCATTCATTTGCAGAATTCTTACAGCATCATATTGTAGCGACCAGACCTCAAACAGTCTGATCTTTGTGCTCCGGTGTCATCCCTGGATCAGTAATGCTGACACCACATAGTACTCGGAGGATTTATAGCAGAGTAGCAATCACACACTTATTACATCGAGTGTCTCAAAAGAGAACTTGTTACAATAAATATGGCTTAAGGCCATCTAATAACGATAATAGCGGAAAGCTTGGAAGGTAAGTGAGTCCATCAACTCCAACGGCATCACTGAGTATAGAACCATGACCTAAAAACTCCTTAATCGTCATCTGAAAAGTCTGCAACATTAACGTTGCAGCCCGAAAATGGGTCAGCACATGGAATATGCTGGCAAGGTAACACATAGAGAGTAATGAAATGCAACAGCTATACTATATGCATATTGGGCTGGTGGAAAAGCTCTATGGTTACAGTTTTTGCGTAAAGCCAATTTTTCCCTACTTCAAAGGAATAAATTTAATTACTATCATGGTGGTTGTTAAACATTGAGAATGGTTGACAGCATTCTCAATCCCAATTAAGTAACATCATTAAAACCCAAAAATTAACTTTAGAGTAACATGTTGAGATTCACATGAAAATCCAGGTACTAGATACTCAAGATGTACATAACCGGGGACACGGCTAAACATGATTAGTTTGTTACACTCTGCAGAGGTTTGCGCACTTTTCCCCACAAGACTCGATCGCCTCCGTTTGGTTTCTCGCACTACAGGGTGTTTGAGAAGACGGATGACCGAGACATAGTCTTTCAGAACCGCTTGCACCTTACGATCGGGTAGACCGTACCACCTACATCCCCTACATCTACTAGTCTACCACTGTAAGAGTTCGCACAACTTAGTCAACTATGCCAGAGCCCATAATGGCTTGTGGCTGCACACGGAAGTTCCTAGTATGAATAATCTCATGATCCCTTTGAGCCTGGGTGGCGGTCCAAAAGAAAAACAGGCAAGTCCTGGAATACCCAGGTGCCTCAATCCACCCAGATGTGTGTTTAGGTTGCCACCTTAGATAAACCATTAATTAACAATCTCACATCTGTCATGGATATCACTCACCCAATCCACGTCTACTAGCATAGCATGGCATAATAAGCAAACGTAGAAGTAACTCCCAAAGGTTTGATAATAAACAGGTAATAGGTACTACCTCATCTACTTCCCATCCCACAATTTAATTAGATCCTAATCATGCAATGTGTGAGGATTGATCTAATGCAATAAAACTGGGTTGTAGAAAAGGTATGATCAAAGTGTTACTTGCCTTGCTGATGATCCGTGAAACCTAGAGATTCAACGTAACAGGCGGCGCACTCCGGGTATTCTATCGCAGACAAACAAACAAGCATACAATAAATACTCATCTAATGCACAGGTAAAACTCAAATAGAAGATCTAACCAGAAAGTTCAACTTAAGAACCCTGGTTGGCAAAAAGAATCAAATCGAACGAAGCAAAAGAAAACAAACGGCGAAAGAAACAACTTCGTTTTAGTAATCTGGATCTAAGTCAAATTTTACAGTAGCAAAACATGTTTAAGTTGATTATTCGGAAAGAGGGTTTCGAGACGAAACTCCAGGCGCTTGAATCGCCTGATTCCGATAAACGAGCGACAAGTTATACTAAAACAAAAATCGGATCAGAAATCGCGATCAGAAAATAACCGCGAAAAATCCGACGAAAAAGAAAAACGACGAACAGGATAACTTTTTTTTAAAAAAAGGGCACGGAAAACAAGGCGGCGGCGAACCTCGGGCGGCGCGCTGCTCCGGCGGCGGGGCGGCGGCAGCGGCGACGGGCGGCGGCTGGGGCGGTTGGCTAGGGTTAGGGCGGCGGTGATGGGCTCCCTCTCTCGGGCCGGGGCGGCGGCTTATAAAGCCTTGGCTGGCGGTGTCCTGGCCGAGTACGGCCCAAAGTCGGTTCCGCGTTTTTTTTAATTCCGCTCGGAAGAAAAATAAAAAGAAATACTAAACGGACTCCAAAAATCACGAAATAAATTTTCCTGGGTTTCTAAAATCAAGCCCGAAAAAGTGAACATTTTTTTGGGCCCAAACTACAACTTTGAAAAACGCGCATTTTTCATAAATTCAAATAAAAATACCGAAAACTCCGAAATAAATCTTATTTGATTTTTTTATTAAATCCTCAATATTTCTATATTTTGGGAAAGTCATTTTTTTCCCGCTCTCATATTTTTGTAATAGAAATAATTGATGATAAAATAAATAAAATCAAATGATCCTGTTTACATAATTTGAGAAAACTCAAATATGTAAATAACGAAATCCCCAACTCTCTCCGTGGGTCCTTGAGTTGCTTAGGATTTTCTAGGATCAAAACCAAAAGCAAAATAAAATATGATATGCATGATGATCTAATGTATAACATTCCAAATTGAAAATTTGGGATGTTACAAACCTACCCCCCTTAAGATGAATCTCGCCCTCGAGATTCGGGTTGGCTGGAAAATAGGTGAGGGTGGTCCTTGAGCAAATCTTCCTCTCGCTCCCAGGTGGCTTCATCCTCCGTGTGGGGGCTCCACTGAACTTTGCAAAACTTGATAACCTTGCTGCGAGTGACTCGGCTGGCAAACTCGAGAATCTTGACTGGTTTCTCCTCATAGGTCAAATTGTTATCCAACTGAATTGCTTCTAATGGCACTGTGTCTCTCAAAGGTATGTCAGCCATCTCCGCGTGACACTTCTTCAACTGAGAAACGTGGAACACATCATGAACTCCTGTCAATCCTTCTGGCAATTCCAACTTGTAGGCCACTTCTCCCATACGCTCCAAAACTCGATATGGCCCTACAAATCGTGGCGCTAACTTCCCCTTAACTCCAAAGCGGGGATACTCGAAGATAAGCTCTGTCTCCGACTTCGTAAACTGTCTCCTTGCGTTTAGAATCTGCGTAGCTCTTCTGTCTGGACTAGGCTACCTTGAGCCTATCGCGAATCAACTTCACCTTCTGTTTAGACTCCTTAATCAAATCTGGTCCAAACAACTGGCGGTCTCCAACTTCGTCCCATGACAACGGTGTCCTGCACCTCCTTCCGTACAAAGCTTCGAAAGGGGCCATCTTCAAACTGGTCTAATAGCTATTATTGTAAGAGAACTCTGCATATGGCAAATTATCGTCCCAACTAGATCCATAATCTAGCGCACAAGCTCTCAGCATATCCTCCAAAATCTGATTGACTCTCTCGGTCTGTCCATCTGTCTGCGGATGAAAAGTTGTACTAAATTCTAGCCTAGTACCTAAAGTCTCGTGCAACTGCTTCCAGAACTTTGAGGTAAACTGGGTTCCTCTATCTGATACGATGCTCCTCGGAACTCCATGCAAACATACGATCCTGGTCATGTATATCTTTGCCAACTTAGCACTGGTGTAAGTGGTCTTTACTGGGATGAAATGTGCTACCTTCGTCAATCGATCGACTACGACCCAAATCGAGTCATAGCCTGAACGAGTCCTTGGTAATCCCGTGATAAAATCCATGCCTAGCTTATCCCACTTCCATTCGGGTATCGGCAATGGCTGCAACAATCCTGCTGGCTTCTGATGCTCTGACTTTACTCTCTGACATACGTCACAAACTGCTACATACTCCGCAATATCCTTCTTCATTCCGGTCCACCAGAAAATATCCTTCAAATCCAAATACATCTTGGTATTTCCTGGGTGAATCGAATACGGTGAATCATGTGCCTCTTGCAGAATCAACTTTCTGATCTTCGGGTCATTGGGTACATAAACACGGTCTTCAAACCATAGGGTGTCGTGCTCATCCTCACGAAATCCTTTAGCTTTTCCTTGGCTCATTTTCTCCTTTATGGAAGCAGTCTCCTTGTCAGTTTTCTGAGCTTCTCTGATTCTATCCATCAAAGTTGAATGAATTTCCAATGCTGCTACATAGCCTCTCGGAACTATTTCCAAACATAGTTCACGAAGATTTTCTGCTAACTCCTTGGGTATTTCTCCCGTCATTAACGTATTGACATGGCTCTTGCGGCTTAATGCGTCAGCTACTACATTAGCCTTTCCGAGATGATAATGCAATTTCATATCATAATCTTTGATAAGCTCCAACCATCTTCTTTGTCTGAGATTCAACTCCTTCTGTGTGAAAATGTACTTCAAACTCTTATGATCCGTGTACCCCTCACAATGATTTCCAATGAGGAAATGTCTCCATGTCTTCAATGCATGCACTACGGCTGCTAACTCCAAATCATGCGTAGCGTAATTCAATTCGTGAGGCTTCAGTTGTCTTGAAGCATATGAAACAACTCTCCCTTCCTGCATAAGCACTGCTCCAAGTCCTCGACGTGAAGCGTCGCAATACACCTCATAATCCTTGGTTTGATCTGGCAAAATCAACACTGGTGAGGTAACCAAGCATTTCTTCAACTCCTGGAAACTAGCCTCACACTCCTCAGTCCATTTGAACTTAGTATCCTTCTTCAGCAACTCCGTCATAAGCTTTGCAATCTTTGAGAAATTCTCAATAAATCTCCAGTAGTATCCTACGAGTGCAAGAAAACTCAGGATCTCTCCAACTGTTGTTGGTGCTTCCCACTTGGTCACGGTTTCAACTTTAGCGGGATCTACTGCTATACCTTCTCCAGATATAACGTGTCCGAGGAATCCTACTTCCTTCAACCAAAACTCACATTTGCTGAACTTGGCATATAACTGATGTTCTCTGAGCTTTCCAAGTACCAAACGCAAATGCTCCTTATGCTCCTCTTCATTCTTCGAATAAACCAGGATATCATCAATGAAAACCACGACGAACTTATCCAAAAACTCCATAAACACTTTGTTCATCATGTTCATAAAATAGGCAGGTGCATTAGTCAGTCCAAATGACATAACGGTATACTCATATAGTCCATATCTTGTGGTGAAAGCTGTCTTCGGGATATCTTGTTCTCGAATCTTCAACTGGTGGTATCCTGATCGCAAATCGATCTTGGAAAACACTTTAGCTCCTTGCAACCGATCAAACAGATCGTTGATCATTGGTAGTGGGTACTTGTTCTTGATCCTTACTTCATTCAATCCTCGATAATCAACAACCATTCTTAACGATCCATCCTTCTTCTCCACTAGAAGTACTGGTGATCCCCAAGGCGAAGAACTTGGGCGAATATATCCTTTATCCAGTAACTCCTTAATCTGCTTCTTAATTTCCACCAAATCCTTTGCTGGCATCCTATATGGTCTCTTTGATATTGGCCCAGTGCCTGGCAAAAGCTCAATCAAAAACTCAATGTCTCTATTCGGTGGCATGCCTGGCAACTCTTCGGGAAATACATCAGGAAAATCCTTTACCACTGGTACTTCCTCCTGCACAACTCCTGTTAGGCAATTTACTTGTGTCCTCTTTGATACATGCCGGGATACATACTTGATCCTTCTCCCTTCTGGTGTTGTAAGCAAAATTGACTTACTAGCACACTCAATATTCCCTTCATACTTTGATAACCAATCCATGCCTAATATCACATCCAATCCTTGGGATTCCAATACTATTAGGTCTCAGGGAAAAACATAGTTACCAATCCTTAATGGTAACCGATCACACCATAGACTAGCCACATATTCTGCTCCTGGCGAGGTTACTAACATGGGTGACCAAAGGGCTTGGGTTGGTAGGTTATACTTATCCACAAATCCCCTTGAGATGTATGAATGCGATGCACCAGTATCAAAAAGAACGAGTGCAGTAAATGACTTAACCAAAAACTTACCTATTACTGCATAGGGCTGAACTTCAACCTCCTCCACGCTAACGTGGTTCACCTGTCCCCTGTTGAAAGGGTTCGGCTTCTTCCCAAAACTTCCATTGCCATTTTGGCCTTCAGGACATTCATTTGCATAATGTCCTGGCTTCGAACACTTATAGCAAGTGACGTGGCTCAAGTCCTTCTTGGCTGGGGTGGATGGGGTGTTGCGGTTCTGTCCGTTGCTTCCTCCATTTCCATTACCATTCTTGGTGCCATTGTGATTGTGCGAGCTACCTACTCCATGGGTATGCTGAAAATGTCCTCCCGGTCTAGGGGTAAAACGTGGCTTCTGCTGAGCTCCTGAATTATACTTTCCTTGTCCATACTTCCTCTTGCGGTTCTCAATTTGCTGCTGCTTGCCTTCAATCATAAGAGCACGATCTACCAACTCCTGGTAGTTGTTGAAGGTGGCTACCATCAACTGCATACTCAACTCGTCATTCAGTCCTTCCAGGAATTTCTCCTGCTTAGCTGCATCTGTAGCAACGTCATCTGGGGCATAATGTGCTAGCTTACTAAACTCCTCCACATACTGGCCAACTGTCCGTCCTCCTTGGCGCAGGTTACGAAACTCACGCTTCTTCATGGCCATTGCTCCTGCTGAAACATGGGCAGTACGGAAAGCCTGCTGAAACTGGTTCCATGTTACAGTGTCGACTGGGAAGGTGGCAGTGAAATTCTCCCACCAGGATGCTGCGGGTCCTTCTAACTGACGTGCGGCAAACTTAACCTTCTCCACATCTGTGCATCCTGCTGTGGTCAACTCCCTAGATATCTTGCGGAGCCAATCATCTGCTACTATCGGCTCGGTGCTACTGGAAACGGGCTAAGTGGTCAATAGGTGGTGGTGGTGGTGGTGGGGTGTTGTTGTTGTTCCCCTGATTCTGATTCTGAACTAGCAACTGCATCAAGGTGTTCTGCTGCTGGATCAACTGGGTGAGCTCCGGCGGAAAGGCAAATCCGGGGTCACGTCTCGGAGGCATCTGAGGGTTTTATAAAAGACGAGATATAAGAATAGAGGGGGTCTAAAGAGAAAACACTACCCATATGCACATGAGGCAAAAGCACACAATTCACTTCAATCAATCAAACAAAGGCATACAATCGATCTAACTATCGCAAAGTGCTCGGACTACTATATTTACATGGTGGACTACTACTACTGATGAGGTGGTCTACTAGAAATATTCTACAGTTGTAGACTCCATGATATCTGCTCCTGCTTCATCAACATAGTCATCATCGCTACTATCTGCTTCCAAGTCGGTGCCGTCGATGATGATGTAGTCTTCCGGGCTAATCTCCTTGGGTTCTTCATCTTCATCTATGGGCATAGGGCCTCCCATAAATACCGCTATCTTCATAGTTAGGTCGGCATTCTTATCCACCAATACTTCAATTTCTTCTTCATAATCTTCACGTGTAACCTTGAGTTCTTCCTCTAGTTCCTTGATTCTAGTCTTAGCCTTCTTCAGATCTATCATGTCGGCGCACATCTGATTCTCCTGTCGTCGAATGTGCTGGTTTAACTCCTGGATAAAAGCTGCAATTGATCTATCATTTCTGGTGCTGATCATCTCCCAGTGTTCATCTCGGCGCCCACAAATCTGGTAGATAGTATCCTTGAGATCCTTGCGATAGACTTCTCCAATGCGTCCCATGGCGATGTGAGCTGCCATACTCTTTCCTAGACTCCAAGTTGGTGCATCAAAAGAAAACTCTATGGGCTCAGTGACTGGCATGAACGTCCTTCCTGGAACTTGAACTTGAATTATCCAACGCTCTTCTTCAGGTAAAGTGGCGTTGTAGATTCCGTGAAGCTTGGTACTCCTATGTTCAGGTATCTAGTGACTTCCTTCAAGTGGCGTCCAAAGGGTGTATCTTCACCTGGTTGTGTGAACTTGTTCCTTGCATCCGCCATCCTAAAGAGTAGAAAAGATGAGAAGTCAGAAGAGAAGAGAGTGAGTAGTGATCTAGGTCTTTAGCTTAGTGGTCGTGTCCTACAGTCAGCGTGTGCTCTGATACCATCTCTGTAGCGACCAGACCTCAAACAGTCCGATCTCTGTACTCCGGTGTCATCCCTGGATCAGTAATGCTGACACCACACAGTACTCGGAGGATTTATAGCAGAGTAGCAATCACACACTTATTACATCGAGTGTCTCAAAAGAGAACTTGTTACAATAAATATGGCTTAAGGCCATCTAATAACGATAACAGCGGAAAGCTTGGAAGGTAAGTGAGTCCATCAACTCCAACGGCATCACTGAGTATAGAACCATGACCTAAAAACTCCTTAATTGTCGCCTGAAAAGTCTGCAACATTAACGTTGCAGCCCGAAAATGGGTCAGCACATGGAATATGCTGGCAAGGTAACACATAGAGAGTAATGAAATGCAACAGCTATACTATATGCATATTGGGCTGGTGGAAAAGCTCTATGGTTACAGTTTTTGCATAAAGCCAATTTTTCCCTACTTCAAAGGAATAAATTTAATTACTATCATGGTGGTTGTTAAACATTGAGAATGGTTGACAGCATTCTCAATCCCAATTAAGTAACATCATTAAAACCCAAAAATTAACTTTAGAGTAACATGTTGAGATTCACATGAAAATCCAGGTACTAGATACTCAAGATGTCCATAACCGGGGACACGGCTAAACATGATTAGTTTGTTACACTTTGCAGAGGTTTGCGCACTTTTCCCCACAAGACTCGATCGCCTCCGTTTGGTTTCTCGCACTATAGGGTGTTTGAGAAGACGGATGACCGACACATAGTCTTTCAGAAGCGCTAGCACCTTACGATCGGGTAGACCGTACCACCTACATCCCCTACATCTGCTAGTCTACCACTGTAAGAGTTCGCACAACTTAGTCAACTATGCCAGAGCCCATAATGGCTTGTGGCTGCACACGGAAGTTCCTAGTATGAATAATCTCATGATCCCTTTGAGCCTGGGTGGCGGTCCAAAAGAAAAACAGGCAAGTCCTGGAATACCCAGGTGCCTCAATCCACCCAGATGTGTGTTTAGGTTGCCACCTTAGATAAACCATTAATTAACAATCTCACATCTGTCATGGATATCACTCACCCAATCCACGTCTACTAGCATAGCATGGCATAATAAGCAAACGTAGAAGTAACTCCCAAAGGTTTGATAATAAACAGGTAATAGGTACTACCTCATCTACTTCCCATCCCACAATTTAATTAGATCCTAATCATGCAATGTGTGAGGATTGATCTAATGTAATAAAACTGGGTTGTAGAAAAGGTATGATCAAAGTGTTACTTGCCTTGCTGATGATCCACGAAACCTAGAGATTCAACGTAACAGGCGGCGTACTCCGGGTATTCTATCGTAGACAAACAAACAAGTATACAATAAATACTCATCTAATGCATAGGTAAAACTCAAATAGAAGATCTAACCAGAAAGTTCAACTTAAGAACCCTGGTTGGCAAAAAGAATCAAATCGAACGAAGCAAAAGAAAACAAACGGCGAAAGAAACAACTTCGTTCTAGTAATCTGGATCTAAGTCAAATTTTACAGTAGCAAAACATGTTTAAGTTGATTATTCGGAAAGAGGGTTTCGAGACGAAACTCCAGGCGCTTGAATCGCCTGATTCCGATAAACGAGCGAAAAGTTATACTAAAACGAAAATCGGATCAGAAATCGCGATCAGAAAATAACCACGAAAAATCTGACGAAAAAGAAAAACGACGAACAGGATAACTTTAAAAAAACGGCACGGAAAACAAGGCGGCGGCGAACCTCGGGCGGCGCGCTGCTCCGGCGGCAGCGGCGGCAGCGGCGGCGGCGGCGGGCGGCGGCTGGGGCGGCTGGCTAGGGTTAGGGCGGCAGTGATGGGCTCCCTCTCTCGGGCCGGGGCGGCGGCTTATAAAGCCTCGGCCGGCGGTGTCCTGGCCGAGTACGGCCCAAAGTCGGTTTCGCGTTTTTTTTTAAATTCCGCTCGGAAGAAAAATAAAAAGAAATACTAAACGGACAGCAAAAATCACGAAATAAATTTTCCCGGGTTTCTAAAATCAAGCCCGAAAAAGTGAACATTTTTCTGGGCCCAAACTACAACTTTGAAAACCGAGCATTTTTCCTAAATTCAAATAAAAATACCGAAAACTCCGAAATAAATCTTATTTGATTTTTTTATTAAATCCTCAATATTTCTATATTTTGGGAAAGTCATTTTTTCCCGCTCTCATATTTTTGTAATAGAAATAATTGATGATAAAATAAATAAAATCAAATGATCCTGTTTACATAATTTGAGAAAACTCAAATATGTAAATAACGAAATCCCCAACTCTCTCCGTGGGTCCTTGAGTTGCTTAGGATTTTCTAGGATCAAAACCAAAAGCAAAATAAAATATGATATGCATGATGATCTAATGTATAACATTCCAAATTAAAAATTTGGGATGTTACACATATAAATTCTCCCGAAGCAAGTTCCTGTTTGTCTAGCAAGCGAAAATCTTTGAAGCCTTTGAACGTGTTGAAGCCTTTCAGATTAAAGTTCATGGCTTTAGAGAAATCAGCAAGGAAGGGTGGCAGAAAGCGTTGTGGAGAAACATCTAGAGATCTGCCAGATGACCTCTCAGAACTGTACAAGACAGATGCTGAAGAGGATTACAATCAGCGCAAGACCCGAATCCAATGGATTCGAAGATATTGGGCAGAACAATGGTTCAAATACCGATTTGTAGCCCAGGAATATGCTGAAAAAAATGCCATCAAGAGACCGTGGGGAGACATCCTATACAAGAATCTTCAACCCAGGTCCAGAGATGAAGCCATTGAACAAGGCTTCTATCCCTGCATGGTCCGTGGGCCACAGCCTGTTGATGCACACCCATCCTCACTAGTATGGTGTCGTGACGACATTCTGTTCAAGTGCAACTTCCAGTTTGCCCAGAACTCAGCGAAGCAAAACAAGAAGACATTGGGACTAGACTTCAACCCTGGTCCCTCAGCTCCAAGGGCTGATGGCACACGAGATGCAGAACCCAATGTCATCGGTCCTTTCTACAACCTTGAAGGCCTCATCACCCATATCTTGGTTCAAGGGACTGCAGTGAATGAGCCTGCAGCTGACACTGAATCAGATGAAGTGCCTGCAGCGTCGAAGCCAAAGAAGTTGAAGAAGCCTAAAGCTTCAAAGCCTGCCCCTTCACCAAAAATCTCATGGGTGTGCAGTCCGAAGATTTGTCACGCATCTCCAAGCCCCAGAAGGTCAAGATGCCTCTGCCACACACCGGCCAAGAGCTAACAGCTACTGCCATTCTGCGCAATGATGCCATTGATCTGTCAAGTGATGAAGATCTTGCAGATGACGCTCTTGAGCAACTCATCAAGAGCAAAGAAGAAGCAGAAATCTTCAATGATCTGCCTCTCTTTGATGTAACAATCATCCACAACTTCATTGATGAGTGGTTTGACACGCCAAACATCAGCTTTGAAGATCTGCAACTACCCATTGGCCTCAGTGTCGCCTTCCATGGCGCCATTGCTTCAGAACTAGCTATCGCCCATCGCATTGTTGAACTAAAGCAGAAGATTGACTTTGAAAAGGCTCAGTTCAAGAAGCATATGGCCAAGCTCAACGTGCAAGAAGTGAAGAACTTCAAGATTATGCTGCACGAGCTCAAGGAAGCCTTTCTAAAGAAACGTGCAGAAGCTCAGGGTTCGCATGAGCGCATGAAGGTTCTGGATGACAGATGTGTGCAAGCCTACAATGAGGCTGAGAAGCGCAAGGCCCTTGGGCGTCCTGGCATCGACCCCAGGATGGCCGCAAAGAAGAAGAAGAAGCCCGCTACGGCTGAACCCGACGCACCAAGGCAGGAAGCAGATCCCATTGTCTTCCCAACTAGAATGACTGGCTCGAAGCCAAAAAGCCGGTCAACCGCTTCAGAGCTCAAGAAGACGAGGACTGCTGAGGCTGAAGCCAGGAAGAGGAAACATCCTGAAGCCTCTCCTATTGCCCCCTCCAAGAAGAAGAGGAAGACCAAGAAAGATCGGGCAGCTCCCACAGAGCCTTTGATAGTTGAACCCATTTCCATGGTTCGTCCTGACGCTGAACGCCAACTGACAATTCATGAGCCTGCTTTCACAGAGGCTCATGAAGCTGAAGACATTGGTCACCATGACCATGTAGAAGATGTTGCAGTCCTTCCTCAGCTCGAGCACAGCGAACTCATCAGCATTGGTCGTCCTCTGACGCCAATTGCTCAGGATGCTTCATGGGCTGATCGCCCACAAGAGGAAGAAGACTTTGAGGCCCAGCCAACTCCAACTACACAGGCGTCGCCTGCGTTGCGCAGGCTTCGCAAAGGACCAAGGCCTCCAGTCTCTGCGTCTGAAGCTGAATCTGCTGAAGACATTCCGGCTGCATCAGTCGATGAAGAAGAAGTCCCACAAGCTGCTACTCCCCTGTCCCACCAAGAAGCAGTTCTCGAGGAGAACGTGATTGAAAATCTTGCGGCTGCCACCACCAACACCACTGAAGCCACTGACGCTATCATGGCTCAAGCAAATGTGGAGCCCTCACCAACAAAAGCACCAGAAGTCAGCGAAGCCACTGATCCCGCTGCTTCTGTTCCTACGTCTGCTGCCGGTCCCCAATTCGACTATCATGTCGAGCACAGACCTCAGGTACAGAAGCCAATCCCAAGATTGCCAAGGTTCCCAGGTCCTGCATCAGCACCTGGCTCATTCAATATCAATGGCTTCAGAGAAGACAACACATTCTTCAACAGCTCCAGGAACCCCTACTCCAGGGAAAGAATATCATCTGATCGGTTCTGGAGTTATCCACAGCGAAGCTATTACTCATGCGTTCTTTACAACCAAGGTCGCATCTTCCCACACAAGCGCCTTGACATTGAAGCAATAGCTGGTCTGCCCTGTCTGGAAGAAGCTCTGGATTGCTTCAAAGAGGTTGGACTGCTACCGTTCGTCACTGACCAAGAGCATTGGAATGAAGAGTTGCTGCTCCAATTCTATGCCACACTTCACATCCGCGGGTATAATAGAGATCCGAAGACTTGGGTCCTGGAGTGGATGACAGGAAACATTCATCACAAAGCCAAAGCCTTTGACATCATTGAGCTCACTGGTTTGCCCACTCCTGGCGATCTCTACGAGCATGGCTGTCAGCTTCATAGTGAAGCTATTGAGAGCATCTTTCAGAAGACTGAACCTAATATGAGTCAGATGCTCAGTATGATGAAGCCATTGCCCCAAGATGCTGCTTATCCCATGGAGTTCTTCGTTGAAGACCTTGAGTATCTGCCAAGAACCATTTATCACATCATAAGGCGAACTCTCTGGCCAATCAAAGGACATTCTCCCCATGCCAAGCTGGAAGGTGCAATGAAGACTTTGGTCTTCTACATTCTTCATGGAAAATGCTTCAATACACAGGATTTCTTCATTCGCCAACTTGCTGCATCAGGCTCTGATCTGTTTGGCTTGAAGTTCTACGCCCCATGGGTAATGCGGCTGATCAAACTTCACTCCGCTATCTCATATCAGCCATCTGCTCGCAATCATCGGATTTTTCTGCCTGATGTGGATATGTCTATTGAAGCCATCTATCCTGAGCCTGCCACTCGTGTGTATCCTTTGGCTGGCACTACACGTGCACCGCATCCTGCTCTCACTGAAGGCACTGGCAGTACAACTGCCCCACGACCCAAGAAGCACACTCGTGTTCTCAATGACCGAGAGCTTCTTGTGGCTATTCATCAGAAACAGGATAGGCATCATGACTGGCTGAAGCGTCAGATGCAAAGCCTCTTGGTGGATGTTAATCGCATTCGCAATCTTGCCACCAAGAATGATTTTGTTGCCCATGAAACCTCTCGCCGCACATGGAAAGGGCTAACGCTGATGTGTTCTGAAGATGATCTTCAAGAGGATGGCTTCACTGAGCGATTCAAGTTTGACTCCACACCTCCTCGAAGGGCAGTGCTGCGACGAACTCCATCCCTTGAAGACTCTGAGTTCTCTTCCTCTGCTGCAACTATGAATGCCAGAGTGATCGAGGATGAAGACGATGCTACTTCATCGCCACCTCCTTCAGCACGCTTCGACTCTGCTCCAAGCTCTTCAGCACCGCCAAACACCACCAACGACCCTGCTGCTTCACCTATTCCTCATGGGAACGAGTAGATGCTCTATGTCTTCAAACCTTTTTGGTCCTTACTGACAAAAGGGGGAGAAGCATATGAGGTTGATAATCTTCAAGCGGGTCCATATGGGCGGGTGCTTTATATTTTGCTCCGTGCTTACAACTCTCGTTTTGCTACATTTGGTTCTTTGAGTTGTAACACTTAAATTCGATGGTCGTCTGCTACTTATCTGCCACCTTGTGTTGCGATGATAAATTCCGCATGTGGGACGATAAATTCCGCACTTAGATCAGTCTGCAGACGTCCATTTTCCATTATGCATGTCATTATCTTCATATACTTTCACATGCATAGTGGATTGTTATCATAAGTTGAAGTGGATCTCCACAAGTACAACCTGCCATGTGCATTTTCATTCCAAAAGCAAATTACTTATATGCACATCTTCAGGGGGAGCCCTTGCAACTTATGAAGACAATTCCTTATCCTTTACAATTTCACAGATTATATTCCCCGTTGAAAACTTCAACTAGTTTGTCATCAATCACCAAAAAGGGGGAGATTGTAAGTGCATCTAGTGCCACCCCTAGTTGGTTTTGGAGTATTGATGACAAACCTAGTTGAGGGACTAATGTGTTTGTGAGAATTGCAGGATAACACAGGTAGAAGTCCCTCATTGATTCGGTTTTCCTACCAGAGATGACCCCTAAAAATGTATGAAGACATTGAAGTCAAAGGTGGTATATGAAGATATTCACATTGAAGACTATGACAAGAGAAGACACCACATGAAGCCTATGGAGCTCGAAGACTTAGATCTTTCGTAGTTCTCTTTCTTCTGTGTTGAGTCATAGGAACCACCGTACTGTTAAGTGGGGTCCAAGAGAACCAGTCAGAATGACTGAAGTGATGCTTAAACAAAACCTATGTCTTAGAGTGAAGACTTTGAGAGCGAATCTTGTCTAGAGTCGGGCAAGTCAGCTTTGCTTGAAGCCCAAGTAAAGTTGTCATGTGAGTCTGAAATCTGACCGTTGGAACACGTGTCAGTTCCTTAGTGACCCAGGGTCATTTCGGACAAATCAGGTCGGGTTGCCAAGTGGCTATAAAAAGCCCACCCCCTACAACCATAAACGGTTGGCTGCTCAGATTCAGAGTACGGCTTTTGTCGTTTGAGAGCAACCCACCTTGAAGCCTTTGAGAGATAATTCCTTGCGAGGATAAAGCCCTAAACACCCAGAGCCAAAGAGAATTAGGCATCACTTAAGTCTTCTTGTCTGTGTGATCTGAAGACTTATTACACTTGAGGACTGTGCATCCTCCAGCCGGTTAGGCGTGGCGTTCTGAGCATCCAAGAGACATTGTGGATTGCCGGTGAACGAAGTCTGTGAAGGTTTGGGAGTCTACATTGAAGACTTACCAGAGTGATTGGGCGAGGTCTGTGTGACCTTAGCTCAAGGGGAATACAGTGAGGACTGGGTGTCCTGGGCTGTGTGTTCAGGACTGGGTGTCCGGGACTGTGTGTCCTAAGGTTTAAATACCTAGCCGCCCTAACCAGACGTACAGTTGTCACAGCAACTGGAACTGGTCCAACAAATCATTGTCTTCAGCGAGTCACTGGTTTCATCTTCCCTTCCCTTTACTTACTGTTACTCCTTGTGAAGTCATTGTATGTTCGCACTATCTTTTGTCTTCACTGAGTGACTGCGTGTTCTGTGTGGCTTCACAATATCTTCCTACCGGATCCTTACTACATTGCTGCTATTAGTCATTGTGCTTTCACTCTATTGAATACTTGACTATGGCTTTCCTAGTGTAGTCTACCTTCCGCTACAGGGTAATAGGTTTATTTCTATCGTTTGTCTTCATAACTTCCACGTTTTGAAGACTTTCATAAAAATCGCCTATTCACCCCCCCTCTAGTCGATATAACGCACTTTCACTCTCCCCATCTAGGGGGGAGTCCATGGAGGAGGAAGCACAAGGGGGAGAACCTCTCCTCCTCTCTCTCGGTGGCACCGGAGTGCCATCGAGAGGGGAATCATCGCCGCAGTGATCGTCTTCATCAACATCACCATCATCATCACCATCCTCATCTCTTTTACATGGTCCACTCTCCCGCACCCCGCTGTAATCCCTACTTGAACATGGTGCTTTATGCCACATATTATGATCCAATGATGTGTTGCCATCCTATGATGTTTTGAGTAGATATCTTTTTTCTTTGGGTTGATTGATGATCTAGATTGGTATGAGTTGTATGTTTTACTTTGGTGTTGTCCTATGGTGCCCTCCGTGTCGCGCAAGCGTGAGGGATTCCCGCTATAGGGTGTTGCAATACGTTTATGATTCACTTATAGTGGGTTGCATGAGTGACTGAAACACAAACCCGAGTAAGGGGGTTGTTGCGTATGGGATAAAGAGGACTTGATGCTTTAATGCTATGGTTGGGTTTTACCTTAATGATCTTTAGTAGTTGTGGATGCTTGCTAGAGTTCCAATCATAAGTGCATATGATCCAAGTAGAGAAAGTATGTTAGCTTATGCCTCTCCCTCATATGAAACTGCAATAGTGATTACCGGTCTTGTTAACGATTGCCTAGGACAATTCCTGTAACACCCACGCTGCGGCTATATCTCCCACGTGTTGGAGCACGAATTAGAGGCATAACCGCATAGTAGGCATGTCGCAAGAGGGGTAATCTTTACACATCCGATGTACCGAATGAGGAAGGGATAAAGAGTTGGCTTACAATCGCCACTTCACACAATACATAAATATAGTATTACATCATCCAGAATACAATCAAGGTCCGACTACGGAACCAAATAAAGAAATACAACCCCTAATGCTAGATCCCCGATCGCCCCGACTGGGCTCCACTACTAATCAACTAGAAACAAAACAACACAACGAACACGATCTTCATCGAGCTCCCACTTGAGCTCGGTTGCGCCACCTGCACTGGTATCATCGGCACCTGCAACTGTTTGGAAGTATCTATGAGCCACGAGGACTCAGCAATCTCACACCCTCGTGATCAAGACTATTTAAGCTTATGGGGTAGGAAAGGGTAGTGAGGTGGAGCTGCATCAAGCACTAGCATATATGGTGGCTAACATACGCAAATAAGAGCAAGAAGAGAAGCAAAGCATGGTCGAGAAGCTGTAATGCTCAAGAAGGGATCCTGAAACTACTTACGTTCAAGCATAACACGAGACCGTGTTCACTTCCCGGAATCCGCCGAAAAGAGACCATCATGGCTACACACACGGTTGATGCATTTTAATTAAGTTAAGTGCCAAGTTCTCTACAACCGGACATTAACAAATTCCCATCTGCCCATAACCGCGGGACGGCTTTCGAAAGTTCAAAACCCTGCAGGGGTGTCCCAACTTAGCCCATCACAAGCTCTCACGGTCAATGAAGGATATTCCTTCCCCTAGGAAGACCCGATCAGACTCAGAATCCCGGTTACAAGACATTTCGACAATGGTAAAACAAGACCAGCAAAGCCACCCGAATGTGCCGACAAATCCCGATAGGAGCTGGACATATCTCATTCTCAGGGCACACCGGATGAGCAGTCCGTACAACTAAAACCAACCCTCAAGTTTCCCCGAGGTGGCGCTGCAAGGGGCTCTAGTTTGGACCAATACTTAGAGGAGCACTAGCCCGGGGGGTTAAAATAAAGATGACCCCTGAGTCTGCAGAACCCAAGGGAAAAAGGCTTAGGTGGCAAATGGTAAAACCAAGGTTGGGCCTTGCTGGAGGAGTTTTATTCAAGGCGAACTGTCAAGGGGTTCCCATTATAACCCAACCACATAAGGAACGCAAAATCAAGGAACATAACACTGGTATGACGGAAACTAGGGCGCCAAGAGTGGAATAAAACACCAGGTATAAGGCCGAGCCTTCCACCCTTTACCAAGTATATAGGTGCATTAAGGTAAACAAGATATAGTAGTAATGATATCCCAACAATATCCATGTTCCAACAAGGAACAAACTCCAACTTCACCTGCGACTAGCAATGTTATAAGAGGGGCTGAGCAAAGCGGTAACATAGCCAAACAACGGTTTGCTAGGAAAGGTGGGTTAAAGCTTGACATGGCAATATGGGAGGCATGATATAGCAAGTGGTAGGTATCGCGACATAGCAATAGAGCGAGCAACTAGCAAGCAAAGATAGAAGTGATTTCGAGGGTATGGTCATCTTGCCTGAAATCCCGCAAGGAAGAAGAACGAGTCCATGAAGAAGACAAACGAACGTAGTCGAATGAATCCTCACAAACGCGACGTTATCGGAACTAACCCGAAGAAGCAACACCGGAAAGAAGCAAACAACATGGTAAACAACCATCACATGAACATGGCATGATGCACAATCAAGTATGATGCATGTCCGATTTAATGAGGCATGGCATGGCAAAATGCACAAGCACAACTACAAGTTAAGTGGAGCTCAATATGCAACGAGTTGCATATTGACGAAACACCACATTTAATTATTTAGTTCCCTCCTGTTTAAACTACTCAACAAAATTAAATGTTGTTAAGTATGGAAAGAGGTGAAGCATAATTAAATTAATGGTTTAGGCAAGTTTAAATGAGGTCGGAACAACAAACAAAAATTTCGGTAAATCCCCATATGCATTAGCAATTTAAAGCAACGACAATTTTAAACATTTTAATTGTTGTTATCATGATGCGGATGACATGAACAAGTTTATGCAAGTTTTATGAAAATGTTGCTAAGAGCATTATATGAAGCATTAGTCATCGTGGCGGAAACAAAAGGGGTGCCACGGCAACGATAACGAAAACGGTGCCACGGGAATGTCCCGGTTCCGGTAACTCGATTGAGATACCGATGCAAAAGAAGATGTGACGGGAGCGTGTCATGCGAGGATGGTGGGGTGCTCCCGGATACCGGGTTCCCACATGTTGGTGACAAGGCAAAAGAGGGGCAACGTGCACCGACAATTCGGACTCGAGGCGAACAAGGGTGCATCTCATACAACATGCATTCTCTCTCGGACGTTCGTTCTCAGCGGAGCGTTTCGAGGCGGACGGGTTCGATGGGACGTAGTGGTACTTTCGGTCCTCGGCGATGGAAGAGGTACAGACGTTCTCAAGGCACTTGTCGGTCCGTATTTGGTGTAGTTGTACATGGAAAACGTAGTGGTACTCGGAGTCTTGTCAAACCCAAGCGACGGTAGTCGTACACGACGCGTTGTGGAAGTAGTTGTACTCGCGGACTTTGGCAGCGGTAGTCGTTCAAGGTCTTGGCGGTTCGTCGTGCAGCCGTACATGTTCGACGTGGTACATGGTTCGAAGTCGTGCATGTCCCGTAGATGTTTAGGGTCACCGTGAGGAACTTGTAGAATCCAGGGTCTCAGTCATCGGTAGTGGTACACGCGTTTTCGGAGAGGTACTTGATGAATCCAACATTTTCGAGACGACGGTAGTGGTACATGTCATAGGTAGTGGAACTTGACGGATCCGAGCTCTTTGAGGGTCGTCGTGGTACTCGTTCATGTTGTAGTCGAACATGTTCAAGAAGAAACTTATGCGGCGTCGTGGAACTTGGCACATCCAAAGGGTACTTGACGGGTCCGAGGTCTCCGGCCGTAATGGAACTTGGCGAATCCCAAAACGTTCTTGACGATCCAAAATGGCACAAGTGAGATGCATATCCACGGAGTCTTCTGACTTGGGCTCTAGGTAGGATTTGAGGGTCTCGTTCAGGAGCACTCATGCAGAGAAGTGCCCGTGACCTGGTGGTGCTCGCCGGAGTAGCGGTGGCGAGGAGAAGAACCTCAGGTGGCGGAAGGCGCCAGCGAGCGCAGGGCGATGCAGGGAGCAGCATCAGCTCTAGGAACTTGACGTGGCGATGAAGCCGGCAGCGAGGAGAAAGGAGAAGGGGCACACCGGAGTAGCTGGTGTCGCCTGGTCACCGGCGTGGAGACGAGCGCGGGGTCGGGCGCTACTGCAGGGGTACTTGGGACCTGACGACAGCATGGCACGGGCGCCGGGGCCACCGGAGTTGGCCCCTCGGGTGGTGGCGCGGGGAGGACTCGGCCACGAGTCGACGAGCTCAACCAGCGAGGTCGCGCGGCGGGGCGAAGCGGCGTTCGGGCGGCGAGGTGGGGCGCGGCGACAATGGAGGTGGGGCGCAGCACAGCGGCAAGACGGCGACTGCTGCAGGGCGCCGGCGGCGGGCCAGATCGAGGAGGAAGGAGGCGAGGGGATCGGGGCGAGGGGTGCAGCGCGAGGAGGGAGAGATGAGGAGTGGGCGCTGCGGGAGGGAGAAATGGGATCGAGGGAAGGGAGTGGCGGCGCAAGGGAGGAGAGCAGGGAAGAGATGGACCGGGAGAGAGTGGAGTCGGGCTAGGGTTAGGTAGGGGTCGGCTGGGCCGGGAAGGTTTGGGCCGGTCTTGGGTGGGGAGGCCCAAGTGGCCAGCTGGGCTCTGCTCTCCCTCTACTTACTCTATTCAAAACAACAGAAAAAGAGAAAGAAAAGGGAAGAAAAGAAAAGGGTAGAGAAAGAGTTTGGGCACGGGGATAAATTTCCCGGACTCGCAAAAATGTGCATGTTCCAAGAAAAATGGAGTGGGCATTTTTGAAAGTTTAAATTCAAACTCGTTTGATTTAAAATCAAATGGTTTTGAAAGTGCTAGCGATCGACTAGAGGGGGGTGAATAGGCGATTTTTATGAAAGTCTTCAAAACATGGAAGTTTCGAAGACAAACGATAGAAATAAACCTATTACCATGCAGCGGAAGGTAGACTACACTAAGCAAGCCATAGTCAAGTATTCAATGAAGTGAAAGCACAATGACCAATAACAACTAGGCAGTATAGATCAGGTAGGAAGATAGTGTGAAGCCAATCAGAATAAGCAGTCACTCAGTGAAGACAAAAGATAATGCAATCATACAATGACTTCACCAGGACCAACAGTAAGTAAAGGGATGGGAAGGATGAAACCAGTGACTCGTTGAAGACAATGATCTGTTGGACCAGTTCCAGTTGCTGTGACAACTGTACGTCTGGTTAGGGAGGCTGAGATTCAACTCAGAAGACCACGTCTTCACCTATTCCCCTTGAGCTAAGGACACCCAGTCCTCGCCCAATCACTCTGGTAAGTCTACAAGGTAGACTTCCAAACCTTCACAGACTTCGTTCACCGGCGATCCACAATGACTCTTGGATGCTCAGAACGTGACGCCTAACTGGCTGGAGGATTCACAGTCCTCAAGTGTAATAAGTCTTTAGATCACACAGACAGGAAGACTTCAGTGATGCCTAACACTCTTTGGCTCTGGGTGTTTAGGGCTTTGTCCTCGCAAGGAATTCTATCTCAAAGGCTTCGAGGTGGGTTGCTCTCAAACAACAAAAGCCGTACACTAACTCTGAGCAACCACCCGTTTATGGGTGTAGGGGTTGGGCTATTTATAGCCACTAGGCAACCCGACCTGATTTGTCCGAAATGACCCTGGGTCACTAAGGAACTGACACGTGTTCCAACGGTTAGATTTCAAATACACACGGCAACTAAACTTGAGCTACAAGCAAAGCTGGCTTACCCAACTCTGGATAAGATTTGCTCTCATTGTCTTCGCTCGAAGACATAGGATTTTGGTTAAGCATCACTTCAGTCATTCTGACTGGTTCACTTGGACCCCACTTAACAGTACGGTGGTTCCTATGACTCAACAAAGAAGAAAAAGAACGACGAAACAACTAAGTCTTCGCGCTCCATAGTCTTCACACAGTTGTCTTCTCTTGTCATAGTCTTCAATGTGAATGTCTTCACATCCCACCTTTGACATCAATGTCTTCATACATTTTTAGGGGTCATCTCCGGTAGGAAAACCAAATCAATGAGGGACTTCTACCTGTGTTATCCTGCAATCCTCACAAACACATTAGTCCCTCAACCAGGTTTGTCGTCAATACTCCAAAACCAACTAGGGGTGGCACTCGATGCACTTACAATCTCCCCCTTTTTGGTGATTGATGAAAAACTGGTTGAAGTCTTTAACGGGGAATAAAATATGTGAAATTGTAAAGGATAGGGTATTGTGTTCATAAGTTGCAAGGGCTCCCCCTGAAGATGTGCATATAAGTAATTTACTCTTGGAATGCAAATGCACATGGCAGGTTGTACCTGTGGAGATCCTCTTCAACCTATGATGACAATTCATCATGCATGATATGATGTAACAAAGATAATGACATGCATAATGGAAAATGGACATCTACAAAATGATCTAAGTGCGGAATTTATCATCGCACATGCGGAATTTATCATCGCATCACAGAATAGCAAATAAGTAGCAGACGACCATCGAGTTTAAGTGTTACAACTCAAAGAACCAAATGTATCAAAAACGCAAAAACGAGAGTTGTAAGCACTTGGAAAATGTAGCAAAAAGTAAAGCAACCACCCATATTGACCCACTTGAAGACTATCAACTCATATGCTTCTCCCCCTTTTGTCAGTGAGGACCAAAAAGGTTTGAAGAGATAGAGCACCTACTCGTTCCCATGAGGAGCAGGCGAGGCAGCAGGGTCGTCGTTGAGATCTGGTGGTGCAGAGGAACTTGGTGCAGTGTCGACACGCGCTGAAGTTGGAGGAGGTGAAGTTGCATCATCTTGGTCATCGATGACTCTGGCATTTACGGTCGCAGCTGAGGACGAGTAGTCAGAGTCTTCAAGTGAGGGAGTCCGACGCACGTGAGCATTTCTGGGAGGAGTTGAGTCAAACTTGAACCGTTCGGTGAAGCCATCGTCTTGCAGATCAGCTTCAGCACTAAGTATGGTCAAACTCTTCCACGACCTCCGACAGGTTTCATGAGTGACAAAGGCATTCTTGGTGGCAAGATTGCGAATGCGGTTGACATCCACCAAGAGGCTTTGCATCTGACGCTTAAGCCAGTCGTGATGTTTGTCCTGTTTCTGATGCAGCGCGACAAGAAGCTCTCGATCATTTAGGACACGAGACCGTCTTCGAGGCCTTTGTGCAATGGTGCTACCAGTGGCATCAGTCTGAGCGCGAGGGGCACGTGTGTTACCAGCAAGAGGATAAACACGAGAAACTGCTGGAACTCCTTCAATAGGCTGGGTGAAGCTTTGGTGATCAACATTGTGAAGATAAAGGGGATCCTTAGCCAGCTCAGGGTAAATAGCTTCGACTGATAGGTCAACCTCTGGCAAGAATATGAGATGATTGCGCGCAGACGGCTGATAGTTGAAGGCGGAGTGACTTGATAAGACGCATGACCCATGGAGCATAGAATTTCAACCCAAAAAAGTAGGAGCCAGATGCAGCTAACTGCCTGATGAATAAGTCTTGAGCATTGAAGCTGATGCCATTGAAGATATAGAAAACCAAATTCTTCATTGCTCCTTCAAGCTTTGCTGCAGATGAATGTCCTTTGACAGGCCATAGAGTCTTCCTGATGATATGGTAAATGGTGCGAGGCAGGTACTCTAGGTCTTCAACAAAGAACTCAGATGGGTATTCAGCGTCGTGATGCAGAGGCTTCATCATGCTCAGCATTTGACTCATGTTGGGTTCTGGCATCTGAAAGATGCTTTCCAAGGCATTTTGGTGTTGTTGACAACCTGGTTCATAGTATTCACCAGGAGTGGGCAGGCATGTGAGCTCAATGATATCAAGAGCTTTAGCTTCATGATGGACATTGCCTATCGTCCACTCAAGGACCCAAGTCTTTGGATCCCTGTTGTAGCCTCGAATGTGAAGAGTTGCATAGAACTGTAGCAGAAGCTCTTCATTCCAGTGTTCCTTATATGTGACAAACTGCAACAGTCCAGCATCTCTGAAGCAATCCAACGCTTCTTCAAGGCAGGGCATGCCAGCTATAGCTTCAGAGTCGAGGCACATATGTGGAAATATGTGCTCTTGATTGTATAGGACGCATGAATAGTAGCTACGCTGCTGATAGCTCCAGAACCGATCTGATGAAATGTGAGGTCTGGTATAAGGGTTCTTGGAGCTGTTGAAGAAGGTGTAATGTGCCACGAAGCCATTCACATTGAAGACCCCAGGTGAAGTGGCAGTGCCTGGGAATTGTGGAAGTCTTGGCTTGGGCTTTTGGACATGGGGTCCGTGCTCGACATGATACTCAAATTGTGGACCCGCGGCAGGTGGAGGAACCAGAACGGGCCAGCAGACCATAACACGCTGACCACGATCAAATGCCAGCTCAATTGTATGCGGTCTTGGAGGGGGAACAGGAGCATTGCCATTGTCTTCATGGGCTTCAGGGGCCACATTGGGTTCAGGTGCTTGTACCTCAGGTGCTTAAGAATTGACTTCGGGTGCTGCAGTGGCTTCATATGCTTGGACTTCAGGCACCGCAGTAGCTTCAGGCACCGTATTAGCTTCAGCCATGACGACGTCATTGGCTTCAGCGGTGAGGTTGGTGGTCGCCTCAGGGTTGTTAACCTCCACTTCAGGAGCTGGAGGGTCGGACACGTTCTCCTCGAGAACAACATCTTGGTGGGACAGGGGTGTAGCAACTCTTTCAACTCTTGGTGCTTCTTCTTCATCGGCTGATGCAGCCGGAATATCTTCAGCCATTTTGGCTTCGGACTCAGACATGTGCATAGTGGGAGTGACTTGGGGCCTTGGTCCTTTGCGAAGCCTGCGTAATGCTGACGACACTTGTGGAGATGGAGTGCGCTGGGCCTCAAAGTCATCGTCTTCTTGCACTGGTGGGGTAGCTTGTGGTTGGGGAGAGCTTGGAGTGTCTTGTCGTTGTGGGTGATCAGCCCACGATGCATCCTGAGCAGTTGGCGTCAGAGGACGACCAATGCTGATGAGTTCGATGTGCGTGAGCACAGGCGATGATACCAATTGGTGCTCGATCTGAGGAAGGACCTCATCATCTTCAACATTGTCGTGAGGACCGATGTCTTCAGCTGCGGTGGGGTCAACAGCTGGATTGTCTTCAGCTTCAGGAGCCTCTGGAGAAGCAGGCTCATGAATTACCACTTGGCGTTCTTGATTTTCAGACGTAGGACGAGCCACTGAGATTGGCTCGACCTCAAGGGGCTCTGTGGGAGCAGCCCGATGTCTCTTCTTGGTTTTGCGTTTCTTGGTTAGAGGAGCATCATCAGTAGTTCCCTTGGTTTTGCGCTTTCTGGCTTCAACTTCAATAGCCCTTGTTTTCTTAAGTTCTGAAGCCACTGTGGGGACCTTAGGCTTCGAGCCTGTCATACTGGCTGGGAAGACAAGTGGATGTACCTCCTGCCTTGGTGCTTCGGGTTCTGCCACAGCCGGCTTCTTCTTCTTCTTGGCCGCCATTCTGGGGTCGATTCCTGGTCGCCCCAAGGCCTTGCGCTTTTCAGCCTCATTCTATCCTTGGACACATTTAGCAGCAAGATCCTTCATGAGCTCACGAGAACCTTTGGCTTCTTCGCGTTTGGTTCGGAATGCTTCCTTGAGCTCATGCATCATGGTCTGGAAGTTCTGAATGTCTTCAACATTGAGCTTGGTCATGTGCTTCTTGAACTGAGCCTTTTCATAATCTATCTTATGCTTCAGTTCAACAATCTTCTGAGCTAGAGCCAGCTCAGCAGCAATGGCTCCGTGAAAGGCGACGCTGAGGCCAATGGGATGCTGAAGATCATCAAAGCTGACATTTGGGCTGTCAAACTACTCATCAATGAATGTGTTGATGATTTCAACATCAAAGAGAGGAAGGTCATTGAAGATTTCTGCCTCTTGCTTGCTCTTGATCAACTGCTCAAGAGCATCATCGCCAAGATCGTTGTCGCTGGACAGATCAATGGCGTCATTGCGCAGAATAGCAGGAGCGGTCAGTGCTTGGCTAGTGGGTTGCAAGGGCATCTTCACTTTGGAGGGCTTGGAGATGCATGACAAATCTTCAGACTGCACACTGTGTTCAGGAGGTGCAGTGGCTAGAGGCTTCGCTCGTGAGGCCTTTGGTGCTGGGGAAGGCTTCGAAGCTTGAGGTTTCTTCAGCTTCTTTGGCTTCAGTGGTGCAGGCGCTTCGTCAGACTCAGCGTCGTCTGCAGGCTCATCCACGGATGTCCCTTGAACCATGATATGAGTGATGAGACCTTCTAGGTTGTAGAAGGGCCCAACAAGATTGGGTTCAGCTTAGCGTGTGCCATCGGCACGAGGAGCAGAGGGGCCTGGATTGAAGTCTAATCCCCGTGACTTCTTGTTTTCTTTGGCCGAATTCTTGGCAAATTGGAAGTTGCGCTTGAACAGATTATCGTCGCGGCACCACAATAATGAAGATGGGTCTGCATCTACAGGCTGTGGTCCACGGACCATGCAAGGATAGAAGCCTTGTTCAATGGCTTCAGCTCTGGACCTGGGTTGAAGATTTCTGTATAGAATGTCTCCCCATGGTCGTTTGATGGCATTCTTCTCAGCATACTCCTGGGTCACGAACCTGTACTTGAACCACTGTTCTGCCCAATATCTTCGAATCCATTGGATTCGAGTTTTTCGCTGATTGTAGTCCTCCTCTGGATCTATCTTGTACATCTCATAGAGGTCAGGAGGCAAATCTCTTGAGGTGTTGCCACGACGCTGTCTGCCACCCTTCCTTGCAGATTTATCTGGTGCCATGAAGTTGAAACTGAAAGGCTTCAAAGCTGTCAAAGTCTTCCATCTACTGGTCAGACAATAACTGGCTTCAGGAGAATTTATATGATGCTGTAAGAATTCTACAAATGAATGCAGACTGTGAGAACCAAGGGATTCTCCCACAGACATGTACCTGTGACAGCATTAAGGTGCGAGGGAAGGGGAAGAGGTCATATGCATTCTCAGAAGATTTTGAAGACAAATCAGTTTAGAAGACATTGACCTCATAGTGCGAGGACATTCACTCATAGATAGAGAGTTGGTTCCAGATTTTTACGAATCCACGAATAAGTACAAGTGAGGAATCTAACTACTTTGTGAAGCATAAGTGAACATACTTGGCATATTATGAGATGCAGTATGAAATAGATTCTACTTGTGTGAATAGAAACTGCTTGTGGTAGAAAATGATGAATCTATAGGATCAAAGGGACCGTAAAAAGGAGGTTTTATTTACCACACGAAGAACTGCTAGACGGAGTGGAAGAGGAGGCCGAGAAGTTCGAATCTTCCGTGCCCTAACTTAGCGATGGAGGACACCTACGGCGACAGCGGAGAAGACAATGTCCGCGGTCGGTGTGAAGACGGGGTCGGTGAGGTCGCGGCAGCAAAGTGCTTCGTCGCCGGCATCGTCGAGGGCTAGCGCTGGCGCTAGGGTTTGTGCGAGAGTGGAAGAAAGGATAATGAATGTGGTGATGCGTGTATATATAGGGATAGGGACGGCACAGTGTTATTACACAGGTGCCCCTGGCGATTCACATCTGAAGGACACGTGGCTATCATGCAACACATCGGATGTTGTTCCACGTTCCCACGCATGCCTGGATTGTCGGGTGGTCGTTCCCACTTCTCCGGGTTTCAGGTGAAAGGATTTAGCATTGAAAACGGATTAATGTTTGTCTCTGTGTCTTCTGCTGACAAGGATGTAGAGAAGACATTTTGACAGTGTCAATAGAATGCATATGATTTGGATAGATAGACTTAGGAAAGAAGCATAGAGGGGTTAGGGTCCGATCACATTCACTTAGTTCAAAAGATTCAGTAAGAAGCCATAGCTATAAGTGAATGCTGTAGAGGACGGAAACCAAATCAGTATGTTGAAGATAAACATGAGGACATTTTAACATTGAAGACAAACAAAATGCGAAGACTTTGCAAATGTAACGCCATGAGAAAAACACTTCAAAGGGAAAAAATTTGGTGGTGGCATTACCCACCGTATAGGAAATATTAGACCCAGACACGGTGCACAATTATCGTGGCGCTCCGAAGTCAAATTCCACGTTAATATATTCACACTTAGAATGTAAGTATTCATTGATTGAAGATATACTTTACTTTGTGTGTTGCACATCTAAGTCATCAACATGCTTAAGTGTTAGGATGTGTGCCTGATCACATGACATTTGAGGATTCCAAGATATTTAGCTCACACCGTAACTTGCAAAACCTCTTCTCATCCAAGGGCTTGGTGAAGATATCTGCCAATTGCTCTTCAGTGTTGACGTGTATGATATCAATATCTTCCTTCATAACATGATCTCTGAGAAAGTGATGACGAATTTCAATGTGCTTTGTCTTCGAGTGCTGGACTGGGTTGTTGGCAATCTTGATGGCGCTTTCGTTGTCGCAGTAGAGTGGCACTTGCTTCAGATGAATGCCATAGTCTTTGAGTGTTTGCTTCATCCATAGAAGCTGAGCGCAGCAAGATCCAGCTGCAATGTATTCAGATTCAGTAGTGGAGAGAGATACACATTTCTGCTTCTTTGAAGACCAACATACAAGTGATCGTCCCAGAAAATGACATGTGCCTGATTTAGACTTGTGATCCACCTTGTCACCAGCATAATCAGCATCCGAGAATCCAACTAGAACAAACTTTGAGCCCTTTGGATACCATAATCCTAGTGTTGGGGTGTGAGCCAAATATCTAAGAATTCGCTTCACGGCTAAGTGATGCGATTCCTTTGGTGCCGCTTGGAACCAGGCACACATGAAAACACTAAGCATGATATCTGGCCTAGATGCACATAAATAAAGCAAAGAACCAATCATGGAGCAGTATACCTTTTCATCGAACTCTTTACCATTGTCGTCGGGACCCAGATGATGTTTGGCTGGCATTGGCGTCATGTAGCCTTTGCAGTCTTGCATTCCAAATTTCTTCGGGCAATCTTTGAGGTATTTCTCTTGAGATATGAAGATGACGTTGCGTTGCTGACGTATTTGAAGACCAAGGAAGAACTTCAGCTCACCCATCATGGACATTTGATATTGCTCTTGCATCATATATCCAAACTCTTCACTTTATTTCTGATTAGTGCAGCCGAAGATAATTTCATCCACATATATTTGGCACACAAACAGTTCATCGTCATATGTATTCGTGAAGAGAGTGGGATCTAGAGAACCAGGTTTGAAGCCTTTGCTCTTCAGGAAGTCTTTGAGTGTGTCATACCAAGCCCGAGGGGCTTGTTTGAGGCCATACAATGCCTTGTTGAGCTTGTACACCATGTCAGGATGTTTTGGATCTTCAAAGCCAGGTGGTTGTGCAACATACACTTTATTTATGTTTTGCATAGGCCAGTAGTATGCGTATGGCTTCAAGCCTAGCCATAGGAGCAAATGTTTCATCGAAGTCAATCCCTTCAACTTGAGTGTATCCTTGAGCAACGAGACGAGCTTTGTTTCTGATAACTTGACCATGCTCATCTTGCTTGTTGTGATATATCCATTTAGTGCATATTATATTGTGCTTACGAGAACCAGGACGCTTAACCAGTTCCCAAACATTATTCAGCTCAAACTGCTGGAGCTCTTCTTGCATGGCTTGAATCCATTTAGGTTCCATGAAGGCTTCATCAACTTTCTTGGGTTCAGATATTGAGACGAATGCGAAGTGCCCACAAAAGTTAGCTAGCTATGTTGCCCTTGAACGAGTGAGTGGACCTGGTGCATTGATGCTATCAATTATCCTTTCAATCTGTACTTCATTTGCAACACGAGGATGGACAGGACGAAGATTTTTCTCTTGCTGATCATTGTCATCATTAGAAGGATTGTCTTCAGGCTGAGCTTCAGATGGTATGATTTCTCCAGTTCCCATAAGTTTGATTGATTCACTGGATGGAACTTCATCTAGCACATTTGGCAGGTGCTCTCTTTGTGAGGCGTTAGTCTCATCGAACCGCACATCCACAGTTTCAACCACTTTATAGTGAAAGAGGTTGAAGACTCTGTAGGAGTGCGAATCCTTTCCATATCCAAGCATAAAACCTTCATGTGCTTTCGCTGCAAATTTTGAAGTGTGATGTGGATCCTTGATCCAGCACCTGGCGCCAAATACTCTGAAGTAACTGACATTTGGCTTCTTGCCAGTAAGGAGCTCATAGGATGTCTTGTTCAGAAGCTTGTGAAGATAAACACGGTTGATGATATGGCATGCAATATCAATGGCTTCAGGCCAGAACTTTCTTGGAGTCTTGTATTCATCAAGCATCGTCCGGACCATCTCAATAAGTGTTCTGTTCTTGCGTTCCACGACGCCATTCTGCTGCGGCATGTACGGAGCTGAGAATTCATGTGTGATGCCCAAAGTATCAAGATAAGTATCTAGGCCAGTGTTCTTGAATTCAGTGCCATTGTCACTTCTGATGTGCTTGATCTTGACGCCATAGTTGTTCATGGCTCGATTGGCGAAGCATCTGAAGACATCCTGCACTTTAGTCTTGTAGAGGATTATATGCACCCAAGTATATCTTGAATAATCATCAACAATGACAAAGCCATAGAGACAGGCAGTATTAGTAAGAGTTGAGTAATGAGTGGGACCGAAAAGGTCCATGTGGAGCAGTTCGAAGGGTTGAGTCGTTGTCATGATTGTCTTCGAGGGATGCTTGGCCCTCGTCATCTTTCCTGCTTCACAGGCACCACATAAGTGATCCTTCTTGAACTTGACGCCCTCGATGCCTATGACATGCTTCTTCTTTGCAAGGGTGTGCAGGTTCCTCATGCCAGCATGCCCTAGCCTCCGATGCCAGAGCCAGCATTCAGAAGCTTTTGCTAGAAGACATACGGCAAGTTGTGGTCCTGCTGAGAAATCTACCACGTACAAATGATCTTTTCGATACCCTTCAAAGACTAGAGACTTGTCAGATTCCATTAGAACAAGGCAACGATATTTTCCAAACATCACAATCATGTTCAAATCGCAAAGCATTGAGACAGACATTAAGTTGAAACCAAGGGATTTAACAAGCATGACTTTATCCATCTGTTGATCCCTTGAGATTGCAACTCTACCTAGACCCAATACCTTGCTTTTACTAGTGTCAGCAAATGTGATGTGACTTTTGTCAGATGGACGTAAGGTTGAGTCCATGAGAAGACTTCGCTTGCGAGTCATGTGATTAGTACACCCACTCTCAATAATCCATTCTGAAGCAGCTGGTGTCGTACCCTACAGTGCAGTTAGGGGGATAGGCTTCACGAAGAGAATTGTGAAGCATAAACATTTGACGAGCAAGTGGATTATGAAATCTTAGATCGAGGTTAGGACTGATAGGGCAAGTAGCAAGCGACTCGGGAACAAAATACATAATAAGACCATTTGGGCATTTGATCTTGCACCCTACAAGATGTTTGATTGTCGGCTGGAGACCTTTCCCTGAAAAAGAGAGTTAAGCTTTCTTAGCCACCCACATCTTCAAGGGTGGCTACGAAGCAATGAGTCTAAGTGCAGCATCTGAGAATTTTGGCTTTGGAGCCCTAGCAAAAAGTCTTGCAGGTGGACAATAGTACTCATAAGAATAAGCAGAGTAGTTCTTGGTCTTATGAACACGACAGTTTGATGAAACGCGCTCATATTCATAGGCCTGAGTATGGCTTCCCTGCAAAACATTTGCATTAGTGCGACTTAGGTGAGTCCTTTGTGTATGAAGCCTTTGGACCATATGAAGCCTGTGGTCTGGGGTTTTTCTTCTTCACTTGTGGTGTCATCATGACATTCACAGGAAGATTCTCCAGCAACCTTTTCGGCACCCAGACTTTCTTCACAGGTGGCCCATTCCTGCAGTTAGTACCAATATACCTGGCAAACACTTCACCATTCTGATTCTTAAATAGTTTATAGTTTGCATCAAAGGATTCATCAATAACAATGGGATTAGCACAATTGAAGCCTGGTAGGGTGGATGGATCCACTGAGGGTTCCTTTGTAGCAACCCATGTGGTTTTGGGGTACTGCTTAGGTTTCCAGTAAGAGCCATCAGCATTCATTTTCCTTTCGAACCCAAGACCCTCTTTTCTAGGGCTTGGGTTCAGGATCTACCTTTTGAGGACATCACATAGTGTCTGATGCCCTTTGAGACTTTTATACATCCCTGTTTCAAGCAATGTCTTCAACCTAGCATTTTCATCAGCAATCGCAGTGGTATCCTCAGTAGAGGGGTTAGTTACCACATGAACAGTTGAAGATATTGCAATAGTAGCAGCAGTAGAACATCCAGGAACAGAAGTAGCATTGTCACGCTCAATGCATTTAAGACATGGTGGTTCAAATCCTTCCTGAGCGGGACTGATCTATTTGGCGCGAAGTGACTCGTTTTCCTTTTGAAGATTTTCATGAGCCGCTCTCAATTTCTCAAGTTCTTGCTTCCTTTGAAGATAATCATAGGAAAGCTTTTCATGAGTTGTTGAGAGCGTTTCATGACGACTTTCAAGTTCCTCATACTTAACATGAAGATTTTTATGTCCTTAATTAAGGACTGAGATCGAGTCATTTCAGCGTCTAACAGGTCATCGCTTTTGTCTAATAGTTTTTGAATATGTTCCATAGCTTTCTGTTGTTCAGTTGCAATTTTAGCAAGTGTTTTGTACCTGGGTTTGGAACCACAATCAGATTCATCTTCACTGGATGTTTGATAGTGAGTAGTGCGTGTGTTTACCTTGGCACCGCGTGCCATGAAGCAGTAGGTGGGAGCAGAGTAGTCCTTGTCATTTGCATCGGTGTCGGTGATGAAGTCATTGTCTTCAGTGTTGAAGATGGACTTGGCAACGTATGCTATAGCCAGACTCGCAACGCCAGAATCGGACTCCTCCTCGGACTCCACCTCCGCCTCCTCAGAAGCGGACTCCTCCTCTGAATCCATTTCCTTGCCAAGAAATGCACGAGCCTTGCCAGATGAGCTCTTCTTGTGTGATGAAGACTTTGAGGAAGACTTTGAAGAAGACTTTGAGTATTTCTTCTTCTTCTTGTCGTTAGAATCATACTCCTTGCTCTTCTTTTTCTTCTTGTTCTCATTGTCCCACTGTGGACACTCAGAGATGTAGTGGCCAGGTTTCTTGCACTTGTGGCATGTGTTCTTCTTGTAGTCATGAGCAGAAGCTTCATCATTCCTTGAGCTTGATCGTGAAGACTTTCTGAAGCCTTTCTTCTTGGTGAATTTTTGGAACTTCTTCACAAGCATAGCAAGCTACGTTCCAATGTCTTCAGGATCATCAGAACTGCTGTCAGATTCTTCTTCAGATGAGGAGACAACTTTCGCCTTCAAGGCACGAGTTCGCCCATAGTTGGGACCGTAGATGTCTCTTTTCTCAGAAAGCTGAAACTCATGTGTGTTGAGCCTCTCAAGTATGTCAGACGGATCGAGTGTCTTGAAGTCAGGACGTTCTTGAATCATCAGGGCTAGGGTGTCAAATGAGCTGTCAAGTGATCTCAGGAGGGTCTTGACGACTTCATGCTTGGTGATCTCGTTAGCACCGAGGGCTTGAAGCTCATTTGTGATGTCAGTGACTCGATCAAACGTGAGCTGGACATTCTCATTGTCATTTCTCTTGAAGCGGTTGAAGAGGTTGCAAAGGACACTGATTCTGTGATCTCTCTGGGTTGAGACGCCTTTGTTGACCTTGGAGATCCAGTCCCAGACTAGCTTAGATGTTTCCAAAGCACTCACACGGCCATACTGTCCTTTGGTCAGATGACCACAGATGATGTTCTTGGCAGTGGAGTCCAGTTGAACGAACTTCTTGACATCAGCAGCGGTGACACCTTCACCAGCCTTGGGAACGCCATTCTTGATGACATACCATAGGTCGACATCAATGGCTTCAAGATGCATGCGCATATTATTCTTCCAGTAGGGATATTCAGTTCCATCGAAGACTGGGCACGCAGCGGAGACTTTGATTATCCCTGCAGTCGACATAGCTAAAACTCCAGGTGGTTAAACCGAATCACACAGAACAAGGGAGTACCTTGCTCTGATACCAATTGAAAGTGCTAGTGATCGACTAGAGGGGGGTGAATAGGCAATTTTTATGAAAGTCTTCAAAACATGGAAGTTTCGAAGACAAACGATAGAAATAAACCTATTACGATGCAGCGGAAGGTAGACTACACAAAGCAAGCCATAGCCAAGTATTCAATGAAGTGAAAGCACAATGACCAATAGCAACTAGGTAGTATAGATCAGGTAGCAAGATAGTGTGAAGCCAATCAGAACAAGTAGTCACTCAGTGAAGACAAAAGATAATGCAATCATACAATGACTTCACTAGGACCAACATTAAGTAAAGGGATGGGAAGGATGAAACCAGTGACTCATTGAAGACAATGATTTGTTGGACCAGTTCCAGTTGTTGTGACAACTGTACGTCTGGTTAGAGAGGCTGAGATTCAACTTAGAAGACCACGTCTTCACCTTATTCCCCTTGAGCTAAGGACACCTAGTCCTCGCCCAATCACTCTGGTAAGTCTTCAAGGTAGACTTCCAAACCTTCACAGACTTCGTTCACCGGTGATCCACAATGACTCTTGGATGCTCAGAACGTGATGCCTAACCGGCTGGAGGATTCACAGTCCTCAAGTGTAATAAGTCTTCATATCACACAGACAGGAAGACTTCAGTGATGCCTAACACTCTTTGGCTCTGGGTGTTTAGGGCTTTGTCCTCGCAATGAATTCTCTCTCAAAGGCTTCGAGGTGGGTTGCTCTCAAACGACAAAAGCCGTACACTAACTCTGAGAAGCCACCCGTTTATGGTTGTAGGGGGTGGGCTATTTATAGCCACTAGGCAACCCGACCTGATTTGTCCGAAATGACCCTGGGTCACTAAGGAACTGACATGTGTTCCAACAGTCAGATTTCAAACACACACGACAACTTTACTTGAGCTACAAGCAAAGCTGACTTACCCAGCTCTGGATAAGATTTGCTCTCATTGTCTTCGCTCGAAGACATAGAATTTTGGTTAAGCATCAGTTCAGTCATTCTGACTGGTTCACTTGGACCCCACTTAACAGTATGGTGGTTCCTATGACTCAACAAAGAAGAAAAAGAACGACGAAACAACTAAGTCTTCGCGCTCCATAGTCTTGACATGTTGTCTTCTCTTGTCATAGTCTTCAATGTGAATGTCTTCACATCCCACCTTTGACATCAATGTCTTCATACATTTTTAGGGGTCATCTCCGGTAGGAAAACTGAATCAATGAGGGACTTCTACCTGTGTTATCCTGCAATTCTCAAAAACACATTAGTCCCTCAACCAGGTTTGTCGTCAATACTCCAAAACCAACTAGGGGTGGCACTAGATGCACTTACAGGTTTGCACAGGAAGTGAGTGTTGGGAAGGTCCAAAAATGTTCCGGATTTTTGGGGAAGCTCTGGAATATGATGAAAGAAAAATATGGCAAGGTTTGTGGAACAAACTTGAAATAGAACAGGCCTGGGGAATATTTGCTAGTGTGTTAGAATATTTATTATAGCTCCCTAATAATATTGGGAGACTTTTATATGTTGTAAAGAGAAATCACCATGTGCATTTCCCTCGATTTAAATGGATCGAAGATCCATGCAATTTATTTAGTTGAGTTTTAAAACGGGTTGCATGATGACATGATGCAATGCACATGATGCAATGATGAATGGAACGAACCAAACAACTCACACGACGAAACCCGGAAATCAAGGAAGGCATCTGAAGCTCCGGTCTTGGGGCGTCACAACACTCCACCACTACGAGAGGAGCTCGTCCCGAGATCTAGGATGGCACCAGAGGGAAAACGAAAGATGAAGAGGTAAAACAAAGTTGCTTCTTTGACAAACGAGTGAAACCAAAGAACCTTAGAGGTTGAACAACTTCGAGAAAAGAATACAACGGAGATGAACAAAGTTGAAACCACTCCGTTAGAAAAGAGGAACAAGGAGCCTTACTAGAGCCTTGTAGGTTGAAAGACATAAGAAAAAGGGTTGCAATGGACAATAAGTACATGCAAGCACTCCGGTAGAAACAAGATGTACAAGGAACGATAAAAATCAATTACGACAACACTCTGATTGGAAAAAAGGAAGGCATAGAATATGAAACTTGACAAGATGAGAGGATACTTGAAGAAATCAACAACACACTGCCTCCGGAACAATTGAAAGAATGGCACAAGGGTAAGAAATATTTCAGAAAGCACTCCGGTTAAATGGATAAGCATGAAAAGAACACGATCCTCACACTTCGAGAAGATGAGTGAGGAGAGCAACATCATAATGCCTCCGTAAGAGAGAATAGAAGATAAATCACTGGAATGAAAGAATGGAGGAGAAAATGCCAACTTCTGCCACAAAATAGCGTGGGGAGCACCCTTCCAAGAAGGTTATAACGGAGTTGTTGGAAAAACCAACAACGAAAAGAGTAAGCTTGTTGTGGGCTTATGGAAAACATCTCGAAATCTTGAGGTGAAATTCTGACACTAACGAAAAACAATAGATTGGATTGATATGAACAAGGAGACGAGAAACTTATTTCACCGGAAGGATAAATGAAGAACTTGGGTCATTTATAAGCACCATAAATAGCAACAATCCTTAGGGAAAGCTTTAGGTGAAATATAACCCAATATAACTCCAATGGAGAGATTGATGGATTGAGAAGAGCTCATTCTCAATGAAATTGATGGGTTTAACTATCTCATACTTGACAACTTGCGAACCATGAAACACGAATGGAAATTGTCAAGAAAGACATAACACCACCTAAAAATATAAGGTAGAAGGAATTTCACCACCTAAAAATATAAGGTAGAAAGACATAACACCACCTAAAAATATAAGGTAGAAGGAATTTCACTTCGGAATGCAAGATAAAGAATACTTGAGCTCCTCTAAAAAGAATCTCGATGAACACTTCGAGAAGGAATTAAATCTTTGATGAACCATCATGTAGAGCCTCCATGAAGAACTCCAGTAATAAAAGCATGATCAAACGAAAGGAAAGAGAAGTTGAAAACACAAGGTGAATCCTTGCAATGAGATAGATGGAGCTTCATGGTGACATAATTGGGATATCTTGGAACTCCAAGAAAGAAAAGATGAACAAAAGAAATCAAGAATTTATTCATCATGAACAAACTCCGAAGGAAGGAATTGATCACTGTAGGATTTCGGGTTCCGGCAGACCCTTGAGGTTCCAACACTGTGGTGCGCGCGGAGATTTCACCTCGTACCTACCTGCACCCCTCCGCCATGCTAGGATCTAAACTGAGGAAAGAACAACACAAGAGACACAGGGCTTATACTGGTTCGGGCCACCGTTGTGGTGTAATACCCTACTCCAGTGTGTGGTGTGGTGGATTGCCTCCTGGGCTGATGATGATGAACAATACAAGGAAGAACAGCCTCGTGAGGGTCTGTTCTTGGCTGAGGCGATGAACTGCTGGGAGGAGTTCAGCCACCTCTCTCTCACTCTCTCTCTGCTCTCCTCCGACAGACCCCCTTGCTGTGTGGGTGGCTGGTCCTATTTATAGAGGCCCTGGTCCTCTTCCCAAATATTGAGCGGGAAGGGAGCCAACAATGGCGGGCTAATTTCAAGGGGGACAACAAGTTTCAGCTATCCTGACAAAAGTAGTCTTCGCCTACGCAAAGCTCTGGTGATGACGCCGTCTTGGGCTCCACGGTGACCTCCATCTCGTAGTCCTCCTGGTCTTGGTCTCGTTGCACCGGAATGGAAACCTTTGCCTGATGCCTCGGTACTCCGCGGCTGCGCTTGCCCCCTTTGCACCAAAGAGGAAAGGAGGACGATGCGCGGGCTGGCACCCGCCTGGCACCCTGAGTTGTCATGGCTTGCGTCATGGGCACCTCGTGAGGTACCCCGCCTTGATCTCTCCGCCTCCTCGTGAGCCAGCCTGACGAGGCCGTGCCTGAGGAAGCTTCGCGTCGTCCGCCCCGCGAGGCTTGGCCCCTCGCGAGGGTCTTGGGTTTGTGTTGGTGAAGATGGGCCGTGCTGGGCCCCCCTTTGAGCCACGCCGCAGGCCGCAGGCAGGCAAGTCTGGGGACCCCCATTCCCAGAACGTCGAAAGCAGCCCCCGGGCCCAAGGCGCGCCCGGACATGGCCGTGAGGGGAGGCGGAAGGGCAAGAGCGAAGCGCCGCGGGCCCTAACATCCTGCGGCCTTGGGCGCCGCGTGGCGGTTGATTGGACGTGGGCGTCTCCACTTCCCCATGGTGCCTCGGCAACTGCACTGACTGGACAAGTCCCTGCATGCAAAATAGGTCATGATTACCTGCGATCGTGGAGGTCGGCGGTTGGCCTTCGCCGGCCATAAGTACGGAACGACGCGCGCCCTTCCAGTCCACCCCTTCTTGCTTCTCCTTCTTCTTCATGGCCCCGTCGAGGAGGTTCTCGGCCGCGGAGAAGGGGAAGGCTTGCCAGGCAGAGCATGCCTCTCCCCTGCCCAAGCGCGGCCGAGGGCGCCCCCGCAAACATCCTGTGGCCACCACGGCAGCTCCCCGCGGCCGCGGAGACGCTTTCCAGCGCGGTGGCGGGCGGATTGCTGCGGCCGGGGGGGTGCACTCCGGCTGCGCGCCCCCCTATGCCGCGCTTTCGCGCTGTAGAGGTGCTGCCGGAGTTCGTCGTGTGGTCGGCGGAGCCGACTAGCACCCGGATCCCACTTCCTCGCTTCCTCCTTGGCGAGGTCCCGGCCGGCGCCCCGGGCGGCCTCTGGCTTCAGGCCGACGGCTGCTGCAGCCGGGCCTCATGGGTTTCACTGGAGGTCTCCGCAGCCGGGAGCCTGGCCCTGGCCCGCGGTTGGCAGATGTTTGTCCACGCGCGTGGCCTGGGCCGTCGGTGCACCCTATACTTCAGGTTCGACGGCGATGCCACCCTCTACGTGAGGGTGTTTGGGGAAGATGGTCGCCGCGCAGGGTGTTGCCCCGAGGGCGACGACCGCGGCTGGGAACCCGGCTCCGGCGATGATGGAGAGGACGGCGCTCGCGGGGCTGGCGGCGCTCAAGGTTCCTCAAGCTGCTCCGGTTCTTCTTCAGGCGGCGACTCTCCTAGTGGTGGCCGCAGCCAGCCCCCACGCCGTCGTATCTGCTTGGGGGGGTGGTGGCACGTCCACCCACCGTCGCGCCCTGGTGAAGCGCGAGAGGGAGTCCGCCTGAGCTCCGGAGGCAGCTTGGGCTTCCCTGCGGGCCGATGTGAGGCGAGCCGCACCAGATTTGTTTTTTTCTCTTCCCTTTTCCTGCATAAAGAAGGACAGCAGTGTGGTGCCCCGCGGGGGCGTGTATGGGTTATTGCTGTTAATTATCGTTTTGCTTTCTTCATCGTACCTTCCGACTATGTGCCTGCGCGTGGATGGTTCCCGGCCCCAGCCATGGGGGCGACCGACCCAGGCCCTGTGTTTGTGTCGCGGTGCCCGAGGGGCACGGACTGGAGGGGTGCTCCTGCAAGGGGCCCAGGTCGCGAACCCTTTGAGTGACTAGGATAGGAACACTCGCGAGGGCGCTCGGCTCTCCCCCTCGCGAGGCCTTGCACAAGAGAAATCAAGGCAGGAGCGTGAAAAGCCGAAGAACCGCGAGCCAAAGACGGCAACAACCTCAATAAAACTTCAAATGGAGAAGAACAAGCCAACTGCGGAAAGCAAACGAAAAGCCGCGTTCGGCACCTAGTCTAGTCTTCGACGTCTTCTCACCAGCGCGGAGCTAAGTGCTGCCACTGGGCGTGGGAGGGAGCCCCAGGGCCTGAGGCCGGCGCTCCTGAGACTCCAGGGCGTGTACAGCCCCAACTCATTATTACGTGAGAGTGTCACGGGCGGCGAGCTTCACAGGCGTTCGCCTTGCTTCACAGGCTCCGGGCCTTTTCCAAAGCGCGATAGCTTCACAGGCTCCGGGCCTTTTCCAAAACGCGATAGCTTCACAGGCATTCACCTTGCTTCACAGGCTCCGGGCCTTTTCCAAAACTCCATAGCTTCACAGGCATTCGCCTTGCTTCACAGGCTCCGGGCCTTTTCCAAAATGCGATAGCTTCACAGGCATTCGCCTTGCTTCACAGGCTCCGGGCCTTTTCCAAAACGTGATAGCTTCACAGGCATTCACCTTGTTTCACAGGCTCCGGGCCTTTTTAGGGGTAGAACCTCCGGAGGTGCTGGATGTTCCATGCGTTCTGGACCGGCACTCCCTCTTGAGTCTCCAAGAACGCTGAGCTGGGCCTGGAAACATGAACAACCTTGAACGGGCCCTCCCACATGGCAGAGAGCTTGTGCAGCCCCTCCCTAGAGAGGACCCGCCTGAGCACGAGGTCTCCTACCTCGAGTGTCCTGGGGCGGATGTTGCGGCAGTGATATCGCCATAGCGCTTGTTGGTACCTCGCCGCTCGTAGCGCGGCTTCTCGGCGACGTTCCTCCCCCAGCACGAGGTCCATCCCCCGCATGGCGTCCTGTTGCGCCTCGTTGAACGCCAGGACCAGCGCGGAGCGACGTCTAACCTCGTGAGGGAGGACCGCTTCGGCTCCGTAGACCAGGAAGAACGGGGTCTCCCCAGTCGGCTTGGTCGCGGTTGTGCGGATGGACCACAACACGGACTGAAGCTCGTCGTATCAACCTCTGCCGCAGGCCTCCAGCTTCTTCTTGAACGTCCTGGTCTTGAGGCCCCTCAGGACCTCCGCATTGGCTCGCTCAGCCTGGCCATTGCTTCGGGGGTGCGCCACTGAAGCGTAGCATATCTGCGTTCCAAGGTTAGTACAGTATGTTTTGAAGAGGTTACTGGTGAACTGCGAACCGTTGTCCGTGATGATGCGATTCGGCACCCCGAACCGGCTCACGATGCCCTTGATGAACTTGACCGCGGAACCCGCAGGGATGGTGCGGACAGCCTCCACTTCAGCCCACTTGGTGAACTTGTCTATAGCAACGTAAAGGTAGTGGTAGCCCCCTGGCGCCCGAGGAAACGGACCCAAGATGTCGAGCCCCCAGACTGCGAATGGCCACGAGAGGGGGATAGTCTGCAAGCCCCCTTCTGGTTGATGGATCTGCTTGGCATGGAACTGGCAGGCCTCACAAGCTTTCACTAGTTCAACGGCGTCATTGAGCGCGGTGGGCCAATAAAACCCACTGCGGAACGCCTTGCCGACGAGGGTCCGTGACAATGAATGATGTCCGCAGTCCCCGCCGTGTACATCTTCCAGTAGTTCCTTCCCTTGCTCCCTGGAGATGCAGCGCAGGGATACATCGTTTGGTCGCTTCCGGTAGAGCTCTCCATCTCTGATGCAGTATGCCGTGGCCTGGCGTGCCACTCGCTCTGCTTCCTCCTCCTTCTCCGGTAGGGTCCCTTGCGTCAAGTAGCTCCGGAGCTCCGTGATCCAACATCCCTCCTAAGGTTCCATCGTCAGGAGCAGGCGTGCTCCTGAGGCCGGGCCACAGGCCGGAGCTCCGGACGCAGGTGGCTGGGGGAGCTCCTCCCGGGGCTGAGCCGTGTTTGATAGTGACGGCAAGGCTGAAGGCTTGAAGAGCCGTTCCTCGAAAACGCCAGGCTCCTGAGGTAACCGCCTGGACGCGCGTTTGGCGATGTCATCGGCCTCTTGATTGGTGCCACGGGGCACATGCTGCAACTCCAACCCCCAGAACTGCTTCTCCATCCTGCGGACCTCTGCAAGATAGGCCTCCATGTGCTCAACCTTCGGCTCGTACACCTTGTTGGAGAAATTGACAAGGAGCTGCGAATCGCCCTTGATGGTGAGGCGTTTCACCCCCAGGGCAGCTGCGGCCTTCAAGCCCGCTATTAAACCTTCATACTCCGCTATGTTGTTGGAGACCTTTTCGCCTTGCTGGAAACAAAGCTACACGGTGTAATAGAGTTTGTCCTAGGTGGGCGATATAAGCACCGCCCCAGCCCCTGCGCCATGTCTGGAGAACGCCCCATCGAAGTACATGACCCAGCCTTCTGGCGCCTTGCTTCCCGGGGACAGGGACCGATCCTCGTCGGCCTTGAGGCCTGGCGCCTCCGTCCATTCTGCCACAAAATCCGCTAACGCTGCTCCCTTGATGACTCTGGTCATGCTGAATTCGAGCTGAAACACTTGCAGCTCTATGTTCCACTCAGCGACTCTCCCAGCTGAATTGGGGCTCTTGAGCACCCTCTCCAGGGGGTATGACGAGACGACCTTGATGGGGTGACCCTGAAAATAGTGCCGCAGCTTGTGCGAGGCCACCAGTAGCGCGAGGAGGAGTTTCTGGGGCATAGGGTACTGCGCCCTTGCATCCCGCAACACTGTGCTGACGAAGTACACTGGGTGCTCAACGAGGTGGAGTGCGTCAGTGCTGGCGGCTCCCTTTGGAGACCATGGCTCCTCTCGAGACAATGAGGCCTCCTGAGACTGGCCATCTGGGAGAGGGGCCTCTCCTGCCTCTAGTGCGCCCCTCTGCGGCGGCTGGTCCTCATCAGCTGCTGCGGCGGCTTCTGTGGGCCTTCCTCGTACCAGCTCCACCTTGTCCCGGGCTGCTGCCGCAGTTTTGATTCGACGCTCCTCTCTGACTGCCACCAGGGCTGCGCTGGTGGAGTAGGGAGTGGTGGCGAGGTAAAGCACCAGGGGCTCTTGAGGGCGCGGAGCCACCATGACCGGTGGGCTGGTCAGGTATTTCTTGAGATCCTGGAATGCCTTGTCGGCCTCTTCAGTCCACTTGAAGGGCCCCTTTTTCTTCATTAGCTGGAAGAAGGGTAGCGCTCGCTCCCCCAACTTGGAGATGAAGCGCCCTAGCGCGGTCACGTGCCCCGTGAGTTTCTGCATTTCTCTGAGGGTCTTTGGCGGGCTCATGTCTTCCACTACCTTGACCTTCTCTGGGTTAGCCTCGATGCCTCGGTGAGACACGAGGAAACCCAAGAGCTTGCCCGAGGGGACTCCGAACACACATTTCTCTGGGTTGAGTCGTAGGTTCACTGCGTTGAGGCTCGCGAAGGTTTCCTCCAGGTCTTGTATCAAGGTCCTGGCCTCCCGAGATTTTACCACGATGTCATCGACGTAAGCTTCAACATTCTTCCCGAGCTGCGGGCCCAAGGTGATATGCATCAGCCGCTGAAAGGTCGCCCCTTGCGTTACGCAGCCCGAATGGCATGCAGGTGTAGCAGTACACCCCACACGGGGTTAGGAAGGCCGTCTTCTCGACGTCTTCAACCGCCATCTTGATCTGGTGATACCCAGAGAAGGCATCCAGGAAGCATAGCAGATCGCATTCCGTAGTGGAGTCGACGATCTGGTCGATGCGGGGGAGTGGGAACGGATCTTGCGGGCACGCTTTGTTGAGGTTGGTGAAGTCGACACACATGCGTTCCTTCCCTCCCTTCGTTGGCACAACGACAGGGTTGGCCAACCAATCTGGGTATCGGACCTCGCGAATGACCCTAGCGGCCTCTAATTTGCGGGTCTATTGGACGATGAAGGCCTGCTTTTTCTGTGGACTGCCGCCTGGCCTTCTGCTTCACAAGGTGCACATTGGGGCATACGTTGAGGTGATGCTCGATTACACTCCTGGGGATCCCTGCCAACTGGTCTGGCTCCCAAGCGAATACCTTCTTGTTTGCACGCAAGAACCTGACCAGGGCCTCCTCCTGCTCGGGTTTGAGGTGGGTGCCTATGGTGAAAGTGGCGTTGGTGGATCCGTCCTCATCGACGGGTATCTTCTTGGTTTCTGCCTTGTCTTGGGTGAACAACTGTTTCTTCTTGGCGGGCGCAGCCCCCTTGGGCTTGGGGGCCTCCAAGGCGGCGGGCTGTGCCGACGCCGCTGTCTTGAAGACGAGCTTGAGCACCCACAGAGCGTCCCCAGTGTCCCCGTGCACAGTGAGGACACCGCTGCTCCCGGGCATCTTCATGAGGTTGTACGCCGGGTGCGTCGCGGCCATGAACTGGGCCAGCGCCGGTAGCCGAGGATGGCATTGTAGGGGAGGCCGATGGGGGTGATGTCGAAGTCGACCAGCTCCGTGCGGAAGTTGTCATAGGTGCCGAAGGTCACTGGGAGCCGGATCTGTCCCAAGGAGCCAGACGACCTGCCCCCAACGCCTGAGAAGGGCTGGCTGGGCTGCAGCCGTTCCAGGGGTATGCAGAGGAGGTTGAAGGCCTCGACTGAGAGCACGCTGAGGCCTGCCCCACCATCGATGAGAGTTCTGGTGACGGCCACCTGGCAGATGGTGGGGGTGCACAGCATGGGGAGCGCGCCCGAGCAGGCTGAGTTGGAGGGGTGGTCCTCCGAGCTGAAGCTCAGGCCGGTCTCGGGCGCCGCCCGATCCAGGGGAGCCCCCTGCTGCGTGGAAGCGGCGCTGACCCGGCGGATGAACAACTTGGCGTGGTAACTTGTAGGCGGCGCCTGCGAGCCGCCCAAGAGGGCCGCGACGACAGGGGGTGTCGGTGCAGCGCGATAGGCGGGGGAGAGGTTGCGGGGCCCCATGGGCGTGCGGAGCGCGCGAGACAAAGAACCAGCTGGGGCGAGCGAGGGAGTTGCGGTGCGACCGTCTTGGCGCACGGATGGATGCTGAGGCGATGCTTGCTGCTCGTCCCCCGCCGGGCCGGTGGCGGCGTTGATGGCAGGTGACGGGGAACGGCGAGGACGCCCGCCGACAGGGGCCGTCTGGGCGACGCGGGAAGCGAGGGCGGCCCGGCGCTCCGCGCGGGCCCGACGAGCGTCAGACATGAGCGCGATGGTCGGAGGAGAACGGGGTAACGGAAGATGAATTCCTGCGCACCCCCTACCTGGTGCGCCAAATGTCGGATTTCGGGTTCCAGCAGACCCTTGAGGTTCAAACACTGGGGTGCACGCGGAGATTTCGCCTCCTACCTACCTGCACCTCTCCGCCATGCTAGGATCTAAACTGACGAAAGAACAACACAAGAGACACAGGGTTTATACTGGTTCGGGCCACCGTTGTGGTGTAATACCCTACTCGAGTGTGTGGTGTGGTGAGTTGCCTCTTGGGCTGATGATGATGAACAATACAAGGAAGAACAGCCTCGCGAGGGTCTGTTCTTGGCTGAGGCGATGAACTGCTGGGAGGAGTTCAGCCACCACTCTCTCTCTCTCTCTCTCTGCTCTCCTCCGACCGACCCCATTGCTGTGTGGGTGGCTGGTCCTATTTATAGAGGCCCTGGTCCTCTTCCCAAATATTGAGCGGGAAGGGAGCCAACAATGGCGGGCTAATTTGAAGGGGGACAGCAAGTTTCAGCTATCCTGACAAAAGTAGTCTTTGCCTGCGCAAAGCTCTGGTCATGATGCCGTCTTGGGCTCCACGGTGACCTCCGTCTCGTAGTCCTCCTGGTCTTGGTCTCGTTGCACCGAAATGGCAACCTTTGCCTGATGCCTCGGTACTCCGCGGCTGCGCTTGCCCCCTTTGCACGAAAGAGGAAAGGAGGACGTTGCGCGGGCTGGCACCCGCCTGGCGCCCTGAGTTGTCATGGCTTGCGTCATGGGCACCTCGTGAGGTACCCCGCCTTGATCTCTCCGCCTCCTCGTGAGACATCCTGACGAAGCCATGCCTAAGGAAGCTTCGCATCGTCCGCCCCGCGAGGCTTGGCCCCTCGCGAGGGTCTTGGGTTTGTGTTGGTGAAGATGGGCCGTGCTGGGCCCCCCTTTGAGCCACGCCGCAGGCCGCAGGCAGGCAAGTCTGGGGACCCCCGTTCCCAGAACGCTGACAATCACCTGGATGAAACAAGAATAAGAATTATATTATGCATATCCTTCAGCAATTTAGATTGATGACAAGTAACGAATTTGGCATACTACTTATTCTCGTAGAAAGGATTAAGATAGATATAGTGCCAACTTGGGAAGGTCTCCAACGATCCACCGATAGGATTGAAACAACGAATGAATTGATATGATAACAAGGTAAGAGAAATTTTGAACGAACCACCATAAGAATTAAAAATGAAAGTAGCAAAGGCACAAATCACCGGAAAGAATTGGAAAACAAATGACGATACTTGAGGGGATTTAGATACAAGTGAACGAAGAGATCGTGAACTAATTAGATAATACTTGAATGATGCACCGATAAGATTTAGAGAATGAGAGCTGAAAGCTTAGAATGAATAATTCTGAGATGATTGCCTCCGGAGAAAGAAATGAAAACAACTCATGAAATGCTCTGGATAGATGAAAAGAATCTCACAATCAAAAAAATTATGAGAGGATGGCATCAAGCTTGAACTGAGAATCCTCAAGAGAAGGCACAAAATTTAGAGGAAACACTTCTTCAGTCTTCAAATCCGAGAATGACGACGAGAAACACCATCAAGAATTGTTTAGACACTCCGGGAGAATCAAAAGCGAAGAGGTTGAGCCAACGATGAAAAGAATTTGACCAATCTTGGAGAAATACATATGACTGATGATAATTCATTCTTACGTCAAACTTGGAGAAGAATTTCAGAGTAACTCCGGGAAAATAGAAGAATCAAGTAAGATCCTGGGAAAAGACCTGTGGGTTAGGGCCCACTCAAAATATACACCGCTGAATGATTACTTGAAAAGAGAGATTGCACCAGTTGAATTAAATGGCTTGAATGAGATAACATCCTCAAAAGAATTTGAGCGAATTGAGAAAGGAAATCTTGAATCTTCTGAGATATCTTCAGCACTCCGGAACAACTGAATAGCGAGAAGTGGAATGATAATGAGGTGCACCGGCATGGAAAAGCATTTGAGATGATGAAAAGGAATATAATCAGCACTGAAAGCTTGAATTGAATCCACCGGAAAAGAAAAGAATGGAGAATGGTGAACGAGTAGAGCATCTTCATGAGAAACACTGGGTAAGAACATGAAGGAAAAGAATGGAGAGACCTCCATCAATAAAAGGATACTTGATTAAGACATCTGATTCCTTGAAGGAAAAGGGGTGGGAGGGCGGGAAAACAAAGACAACTTGGTTACGGCTGAAACGAACACCGATGAGAATACTTAGAGTTGAACTTGCAGATGTTGAAAATGATCGGATCCACTTGAAGAGGAGCACACCGGTTGAGAAGAAATTGAAATGACAAACTCGATGAACAAGAAGGACTAGTATTCACATAGAAATATGAGAACACCATTTAGGAAAGGTATGGAATCCACATTTGACTTCGAAGCAACTCGAATACCACAACAAAAATCAAAAACAAAGGATTGACTTGCAAAATAAACCGGAAGCAAACATATGATAGATCCCATATCGTATCATGTGTCTGTTGGAAAGATATTCAAGGAGCTACTTGAATTCCCACTTATAAACTCCCGAAACATTCCGGTTATGCAATCAGGTGTTGGGGATACAGGGGAAGCATAATATCTCACCCAAAACTAGCAAATCCTTCATCCAGCTGTATCCATCCTTCAACACATAACCAAGAAACCTTCCGAAATCATTTACCTCAACCTTCGAAAAGCATCAATTATACGAGTTATGGCAATACTCCCGAACTCCCGCCTAGTACTGGGTGGCGTCGAGGTTATCTCACTAACAACCGCATAAAAGAGATTTTCGATGTCAGCGAAACTCAGGTATTCCAAAACTGCAATGATAAAATTGTGACGACAACACCTCGGAGCTCAACTCCCCGGGACACTGCCACAACCCCTAAATGTCAGGAGGCACCAAGAACAATGTTCTCGTCACAAAACCATCGGAACGATTCCAAGATACCCGCGTGATCCTAAATTTTTTTCATGAAATTTGAGAAGAGAAGAGTCAAAACTCTACGTCAAGAGGCCTCACCAGAGCGACAAAGGGGCTGAGGAGTAAAAAGAATCCTACTCTCCGATATATATAAACCTATAAGACTCAAAACATTTTTCTAGACTCAACAACGCCAGCGATTCGATCAAGCAGGGGGCTCCTAAGTCGGGGAAGGCTCTGATTAGCAAGTTGTAACACCCACGATGTGGCTATATCTCCCATGTGTCAGAGCACGACTTAGAGGCATAACCGCATAGTAGGCATGTCGCAAGAGGGGTAACCTTTACACATCCCATGTACTGAATGAGAAAGGGATAAAGAGTTGGCTTACAATTGCCACTTCACACAATACATAAATATAGCATTACATCATCCAGAATACAATCAAGGTCCGACTATAGAACCAAATAAAGAAAGACAACCCCTAATGCTAGATCCCCGATCGCCCCAACTGGGCACCACTACTGATCAACTGGAAACAAAACAACACAACGAACACGATCTTCATCGAGCTCCCACTTGAGCTCGGTTGCGCCACCTGCACTGGTATCATCGGCACCTGCAACTGTTTGGAAGTATCTGTGAGCCACGAGGACTCAGCAATCTCACATGCTCGCGATCAAGACTATTTAAGCTTATGGGGTAGGAAAGGGTAGTGAGGTGGAGCTGCAGCAAGCACTAGCATATATGGTGGCTAAATTACACAAATAAGAGCGAGAAAAGAAGTAAAGCGCGGTCGAGAAGCTGTAATGATCAAGAAGTGATCCTGAAACTACTTACGTTCAAGCATAACACGTGACCATGTTCACTTCCCAGAATCCACCGGAAAGAGACCATCACGGCTACACACACGGTTGATGCATTTTAATTAAGTTAAGTGTCAAGTTCTCTACAACCGGACATTAACAAATTCCCATCTGCCCATAACCGCGGGCATGGCTTTCGAAAGTTCAAAACCCTGCAGGGGTGTCCCAACTTAGCCCATCACAAGCTCTCATGGTCAATGAAGGATATTCCTTCTCCCAGGAAGACCCGATCAGACTCGGAATCCCGGTTACAAGACATTTCGACAATGGTAAAACAAGACCAGCAAAGCCACCCGAATGTGCCGATAAATCCCGATAGGAGCTGCACATATCTCGTTCTCAGGGCACACCGGATGAGCAGTCCGTACAACTAAAACCAATCCTCAAGTTTCCCCGAGGTGGCGCTGCAAGGGGCTCTAGCACTACAAAAAAACACATCTGTGACATTTTGGGCCAAACGAAAAAAATTGTCATACATATGACACTTCTATGACGATAATTGTGACAAAACCCGGTATCATCATAGATGTGGTGGGCTCCTACTTCTATGATAAAAAATCATGATAGAAAATGGGCTTTTCATCCTGGGCGGGCCGGAGACGCAGCTGCATGACATTCTTTGGGCCGTCCATGACGAAAAAAACCGTGGTAGAAGCGAGGGCGAGGAAAATTTCGGGGAGTTCCCGGTTACGGTGGGAGGTCGGGGGCCGAGCGATGCGCGTTTCTCTTGTACACGTATGCGCATGTGTGTGAGGCGTTGGCTCTAACTGAACCCGAGCGAGGCGTTGGGCTCTAACTTAACCCGAGCGATTGCGCTGCAGGCTACGCGTTACTGAACCCGAGCGATCGATCGATGGCTGTTAACTGAACCCGATCGAGCGATTCCTTCACTACTGCTGCTAACTGAAGCCGATCGATGCTGCCTCTGGGATGAACAGTGAGCGTTGCAGGGGGGGTTTGGATGAATAGTGAGCGGTGGCGTTGCCTCTGGATGAACAGGACCCCGTGGTGTGGTGGAGGGCTGGATGAACAGTAGTGTGTAGGGGTGGTTGAACAGGCCCCCGTGGTGTGGAGGGCTGGATGAACAGTAGACGATGGAGGGGTGCCCTTGGAGGGGTGGTTGAACAGGACCCCATGGTGTGGAGGGCTGGATGAACAGTATATGGTGGAGGGGTGGTTGAATAGTAGCCGGTGGAGTAGCGCGCGGTGGAGGCTGGATGAACAGGAGCCCGTGGAGGCTGGAGGAGGTCGACGGTAGCCCGTGGAGGCTAGAGGAGGTCGACGGTGGAGATGAACAGTATCCCGTGGAGTCCCGTTTTGCGGTACGCCACACCCCTCCGATAAACAGGACCCCCGTTTTGACCGTAGCCCTCCAACACAAGTCTATTTCATCCATTTTGCGGTACGCCACACCCCTACCGATGAACAGGACCCCCATTTTGACCGTAGGAGGTCCGTTTCCTCCATTTTGCGGTACGCCAGACCCCTCCTGATGAACAGGATCCTGTTTCGAACATGGCCGGTCAAACACAAGGTCGTTTCCTCTGTTTTGCGGTACGCCAGGCCTTGTTTCCATCGCCTGTTCCGTCCAAGCCCTCCCGATGAACATGACCACGCATTCCGTTTCGACCCAGCCGGTTGGCTCCCACGCGTTGCGTTGCCTCCCGATGAACACGACGCATTCCATTGCCTCCCCATGAACATGACGCATTCTGTTGCCTCCCCATGAACATGACGACGACGCTGTTTCTTCGTTCCGACCCAGCCATGTACACGAGCCCTGGCCGTATGTATGCGCGAGTAGGCATTCGAGACCCCACCCGTATGTACACATACGTGGCCGTATTTTCTTTTTTGCACCCTGGCCGCTGTACGTAGGTGTACATGCTACGTGCGCGCCTCTACTACGACACGTGCGCGCCTCTACATCCACCCGTATATATGTACGTACACGTTCGCGACCAGAATGACAACGCTACGTACGCTTCGACCAGGTGGGTCCCGACTGTCAGGCACTTCCTTACGTGCGAAGATGTAGCTTGTGGGTCCCAGCAGTTAGGGGGGCGAATCATTTTATTTTTTTGACCGGACGCACTTCCTTGCGTGCGAAGGTGTAGCTGGTGGGTCCCAGCAGTCAGGGGGGAAACGTTTTTTTTCACAAAATACGGTGGCCTGTCCGGTGGGTCCCCGCTGTCAGGTGGAGGAATAATTATTTCGTGCGTAATAAGGAGGCACTTCCTTGTTGCGGCAGTGGACCCAGCTGTCAGCGTCTCCACGCACAGTGCTCTTCCGATGGAAGTCGGTCGTTGACCACATGGACCACGCCGTGCCGAGAGCATCACGGCGGTGGACGACGGCGAGGCCTAGGAAGGGGACGACACGGAGGCAGGGAAGACTCGGCAGTTGTTTCCCACGTGGAGGGGACTACGACTATACGAGGGTTTGCTGGTTCGTCTACCGTCGCCGGAGAATAACAATAGGTGTGGGTGAGTAGAGGCATGGCTAGGTAAGCGATGGGAGTACAGTGGGGCGGTGAGGCCTGCGCGGCAGCACAGCCGGCCGTGGGGAGGAGGGAGCAGGCAGTCCCGTCGGCGCTTGTTTGAGCGGCTGGAGCAGGAAGAGCAGAGATTGAAGAAGCACGACGGCCGTTGGATGGACATCCAACAGTCAGTGCTTGTGCGCCAACCTTTTTTTAGGAAAGCCTCAAATCTGTGGATAACAGCTTACAACCAATCTGCCATTATTTCTAATAATTTACAGCCCATTTGCTAATTCTTAAGGTTTTTTTGGAGCCCATATTCTTTTTGTTAGCATTACAGCCCATATTGTGGCCACGGTTAAAAAATTATACGAAATTTTGCATATTTCGGTGCGGTCCAAACTGTTTTTAATCCCAAATTTTGACTCACATTCAAACTGATTTTTAAAATAAATGTATATCAATATAAAATCCAACAAATTCTCCACGCATAAAAATTAATGTAATTTAAAATCTTGAAATAAAAAAAACATATTTGAAACTAATTGCCAGTTTGATGTGTTTTAAAAATGTACAGCCCATTTCCCATTACTGATGGGCCATTTTCTCGGCCAGCCGAATGAAAGCTCTCCTCGTCTTGAAAGATTTGCAGCCCAACAGGCCTGACAAAGTGACTTACCTGGCAAATCACAAAAAAACTGGGCTGTGGCCGTGGACCCAGCTGTTAGCCTCTCCACGTACAGTACTCTTCTGATGGAAGTCGTTCCTTGACCACGTTGACCACGCCGCGCGGAGAGCACCACGACGGTGGTCGACGGTGAGGCCTAGGAAGGGGACAACACGGAGACGGGGAAGACGCGGTAGTGGAAGCCCGTGCGGAGAGGAGTACGAGGGTTCACTGGTTCAGCTGCGGTGTGGGGCTGCCGTCATCATAGGGCCTGGCCAGCGGTGGGAATAGTAGGGGCGGTGAGGCCTCTGCGGCAGCACAGCCGGCCACGGGAGGCAGGAGCATGCGGCACGACCGGCGCTGCTTTGGGTGGCTGGAGCAAGAAGACCAGAGGTTGAAGAAGCACTATGGCCGTTGGATGGACATGGTACGGTCACTAGAGCTAGAATCGTTCATATTGACTCAGTTGACAAAGCCCTTCGTCCCCGTCAACTTAGTAGGCCCACAAGTCAGCCTCCCACCAAGGTGTGTCCCGGCTAGCCGGGGGAGTATTCATTTTTTTGTGCGTAATAAGGAGGCACTTCCGGTGGGTCCGTGCTGACAGCGAGGGGAACGTTTTTTTCGCTAAATACGGTGGCCCGTCCGGTGGGTCCCAGCAGTCAGGGGGGAACGATTTTTTTTGCAAAATACTGTTGGCCCGTCCGGTGGGTCCCCGCTGTCAGGTGGATGAATAATTATTTTCCGTGTAATAAGGAGGCACTTCCTTGCGGCTGCTGTGGACCCAGCTGTCAGCCTCTCCACGTACTGTACTCTTCTGATGGAAGTCGGTCGTTGACCACATTGACCACGCTGCGCCGAGAGCACCACGGCGGTGGACGACGGCGAGGCCTAGGAAGGGGACGACGCGGAGCCGGGCAAGACGCGGCAGTGGATGCCCACGCGAAGAGGAGTACAAGCATTCATTGGTTCGGCTACGGTGTGAGGCTACCATCGCCGCAGAATAACAGGGGGTGCGGGTGAGTGGAGGGATGGCCTGGCCAGTGGTGGGAGTAGTATGGGGGCGGTGAGGCCTCTGCGGTAGCACAGCCGGCCACGGGAGGCAGGAGCAGGCAGCACGACTAGCGCTTCTTTGGGCGGCTGGAGCAAGAAGACCAGAGGTTGAAGAAGCACTATGGCCGTTGGATGGACATCATATGGTCACTGGAGTATTGACTAAGTTGACAAAGCCCTCCGTCCCCGTCAACTTAGTAGGCCCACAAGTCATCCCAACAATATGGTGGGTCCCAGCTAGCAGGGGGTATTCATTTTTTTGGGCGTAATAAGGAGGCACTTCCTTGCGTGCGAAGATATAGCTGGTGGGTCTGACCTGTCAGTGGGGGGAACGTTTGTTTCGCGAAATACAGAGGCCCTTCCTGTGGGTCCTGGCTGTCAGGTGGAGGAATCATTATTTTGCGCGTAATAAGGAGGCATTTCCTTGCGTGCAGCCATGGACCCAGCTGTCAGCCTCTCCACGTATAGTCCACTTCCGATGGATGTCGTTCATTGACCACGTTGACCAGGCCGTGCTGAGAGCACCAGGGCGGTGGACGACGGCGAGGCCTAGGAAGGGAACGACACGGAGCCAGGGAATACTCGGCAGTTGTTTCCCACGCGGTGGAGTACGAGGGTTTACTAGTTCGTCTTCCATCGCCGGAGAATAACAGCATGTGTGGGTGAGTAGAGGGATGGCTAGGCCAGTGATGGGAGTACGGTGGGGCCGTGAGGCCTGCGCGGCAGCATAGCCGGCCGCGGGTGGAGGGAGTAGGCAGTCCCGCCGGCGCTTGGTTGAGGGGCTGGAGCATGAAGAGCAAAGATTGAAGAAGCACGATAGCCGTTGGATGGACATCCAACAGTCACTGCTCTCGTGTGTTGACTAAGTTGACAGGGCGTTGCGTGTGCGTCAACCTTTTTTTATGAAAGCATACACATCAACCTATAGTAGGCGCACAAGTCAGCCTCAAATCTGTGGAAAATAGCATACATCCCATCTGCCATTATTTCTAATAATGTACAGCCCATTTGCTAATTCTAAAGAATTTTTTTGGAGCCCATCTTCTTTTTGTTAGCATTACACCCCATATTGTGGCCACGGTTAAAAAGTATATGAAATTTTGCATATTTCGGTGCGGTCAACTATTTTTAATCCAGAAATATCGATTCACATTCAAACTATTTTGAAAAATAATTTATATAACTATAAAATCCAAATAATTGTCCACGCATAAAAATCAATGGAATTGAAGATCTTGTAATGAAAAAAATTGAAACTAATTCCCGGTTTGATGTGTTTTAAAAATGTACATCCCATTTCTGGGCAAACCGAATGAAACTCTCCTGGGTCATAAAATTTACTGTATTATGACCACAATATGTTGGAAATGGAAGCCCGGCACGTTCAGAAGCTTTTTTGCCCACCTGAAACTCCTTTTTTTGCTCTTCGACATACCGATCCGTCAATTCAGTAAATATATGGGCTTTTGAATTGATTCTACTATTTACTAGTGTGGATGGGATGTTTTGTCTTGGGCCTAGAGAAACAATTACTACTAGTACAGTGGAGACACTCTACAGCTACCCAGAAAAACAATTACTACTAGTACAGTGGAGACACTCTACCGCTTCTGGCTCCTCCTAGGTCATTGAAACGTCTCCCTTCTACTGAATACCATTATAGTTTTGTTCGCCGACATGCGGGCCATGCAGTGCGCGGGCCCAAATGCCATCCACCAAATTAGAAGGCAGTATGCAGGCGGAGAGTCACCCCGGTCATAGCGTGGCAGTAACGAGTCATCGTATCACAAAACCCCACCTCCCCGCAGTCTAAGTTTGACCGACGAAGCAACCATCATTTCACTCTTCGTTGAATCCCCTTCTCCCTCACCATTTTCAAGAAAGGCAACACTCACATCTGCCACTGTTCTTCTCTCCGAACGAAGCGAAGGTAAGTGGATCTGTGATGTTGGTATATTTTTGTTCAGAGAAAAAAAAGAACTTTTGCAAAGCAGTAACCGATCCTCACTCTCTTTTTTGTTTCCTTGTCATTGCGATTGTATTTTCCTTTCAGTGGTCTCCTAGTATTCGTCAGTTTCATGATGGACCAAGGAGAACCAGGCAAAGATCTGCCGATATTGGAGCAGACGCGGGAGGCTGATCCCCATGAGACAGACAGCTCCAAGAAGATGGAGGCAACCACCGAGCCGACCCTAGATACGCTCATGGCCACTACTGAGATGGTCAACGCCCCGTTTGAGGTTACAGCCCCCGTGGCACTGCAGGAGCAGTTTTCCCCTTTCGATTGTGGTTTTTCATATAAGTATGTGGTGATTTTTTAAGAAAAGGAAGTATGTGGTGATTAATAATGCAAAATTTTATTAGCTTCGATGCCATGCTATACATAGTGGTTTAAATAACTTGTGTTTCTTATACTGAAAAGTAATTCAGAATTTGTTTCTGTTTCAATTAGAGCCCTGATGCAGACAAGGATTGTGTGGTTGTACATGTCACTCGCTATGAGGCGGATGACCTGAATATACGCACTGGGAAAACAGAGTTCTTAGGCTGTTGGATCCTGGAAGCCATTTGTGATTATACCAATGAGGAGTTGTATTCCAGCCTCACTGTTGTCAGGCGTGTTGTCCAGGGTGTACTGAAGCACAAGAAGTTCAAAGCTACTCCTTCGTTTGTGAGGCATACTGTTCTTGTCAAGCTTACGCAGGAAGATGACGTGGCATGCCTCCACAAAAAAGTTTATCAGTTGCAAGGCCACAAGGTTGTCTTCATGAAGGTTCACAGGATTGAGCTGCTGCAGGACGTCCTCGATGATGTTCATGGCAAGGTCCGTCTTGTGTCCAGCCCAAATTCACTAGTGCAGAACCGGGCAATAGCACCGGTTCGTAAGGCCCTTTAGTGCCGGTTCGGTAACCGGCACTAAAGTTTGGGCACTAAAGGTCACCCCCCTTTAGTACCGGTTCAGCACGAACCGGTGCTAAAGGGCAACCACGTGGCACGAGCCAGCTCCGGGGGCCGGGAGCCCTTTAGTACCGGTTGGTGACACCAACCGGTATTAAAAGGTTGGGGGGTTTGGGTTTATGATTCCTTTTTCATTTAATTTTGTATTCTCCATTTAATTCTTTTTCGTTTGCTGGTATTTTACGATGCTACATATTGTACATGTTATGCATATATATAAATAGAATTTCTAGTAGAACCGATCACATATATATATATATATATCATCGAATGTCTCACAACCACCATTAATTCACACATATATACACACATGTATATATGTATACAATTAGGTAGGTATATACAATTTCTCCTAATTGGTGCCTTCGGAGCCAGTGGCATTAGCCTATTTGGTGCCTTCGGAGCACGATGACAATTGGAAGTGGTTCATGGGGGCGGTAGCGGGTAATAGTATTCTCCTTTGGGATCTATGACCTGGTCGAGCAAAAATCCCGCTATTTCCTCTTAAATTGCTTCTATGCGGTCCTCTGATAGGAGCTGCTCCCGCACCTCTTTGAACTGTTAAGAAGGAGATCAATATGCATGTGTATTAGTTGTGTGACTAGATATCGATAATGGTGTAAAAATTGTGAATAGTGTTCTGACAAACGTACCCACTCCTGTCTTTGAGATCTGCTCCTTTCGGACGCCATCATGCGAATGTTCTTGCAAACGTAGTATGCACATAGATTATTCCCCGATGCCTGCTTCAGGGCCTTTACGAGAATGGAATTTGATCAGATAATAATTAATCAAGCATGATAATTAAAGAGATGGCAGCTAGCTAGCTAGTACTACTTAATGACTTACCTTGGGTCGATACCATTTTTTTTCCATTGGCCTGGAGTGACGCTGATGAACTTTACCCAAGCCCTGCCCGCCGACAAAGAAAATGAATAAAGGGGTTATTAAATAGTTCATATCAGGAAATGACGAACTAAATAGGCTGAGATATAGTTAATAATGATTGAAATTACCTGTTGACTATCCCAGACACGATGGTGTAGTCACTTGGTTTTTTAAGTAGTGATTCTAGTACTTCAACTGTTCCTTCATCAACTTTAATGATTAACAAGATCCAATGAAATCTGCATGCACACACGTTTGCATGTCTTAATTAAGCGGGCATATGTAAGCAAAAACATGTAGCTAGTTAGTAGGCAAAAACATAATTTGTAGTACAAGACAGTGTGACTCACTCGAAGTTGTAAGGAAGTATTATATCTTCATTGTATTTGAGGCGCTTGAAGAACTCTAGCATGCTTTCCTCTACACTATTTTCGTAATATGGATCTAATTTCCATGTGTATTCATTAATGGTATTTTGGTCAACGAACCCAATGCCATAGCATCCACCTTTTTTCATTTCATAAATCTTCATCCTGCATAATACCACAGAAAAGAATATAGTGAGGATAATTACAGGTAATGATTGATCAAAATGATCACTACAGCTAGCTTGAGACTTAAATCACAGAAAGAAATCACTTACAGACGATAGCAACTGACGATAGATTTGTCGAGTGCGTCTTGATTGTATAACTGAAATAGTTCTGAATACTCAACGGACACAGCTTTCTCATGGTAGTAATGATCCTTCTTGACATTCACCATGAGGGACTCTCGATTGGAAATCTTGGTAATGTCCATGTACCATTGATGCAATTCATACATTCTCGTTGGGAGCTTCTTGACCTCGTCTGGCTCGACCAAAGGTTAGCCCCGGACATATTTCTGTTTTATTTCCTCCTCTCTAAGCGGAGGCATGGGCTCGATGTCGAGCAGTTGTCCAATAGTGATCTTGAGCATTTCAGCCTGCCTTATATGCTCCTCGGTTATTACCACATCGCCCAGCTCGGGAACATAAACGGTTTTCCCACAATAATATTGGGTGCGCCTACTCTCATGTGTTGTTGGCACAACAAGCGGGGGGGGGGGGGGGGGGTTGATTGCGCCACCTGTTCTCCCAGCTGGGGAACGGTTTTACCGCTCCTTTTGCCAGCTGATTTTGCTCGAGCTCGAGCTTTCCTCTTTCTGTAGACGTGCTCGATTTAACTTCCTGAGGTGGCGCTCATAGTCTATGTCAACAGGCTTGGGAGCTGGTGGTCTAGCCATATGGATGAAGTGGTCAATCTTTTCCTCATGCACTTTCTCCCTTGGCGGCAATGGCGGTTTCGGTGCAAAATGGGCTTCCACCTAGGCCTTCGATATGGCTGTGTTTTCCTCCTCGGACTTGTCGTAAGGCCTCTGCGGAAGAGGCGCGAGGCTGCTTGGACCATATTGAAATCGCTTGCCTCCGCCTGTACCTCCAGTACTACCTCGACTTGTACCGCTACGCACCATAACTGAGGCGACTCTCTTTTGTGATTGATGAGGTGGCGAAGACGGCTGACGTGGCTGAGTTGGAGGAGGAGGAGTGGCCTGAAGCTGTGCCAGACATGGAGGAGGAGTGGCCTGACGCTTTGCCGGACTTGGAGGAGGAGGAGTGGCCTGAAGCTGTGCCGGACTTGGAGGAGGAGTGGCCTGACGCGTTGGTGGACTTGGAGGAGCGGGAGTCTGCTGACTCGGTGGCGGACTTCGATGAGGACTCGGATGACGCGGTGTCGGTGGCCTTCGAAAGATGATGCAATCCTTTATCCATAGGATGATACGATGGTTGGCCTCTCCCAGTGTGTGCTCCTCGTCACCTCCAGGAATGTCAAGCTCTAGCCCCGAATATTGGTCCACCACCTCGTCATCCAAGACACGACCATAGCCCGCTGGAATCGGGTTGCAATGGAAGGTTGCCTCGGGGGGATTTGTAAAAGCAACGGCGTCCGCTACCTTCATGGATATGTTCTTCATTTTGAAGTGTAGCTCGCAGTTAGTGTTCTCCATGATGTCATCCACTGGGTAGCTATCCAGCAATGCATCGCCCGAGGCGGAACCCACGCTGCTTCTCGGCATGGATGGGACGGTGCTATCCAATGCTGGATCATCCGCTAGCTGCTGCAGCTGCTGAGACCCCCTTTGCTGGCTAAGTGAGTCGATCTGCTCCTGCTGCCGCTGGAATTTGACTGCCAAGTCCGCGTGCGCTGATTCTAGGCCTTGAAGGCGTTCATAGTCTAGCTTCCTCTACTCCTCCTCCATCTTCCTCTTCTTATCCTCCGCAATCTTCTTTATCGCACGGGTTCTGTAGTCGGCGTTCCAGTGCGAAAACCCCTCATACCACGGAATAGCGCCCTTGCCTCGTGTTCTTCCCGGGTGTTCAGGATTTCCCAGGGCATGTGTAAGCTCGTCGTTCTCTCTGTTGGGCTCGAACACCCCCGATCGAGCCTCTTCTATTGCAACAAGTAGCTTATCTTCGGCTCCGTCCAGACATGCCTTCTTCGAAACTTTGCCTGTCTTCGGGTCCAACTCCCCCCCTTGCGCATAGAACCAAGTCCTGCACCTGGGGGGCCAGCTCAATGTTTCTGGAGTGGCACCTGCATCCTCCATCTTTTTCTCAGACTTATCCCACTTCATAGCCACCTAGCCCCAGCTTATGGAACTTATCCTTTTTTGCGCCATTGGCCTTGTTTATTTTCGACCGTTCCTTAGATAATTCTGAATCCTTGAATTTCACAAAATCGTCCCAATGAGCACTTTGCTTCTCTAGTGTTCCCTCGAATATTGGAGTCTTCCTTCCTCCCTTGACGTACTTGTCCCATACACGATTCTTGTGGTTGTTGAATGCAACCACCATCTTCCTAAGAGAAGCGTCCTTGACTTTCTCCACATCTGCATCTGTGAAATGATCTGGTAGGGTGAAATGTTCCATGAGCGTTTCCCAAAGCAGAAGTTTTTGTCTGTCATCGACAAAAGTAACTCCTGGACGTGGCTTTGCTGGCTCTCTCCATTCTTGAAGGGAGATCGGGAGTTGGTCCTTCACAAGAACTCCGCACTGACGAATGAACTTGTCCGCAATCTTCTTAGGCGCTAATGGTTCGCCATTAGGTTTGATGGCCTCGATATTGTACTTTACGCCCTCCTTCAACTTTTTGTTCGGGCCTTGTTTCCTGTTGCCTGAAGATTTGCTCGATCCGGATGGCTGAAAGAAGAAAGATCGATTCGTTAATATATCTTCAAGTCATTTAAAACACGTGATGATCACCAGATGCCTGCTTATATAAATATATATACCTCACTGGTCTTTGTTGTTTCAAGATCAACATTTTCTTCATCATGTTCATAGTTCATGACTTCATCAATTCGGTCGTCGCGATCGAATATCATATCACCCTCCCCGGTGTTGTTTAGATATTCGGAGCCGTCATAATCTTCTTCATTCTGATCATCATCTGGCCCGCGAGGATTGCGTATGATATTGAACAGGGCCTCTTCTCCCTCTCTGCCGGTATTGTCCGCCATAGGTTTTATTTAACTAATCCAAAAGAAATATATTCAAATTACAATGCATGGATGCAATCAATTAATAAGGAAAAACTGAATCAATCATAGTACATAATAAGCATCATCGAATATAATCTCGAATACGTCGTCTCGAATAATAGATATAATCTCGAATACATCGTCTGGAATAATAGATATAATCTCGAATACATCATCTCGAATAATAGATATAATATCGAATACATCACTAGCTATAGCTAGCTAGCAAGATAATAAAGATCGCATACTACAGAGTAATCTAGGCCACTCGCGGTTCCTGAGGTGCGGGCGGTGGACACCCAAAGAGAAGGAACCATCACTGGATCATAGCTTGGGTGATCTCCCAAAAGAACCTGCCAGGTATTGGAGAACCTGATGTCCATAGCAGCCATGTAGCGATGGGCGTGCTCGTCCTCCTCCCTGACACGGCGACGTACCACCTCCAGCGGGGCCGGCTCCCTCCGCATCGAAAGTGGCCCACGCGAACGCCACCAAAGGAGATCAGGGTCGACGATGGGACCCGGGGCCGGGTTCCTCACCAAGCGTCGCGCCCCTGAAGGTAGCACCTCCCAGTGCCAGCCCGGCGGAGCCCAGTCCCAGACATGGGTCCTCTGAAGCAAGACATCATCGAGAACGGGTCGACGGCGAGGATGCGGGCCGGGCATCGTTGACAACAAATACTATATGCTGCAAAAGTAACATTTTTAAATGATTGGATTGTGATTTCTAACATTTCTATAACTAAAATTGTATAACTAATTTTTCTTTAACATTTCTAACATTTCTATATAACTAACATTTCTATAACATTAATACAGAAAAACTAGCATTTCTATATAACTAACATTTCTATAACATTAATATAGAAAAAAATAACATTTCTATATAACTAACATTTCTAACACTTTTCTATATAACTAACATTTCTATAACATTAATACAAAAAAACAGAAAAAAAATAAAAACTAAAAACTAAAAACAGAAAAACTAAAAACTAAAAACATTGTGTGTGTGTGTGTGTGTTTGTGTGTATGTGTGTGTTTGTGTATGCATGTGTGTGCAGAGGCGACGGCGAGCCAAGGCGACGGCGTCGGCGGCGTGGCGGCTTCGATTGGAGGGAGGAGAGGGGGGACATGGGCTCACAACGCGGGCAAGAGGTCGAGGCGACGGCGACGGCGACGCGGACCGGTGCGGGGACGGGGATGCGGGCCGGTGCGGGGACGGGGATGGGCCGGCGACGCGGACGGCGTGACGGGGGCGGCGCGACGAGGACAGGGGCGGCGCGAAGTCGACGGGGACGGCGCGACGGGGGTGGCGACGGCGCGGGACTGGGCGGCGGCGATGAAGCAGAGGGAAGTGGAGAAGGAAACTGACGAAATTTTTCGAAGTGTTTTCTTATATAGAAAACACCTTTAGTACCGGTTGGAGCCACCAACCGGTACTAAAGGTCTCTTTTGGCCAGGCGAAACGGTGGGAAGCGCACCCCTTTAGTACCGGGTGGTGGCACCAACCGGTACTAAAGACCCCCCGTTTAGTACCTGTTGGAGCCACGACCCGGTACTAAAGGGGGTGTGCTGGCGCAGGTGCGGTGCGGCAAGTTTAGTCCCACCTCGCTAGCCGAGGGGCGTCCGCACTGGTTTATAAGCCCCAGTGCGGTAGCTCTCTCGAGCTCCTCTCCAAAGCAGGCCTACTGGGCCTACCTATTCTGTGCTGCCCTGTGGGCCTACAGGGCCTTTGCAGGCCTGCATCCTGGCCCAACAACATGTTGGGTTTCTAGTCGTATGCAGGCCGCTTTGGCCCAGTAGGCGGGATTTTTTATTTTCTTGTTTTTTTGCTTTATTTATTTTTGTTTTATTTATTTTTGAGTTGTTTTTTGCTGTATTTAGAGTTTCTTTGTGAATATTTTTGCTTTAGGTACAAAAACTTAGAAACTTTCTGTTAGTGCCCGTAGTTTTCAAATTTGAATAGTTTAAATTTTGAATTATTTGAAATTTCTGTGAATCACTAGTTTGTGAATAACTTAACTTTGAAAATAGATTTTTCAGTGATTCTTTTTTCTTATGTTTAATATTAGTGTGTTTTATCATTATATTCAATTTGGTAATGCTTAGCTTATTTAAAAATAAAATGCCTTTGTAACAGATGAGTTTTCGTCCGAAACCCTGATACTTCGAAACAGATTGTCCATTTTGTACACGAAGTGCATCCAGTTTGTTTGCACATAAAATTTCTTTGTGTTTCAAATGCCAAAACACATAACTAGCTACCCTAACTATTACAGAGATTCCTCCTGGGTGTGAAACACAGAAGAAAGTGATGATAGTGAAGCCGATCACATCCCATATCTTTGGGTGTGAAACTTTTTCTTCGCGTGTGTCCCTTTGCGCCGTAGCCATGGAAAATCTTCATCATTTAACTGGATGCTCGGGTCAATATTCACTGTGAATGGAGCAATTTCATCAAACTTTTCATAATCTCCTGACATGTTTGTCTTGTCATCCACTCCCACGATGTTTCTCTTCCCAGAAAGAACTATGTGCCGCTTTGGCTCATCGTACGATGCATTCGCTTCCTTATCTTTTCTTTTTCTCGGCTTGGTAGACATGTCCTTCACATAGAAAACCTGTGCCACATCATTGGCTAGGATGAATGGTTCATCTGCATATGCAAGATTGTTCAGATCCACTGTTGCCATTCCGTACTGCGGGTCTTCCGTTACCCCGCCTCGTGTCATATTGACCCATTTGCATCGAAACAAAGGGACCTTCAAACCACGTCGATAGTCAAGTTCCCATATGTCCTGTATATAACCATAATATGTTCCCTTTCCCGTCTTGGTTTCTACATGAAAGCGGACACCACTGTTTTGGTTGGTGCTCTTCTTATCTTGGGCGATCGTGTAAAATGTATTACCATTTATCTCGTACCCTTTAAAAGTCATTATATTCGAAGATGGTAACTGGGACAACAAGTACAGGTCATCTTCAATAGAGGCGTCATGCATGGTACATAGCTGCAACCAGCTGGCGAAACTCCTGGTTTGTTCACGTGTAATCCAGTCATCAGACCGCTCCGGGTGTTTGGAGCGTAGCAAATTCTTGTGTTCATCCATATACGGAGCTACCAAGGCGGAATTTTGTAGAACTGTGTAGTGTGCTTCAGTGAGAGAATGTCCGTACATACATATTATTTGTTCCCCTCCTAGCGTGCCTTTTCCATCCAGTCCGCCCTTATGCCGCGATTCAGGAACACCAATCGGCTTAAGGTCAGGAATAAGGTCAATACAAAACTCAATGACCTCCTCATTTTCATGGCCCTTGGAGATGCTTCCTTCTGGCCTAGCACGGTTATGAACATATTTATTTAAGACTCCCATGAACCTCTCAAAGGGGAACATATTGTGTAGAAATACAGGACCCAAAACGTTAATCTCTTCGCATAGGTGAACTAGGACGTGCGTCATGATGTTGAAGAAGGATGGTGGGAACACCAACTCGAAGCTGACAAGACATTGCACCAAATCTTTCTCTAACCTTGGTATGATTTCTGGATCGATTACCTTCTGAGAGATTGCATTGAGGAATGCACATAGCTTCACAATGGCTAATCGAACGTTTTTCGGTAGAAGCCCCCTCAATGCAACCAGAAGCAGTTGCGTCATAATCACGTGGCAGTCATGAGACTTTAGGTTCTGGAACTTTTTCTCTGCCATGTTTATTATTCCCTTTATATTCAACGAGAAGCCAGACGGTACCTTAATACTGAGCAGGCATTCAAAGAATTTTTCCTTCTCTTCTTTGGTAAGAGCGTAGCTTGCATGACCCTGATGTATGTGGTCTTGTTGCTGGTCCTCTCGTGCCTCAGGTGTATCTTTTGTCTTCCCATACACACCCAAGAAGCCAAGCATGGTGACACAAAGATTCTTCGTCACGTGCATCACGTCGATTGCGGAGCGGACCTCTAGGTCTTTCCAATAGGGCAGGTCCCAAAATATAGATTTCTTCTTCCACATGGGTGCGCGTCCGTCAGCGTCATTTGGAACAGGTTGTCCTCCAGGACCCTTTCCAAAGACCACCTTCAAATCCTTGACCATATCATGTACATCAGCACCAATACGGTGGCGAGGCTTCGTCCAGTGATCCACCTCACCTTTGAAATGCTTGCCTTTCTTTCTTACGGGATGCCTGCTCGGAAGAAATCGACGATGTCCCAGGTACACATTCTTCTTACAATTAGCCTTATACTATCGATATCGTCCAAATAGTGCGTGCATGCGCGGTATCCCTTGTTTGTCTGTCCTGAAAGGTTACTGAGAGCAGGCCAATCATTGATGGTCACGAACAGCAACGCCTTTAGGTCAAATTATTCCCCCATGTGCTCATCCCACGCACGTACACATGTTCCATTCCACAGTTGTAAGAGTTCTTCAACTAATGGCCTTAGGTACACATCAATGTCGTTGCCGGGTTGCTTAGGGCCTTGGAAGAGCACTGGCAGCATAATGAACTTCCACTTCATGCACAACCAAGGAGGAAGGTTATACAAACATAGAGTCATAGGCCAGGTGCTATGGTTGCTGGTCTGCTCCCCAAAAGGATTAATGCCATCTGCGCTTAGACCAAACCATACATTCCTTGCGTCATCTGCAAACTCCTTCCTGTACTTTCTTTCGATTTTTCTCCACTACGACCCATCAGCGGGAACTCTCAACTTTCCATCTTTCTTACGGTCTTCTCTGTGCCATTGCATCGCCTTGGCATGCTCTTTGTTTTGGAACAAACGTTTCAACCATGGTATTATAGGAGCATACCACATCACCTTGGCAGGAATCTTCTTCCTGGGGCGCTCGCCCTCGACATCACCAGGGTCATTGCGGCTGATCTTATAGCGCAATGCACCGCATACTGGGCAAGTGTTCAAATCCTCATACTCACCGCGGTAGAGGATGCAATCATTAGGGCATGCATGTATCTTCTGCACCTCTAACCCTAGAGGGCAGACAGCCTTCTTTGCTTCGTGCGTACTCTCGGGCAATTCGTTGTCCTTTGGAAGCATATTCTTTATCATTACCAGCAAACTTCCAAATCCCTTGTCAGATACACCATTCTCTGCCTTCCATTGTAGCAATTCCAGTGTGGTGCCCAGCTTTTTCTTGTCACCTACGCAATTCGGGTACAACAATTTTTTGTGATCCTCTAACATGCGCTGCAACTTCTTCTTCTCCAAATCACTTGCGTAGTTTCTCTTTGCATTGGCAATGGCCCGACGTAGATCATCAACGGGCTCATATGATACCTCTTCTTCAGCTTCTTCCCGCATTGCCGGCTCAGCTTCTGTTGGGAATAATTCAAAATTTTCCTACGTGTCACCAAGATCAATCTAGGAGATACTAGCAACGAGAGAGGGGGAGTGCATCTTCATACCCTTGAAGATCGCTAAGCGGAAGCGTTAAAAGAACGCGGTTGATGGAGTCGTACTCGCGGCGATTCAAATCGCGGAAGATCCGATCTAGCGCCGAACGGACGGCGCCTCCACGTTCAACACACGTACAGCCCGGGGACGTCTCCTCCTTCTTGATCAAGCAAGGGGAGAGGAGGAGTTGAGGGAGAACTCCAGCAACACGACGGCATGGTGTCGAATGTCAGACCACAATGGTGTCGTCGAACGCAAGAACAGAACACTCATTGAGATGGCCCGAACGATGCTTGATGAATACAAGACTCCAAGAAAATTCTGGCCTGAAGCCATTGACACTACATGCCATACAATGAATCGTGTTTATCTTCACAAGCTTCTGAACAAGACATCTTATGAGCTCCTTACTGGCAAGAAGCCAAATGTCAGTTACTTCAGAGTATTTGGCGCCAGGTGCTGGATCAAGGATCCACATCACACTTCAAAATTTGCACCAAAAGCACATGAGGGTTTTATGCTTGGATATGGAAAGGATTCGCACTCCTACAGAGTCTTCAATCTCTTTCATTATAAAGTGGTTGAAACAGTGGATGTGCGGTTCGATGAGACTAACGGTTCACAAAGAGAGTAACTGCCAAATGTGCTAGATGAAGTTCCATCCAGTGAATCAATCAAACTAATGGGAACTGGAGAAATCATACCCTCTGAAGCTCAACCTGAAGAGGAACTTATCGTCTCCGCACCTGATCTACCTGAAGACAATGCTCACCCCGAAGACAATTCCTCTAACAATGACAATGATCAACAAGAGCAAAATCTTCGCCCTGTACATCCTCGTGTTGCCAATGAAGTGCAGATTGAGAGAATAATTGATAGCATCAATGCACCCGGTCCGCTCACTCATTCAAGGGCAACACAGCTAGCAAATTTCTGTGGGCACTTCGCATTCGTCTCAATAACATAACCCAAGAAAGTTGAAGAAGCCTTCATGGAACCTGAATGGATTCAAGCCATGCAAGAAGAGCTTCAACAGTTTGAGATGAATAATGTATGGGAACTAGTTAAGCGTCCTGATCCTCGAAAGCACAATATAATAGGCACCAAATGGATATACCGCAACAAGCAAGATGAGCATGGTCAAGTTGTCAGAAAGAAGGCTCGTCTCGTTGCTCAAGGATATACTCAAGTGGAAGGAATTGACTTCGATGAAACATTTGCTCCTGTGGCTCGACTTGAAGCCATACGCATACTGCTGGCCTATGCAAATCATCATAACATACTTCTATATCAAATGGATGTGAAGGGCGCTTTTCTCAATGGTAAGATTGAAGAAGAAGTGTATGTTGCACAACCGCCTGGCTTTGAAGATCCAAAACATCCTGACATGGTATGCAAGCTTAAAGGCACTGTATGGCCTCAAACAAGCCCCTCGGGCTTGGTATGATACACTCAAATACTTCCTGAAGAGCAAAGGCTTCATACCTGGTTCCCTCGAACCCACTCTCTTCACGAAGACATATGATGGTGAACTGTTTGTGTGCCAAATATATGTGGATGACATCATCTTCGGCTGCACCAATCAGAAGTACAGTGAAGAGTTTGGATATATGATGCAAGAGCAATATCAGATGTCCATGATGGGAGAGCTGAAGTTCTTCCTCGGTCTTCAAATACGACAGCAACGCAACGGCATCTTCATATCTCAAGAGAAGTATCTCAAAGATTGCCTGAAGAAGTTCGGTATGCAAGACTGCAAAGGCTTGACGACGCCAATGCCAGCCAAGCATCATCTGGGTCCTGACGACAATGGTAAAGAGTTCGATCAAAAGGTATACCGCTCCATGATTGGTTTGTTTCTTTATCTATGTGCATCTAGGCCAGATATTATGCTTAGTGTTTGTATGTGTGCTCGATTCCAAGCGGCACCAAAGGAGTCGCATCACTTAGCTGTGAAGCAAATTCTTCGATATTTGGCTCACACCCCAACTCTAGGATTATGGTATCCAAAGGGCTCAGAGTTTGATCTGGTTGGATTCTCGGATGCTGATTATGCTGGTGACAAGGTGGATCGCAAGTCTACATCAGGCACATGCCATTTTCTGGGACGATCACTTGTATGTTGGTCTTCAAAGAAGCAGAACTGTGTATCTCTCTCTCCACTGCTGAATCTGAATACATTGCTGCTGGATCTTGCTGCGCTCAGCTTCTGTGGATGAAGCAAACACTCAAGGACTATGGCATTCATCTGAAGCAAGTGCCACTCTACTACGACAACGAAAGCGCCATCAAGATTGCCAACAACCCAGTTCAGCACTCGAAGACAAAGCACATTGAAATTCGTCATCACTTTCTTAGAGATCATGTTGTGAAGGAAGATATTGATATCATACACGTCAACACTGAAGAGCAATTGGCAGATATCTTCACCAAGCCCTTGGATGAGAAGAGATTTTGCAAGTTACGGTGTGAGCTAAATATCTTGGAATCCTCAAATGTCCTGTGATCAGGCACACATCCTAACACTTATGCATATTGATGACTTAGATGTGCAACACACGAAGTAAAGTATATCTTCAATCAATCAAGACATACATTCTAAGTGTGAATATATTAATGTGGAATTTGACTTCGGAGCGCCACGATAATTGTGCGCTGTGTCTGGGTCTAATACTTCCTATATGGTGGGTAACGCCACCACCAAAAGGTTCTGTTCGAAGTGTTTCACTCATGGCGTTACATTTGCTATGTCTTCACATTTGGTTTGGCTTCAATCTCAACATGTCTTCATGATTATCTTCACCATGTTGAATATATATATACTAGTGTTCTGTCCTCTACAGCATTCACTTATAGCTATGTCTTCTTGTTGAATCTTTTGAACTAAGTGAATGTGATCGGACCCTAACCTCTCTATGCTTTCTATCTAAAACTCTATCTCTCCAAATCATATGCATTCTATTGAAATCGTCGAATGTCTTCTCTGCGTCCTTGTCAGCAGAAGATACAGAGACAAACATTAAGTCCGTTTTCAATGCTCATTCCTTCACCTGAAACCCGGAGAAGTGGGAACGACCACCCGACAATCCAGGCGTGCGTGGGACGTGGAATAACCTCTGACATGCTGCATGATGGCCACGTGTTCCTCAGATGTGAATCGCCAGGGGCACCTGTGTAATAACACTGAGCCGCCCCTGTCCCTATAAATACACGCCTCACCACAGTCATTATCTCTTCTTCCACTCTTGCATGAACCCTAGCACCACCGCTAGCCCTCGACGACGCCGGCGACGAAGCGCTTAGCTGCCGCAACCTCTCCGACGCCGTCTTCACGCCGACCGCGGACATCGTCTTCTCCGCCGTCGCCGTAGGTGTCCTCCGTCGCCAAGTTAGGGTACGGACGATCGAACTGCTCGGCCTCCTCTTCCACTCCGTCTAGTAGTTCTTCGTGGGGTAAATAAAACTTCCTTTTTACGGCCCCTTTGATCCTATAGCTTCGTCACTTTCTACCACAAGCAGTTTCTATTCACACAAGTTGGATCTCTTTCATACTGCATCTCATAATATGCCTAGTATATTCACTTATGCTTCACAAAGTAGTTAGATTCTTCGCTTGTACTGATCCATGGATTCGTACAAATCTAGAACCAACTTCTTATCTATGAGTGAATGTCTTCGCACGATGAGGTAAATGTCTTCTAAACTGATTTATCTTCAAAATATTCTGAGAATGCAAATGACCTCTTCCCCTTCCCTCGCACCTTAATGCTATCACAGGTACATGTCTGTGGGAGAATCCCTTGGTTCTCATAGTCTGCATTCATTTGCAGAATTCTTATAGCATCATATAAATTCTCCCGAAGCCAGTTCCTGTTTTTCCAGCAAGCGAAAGCCTTTGAAGCCTTTGAACGTATTGAAGCCTTTCAGTTTAAAGTTCATGGCTTCAGAGAAATCTGCAAGGAAGGGAGGCAGACAGCATCGTGGGGGAACATCAATAGATTTGCCTGATGACCTCTCAGAGCTTTACAAGACAGATCCTGAAGAGGATTACAATCAGCGCAAGACCCGAATCCAATGATTCGAAGATATTGGGCAGAACAATGGTTCAAATACCGGTTTGTGACCCAAGAATATACTGAGAGAAATGCCATCAAGCGACCGTGGGGAGACATCCTATACAAGAATCTTCAACCCAGGTCCAGAGAAGAAGCCATTGAACAAGGCTTCTATCCCTGCATGGTCCGTGGGCCACAGCCTGCAGATGCACACCCATCGTCACTACTATGGTGTCGTGACGACAATCTGTTCAAGCGCAACTTCCAGTTTTGCAAGAACTCAGCGAAGCAGAACAAGAAGTCTTTGGGATTAGACTTCAACCCTGGTCCCTCTGCTCCCCGTGCCGATGGAACTCGCGAAGCTGAACCCAATCTTCTTGGGCCCTTCTACAACTTGGAAGGTCTCATCACTCATATCGTGGTTCAAGGGACAGCCGTGAATGAGCCTGCAGATGACGCTGAATCAGATGAAGCGCCTGCAGCGCCGAAGCCAAAGAAACTGAAACAACCAAACGCTTCAAAGCCTGCCTCTGCACCAAAAATCTCACGGGCGAAGCCGCTGGCCATTGCACCTCCTGAAGACAGTGTGCAATCTGAAGACTTGTCACGCGTCTCCAAGCCCCAGAAGGTCAAGATGCCTCTGTCACACACCGGCTAAGAACTGACAGCTGCTGCTATTCTGCGCAACGATGCCATTGATCTATCCAGTGATGAAGATCTTGCAGATGACGCTCTTGAGAAACTGATCAAGAGCAAAGAAGAAGCAGAAATCTTCAACAATTTGCCTCTCTTTGACGTGGCAATCATCCACGACTTCATTGATGAGTGGTTTGAAATGCCCAACCTCAGCTTTGAAGACCTGCAACTTCCCATTGGTCTTAGTGTCGCCTTCCATGGCGCCATTACTTCAGAGCTAGCTCTAGCTCAGCGCATCGTCGAACTAAAGCAGAAGATTGACTTTGAGAAAGCTTAGTTCAAGAAGCATATGGCCAAGCTCAGCGTGCAAGAGGTCAAGAACTTCAAGATCATGCTGCACGAGCTTAAAGAAGCCTTTCTCAAGAAGTGTGAAGAAGCTCAAGGTTCTCGTGAGCGCATGAAGAGCCTGGCTGACAAGTGTGTGCAAGCCTACAATGAGGCTAAGAAGCGCAAGGCCCTTGGGCGTCCTGGCATCGACCCCAGGATGGCTGCAAAGAAGAAGAAGAAGCCCGCTATGGCTGAACCCGACACACCAAGGCAGGAAGCAGATCCCATTATCTTCCCAACTAGCATGACTGGCTTGAAGCCAAAGGCCTGGTCAACCGCTTCAGAACTGAAGAAGACGAGGACTGCTGAGGCTGAAGCCAGAAAGAGGAAACATCCTGAAGCCTCTGCTACTGCTCCCTCCAAGAAGAAGCCGAAGACCAAGAAAGAACGGGCTGCTCCCACAGAGCCCTTGATTGTTGAACCCATCTCCATGGTTCGCCCTGACGCTGAACCTCAAGAGCACCAACTGACTGTCCATGAGCCTGCTTTCACAGAGGCTCATGAAGCTGAAGACTTTCCAGCAGCTGATCCCATCGCTGCTGAAGACATTAGTCACCATGACCATGTTGAAGATGATGCAGTTCTTCCTCAGCTCGAGCACCAACAGGTATCATCGCCTGTGCTAACGCACAGCGAGCTCATCAGCATTGGTCGTCCTCTGACGCCAATTGCTCAGGATGCATCATGGGCTGATCACCCACAAGCACAAGAGGAAGAAGACTTTGAGGCCCAGCCAACTCCAACTCCACAGGCGTCGCCAGCGTTACGCAGGCTTCGCAAAGGACCAAGGCCTCCAGTCTCTGAGTCTGAAGCTAAAGCTGCTGAAGACATTCCGGCTGCATCAGCCAATGAAGAAGAAACCCCAAGCGCTGCTACACCCTCATCTCACCAAGAAGCTGTTCTCGAGGAGAACATGACTGTGACCGACCCTCCAGCTCATCAAGTGGAGGTTGAGAATTTTGAGGCTGCCACCGACGCCACTGACGCTATCATGGCTGAAGCCAATGTGGAGCCTTAACCAACCCAAGCACCAGAAGTCAGTGAAGCCAATGATGCTACTGCTTCTGTTCTTGCGCCTGCTGCTGGTCCTCAGTTTGACTACCATGTTGAGCACAGGCCTCAGGTACAGAAGCCAATCCCCAGATTACCCAGGTTTCCAGGTCCTGCATCAGCACCTGGATCCTTCAATGTCAATGGCTTCAAAGCAGACAACACTTTCTTCAATAGCTCCAGGAACCCCTACTCAAGGGAAAGAATATCTTCTGATCGGTTCTGGAGCTATCCTCAGTGAAGCTATTACTCCTGCATTCTATACAATCAAGGTCGCATCTTCCCACATAAGCGTCTTGACATTGAAGCAATAGCTGGTCTGCCCTGTCTGGAAGAAGCTCTGGATTGCTTCAAAGAGGTTGGATTGCTGCCGTTTGTCACCGACCAAGAGCACTGGAATGAAGAGTTGATGCTCCAATTCTATGCCACACTTCACATCCGTGGGTACAACAGAGATCCGAAGACTTGGGTCCTGGAGTGGATGACAGGAAATGTTCATCACGAAGCCAAAGCCTTTGATATCATTGAGTTCATTGGTCTCCCCACTCCTGGTGATCTCTACGAACATGACTATCAGCTTCACAGTGACGCTGTGGAGAGCATCTTTCAAAAGCTTGAACCAAACATGAGTCAGATGCTCAGTATGATGAAGCCATTGCCCCAAGATGCTGCATATCCCAAGGAGTTCTTCGTTGAAGACCTTGAGTATCTGCCAAGAACTATTTATCACATCATAAGGCGAACTCTCTGGCCCATCAAAGGACATTCTCCACATGCCAAGCTGGAAGGTGCAATGAAGACTTTGGTCTTCTATATTCTTCATGGCAAATGCTTCAATGCACAGGACTTCTTCATCCGCCAACTTGCTGCATCAGGCTCTGATCTTTTTGGCTTGAAGTTCTATGCTCCATGGATAATGCGGCTAATCAAACTCCACTCCGCTATCTCGTATCAGCCATCTGCTCGCAATCATCGGATCTTTCTGCCTGATGTGGATATGTCCGTTGAAGCCATTTATCCTGAGCCTGCCAAGGAACCTCTAAGTCTTCAGAATGCGGAGCATCAAAGTTTTTCTCAGAACATTGAAGGAGTTGAAGCAGTCACTCGTGTTTATCCTTTGGCTGGCACTACACGTGCACCACATCCTGCCCTTACTGAAGCCACCGATAGCACAATTGCCTAACGACCCAAGAAGCGCACTTGTGTTCTCAATGACCGAGAGCTTCTGGTGGCTCTCCATCAGAAACAGGATAGGCATCATGACTGGCTGAAGCGCCAAATGCAAAGCCTCTTGGTGGATGTCAACCGCATTCGCAATCTTGCCACCAAGAATGCCTTTGTTGCACATGAAACCTCTCGACGCACATGGAAAGGGCTGACGCTTATGTGCTCTAAAGATGATCTTCAAGAAGATGGCTTCTCTGAACACTTCAAGTTTGACTCCACACCTCCTCGAAGGGCAGTTTTGCGACGAACTCCATCTCTTGAAGACTCTGAGTTCTCTTCCTCTGCTGCAACTGTGAATGCCAGAGTGATCGAGGACGAAGACGATGCTACTTCACCGCCACCTCCTTCAGCATGCTTCAACACTGCTCCAAGTTCTTCTGCACCGCCGAACACCACCGACGACCCTGCTGCTTCACCTACTCTTCATGGGAACGAGTAGATGCTCTATGTCTTCAAACCTTTTTGGTCCTTACTAACAAAAGGGGGAGAAGCATATGAGTTTGATAGTCTTCAAGTGGGTCCACATGGGCGGTTGCTTTATATTTTGCCTCGTGTTTACAACTCTTGTTTTGATACATTTGGTTCTTTGAGTTGTAACACCTAAACTCGATGGTCGTCTGCTACTTATTTGCTACTTCGTGATGTGACGATAAATTCCGCATGTGCGACGATAAATTCCGCACTTAGATCATTTTGCAGACGTCCATTTTCCATTATGCATGTTATTATCTTCACATAGCTTCTCATGCATAATGGATTGCCATCATAAGTTGAAGAGGATCTCCACAAGCACAACCTGCAATGTGCATTTGCATTCCAAAAGCAAATTACTTATATGCACATCTTCAGGGGGAGCCCTCACAGCTTATGAAGACAATTCCTTATCCTTTTACAATTTCACATATTATATTCCCTGTTGAAAACTTCAACTAGTTTGTCATTAATCACCAAAAAGGGGGAGATTGTAAATGCATCTAGTGCCACCCCTAGTTGGTTTTGGAGTATTGATGACAAACCTAGTTGATGGACTAATGTGTTTGTGAGAATTGCAGGATAACACAGGTAGAAGTCCCTCATTGATTCGGTTTTCCTACCAAGAGATGACCCCTAAAAATGTATGAAGACATTGATGTCAAAGGTGGTATATGAAGATATTCACATTGAAGACTATGACAAGAGAAGACATCACATGAAGCCTATGGAGCTCGAATACTTAGGTCTTTCATAGTTCTTTTTCTTCTTTGTTGAGTCATAGGAACCACCGTACTGTTAAGTGGGGTCCAACAGAACCAGTCAGAATGACTGAAGTGATGCTTAACCAAAACCTATGTCTTCGAGTGAAGACTATGAGAGTGAATCTTGTCCAGAGTCGGACAAGTCAGCTTTGCTTGTAGCCCAAGTAAAGTTGCCGTGTGTGTTTGAAATCTGACCGTTGGAACACGTGTCAGTTCCTTAGTGACCCAGGGTCATTTCGGACAAATCAGGTCGGGTTGCCCAGTGGCTATAAATAGCCCACCCCCTACAACCATAAACGGTTGGCTGCTCAGAGTTAGAGTACGGCTTTTGTCGTTTGAGAGCAACCCACCTCGAAGCCTTTGAGAGAGAATTCCTTGCGAGGATAAAGCCCTAACCATCCAGAGCCAAAGAGTGTTAAGGCATCACTTAAGTCTTCTTGTCTGTGTGATCTGAAGACTTATTACACTTGAGGACTGTGAATCCCCCAGCCGGTTAGGCGTCGCGTTCTGAGCATCCAAGAGACATTGTGGATCGCCGGTGAACGAAGTCTGTGAAGGTTTGGGAGTCTACCTTGAAGACTTACCAGAGTGATTGGGCGAGGTCTGTGTGACCTTAGCTCAAGGGGAATACGGTGAGGACTGGGTGTCCTGAGCTGCGTGTTCAGGACTGGGTGTCCGGGACTGTGTGTCCTCAGGTTTAAATACCTAGATGCCCTAACCAGATGTACAGTTGTCACAGCAACTGGAACTGGTCCAACAAATCATTGTCTTCAACGAGTCACTGGTTTCATCCTTCCCTTCCCTTTACTTACTGTTGGTCATTGTGAAGTCATTGTATGATTGCACTATCTTTTGTCTTCACTGACTAGCTGCGTGTTCCATTTGGCTTCATAATATCTTCCTACCTGATCCTTACTACCTAGCTGCTATTGGTCATTGTGCTTTCACTTCATTGAATACTTGACTATGGTTTGCCTAGTGTAGTCTACCTTCCGCTGCATGGTAATAGGTTTATTTCTATCGTTTGTCTTCGAAACTCCCGTTTTAAAGACATTCATAAAAATTGCCTATTCACCCCCCCTCTAGTCGATATAACACACTTTCATTACTGCATATTCTTTGTGATACTAAATGCACAAGGTTTCCTCCCTTTTACTATTTCACCTTTGCTAGAGGTCAGTAGACCGCCTGGATTTCAACTCAGGGTCAGTCGAACCGCAATTAAAAGAAGCAGCACCCGCTTAGGCGCACGGAGCACCTAGTCCGCCTGTTCCCCAGGGAAGCGGCGCATCGGTGTCTATCATAGGGGTGTGGGGCGCAAGAGCTGCTTGCGCCCGATATGGAGGTCGGCGGGGCTTGAATGGATGGCCCGGGGGGCGGTGCCAAACACGATGGTGCGGTGAGGTCGAGGGGAGGGCTCATGCAGGGGAGGAACTGGGCCGGTGGTCGCTGGCGTTTCGAGGAAGATCGTCAACACTGACTGGCTGGAGGTAGACGAAGGCGATCTGCCCATTCTTTGTACATCGGACGGTGCAGAAAAAATGGACTGTCCTATTTGCTTTCAGTCGACTGTTATTTTCATAGAATCCTGTAGTAATTTAGTGTGCCATGCATGTTGTAGAGCTATCACATGTCTCCCATCATTTATTTCTCACCGACCTGCTATCTGCTACCTTTACACTGTACTAATTGTGCACACACTTCACCCATACTCACACTATTGTTTTTTTATGCATGGGATTTCAGACTCTGGCGCAGTGTTGATGAATGCAGAAAAGAAAAGACAGAAGTCGCTCCAGCGTAATTCAAAGATAAGCACTAAGCGTTTCAGCACTCTAATGGGTGCAGTGTCAACAGTTGGAGACAGTAAACGTAGCTCTGCAATTGATGATCTCAATTGCCACACACAACCATCCCAGGTGCTTGCTTTAACTTTGCTCTATCAAATGTGGTTGCATGTTGCACATGGTGTCTAGCTTGTATTGCTTCCAATTTGGTTAAATTGCATATGCTTACTTTACACATTATACCTTTGATAATGACATGCCTTCCTGTTTTTGATACATACTACATATGTCTATTAACCATGTTCGTACATCAAACTAATGCTCTTTTGTATCCCTCGTCAATCACTTATGATGAGACTGTCACCCGAGTGGGTTACTGTGAGACGCCCTACTCGTCTAAAGAGTGCAGTGTCATCCTCCCCACATGATTCTCAAGAAACGGCAAGGCTAAATGAAGATAGTCAATGTAGCTCTCTAGTTGATCACCGCAATTCCCCCACACCACCATCGTAGGTGCTTGCTCTTACTTGGCAGTGTGATATGTGGTTGCATGTTGCATATGGTGTCTACCTTGTAATGCTTCTAATTAGGGTAACACATTATACCTGTGAATATGACATGCCTTCCTGTTTTTGGTACATACTACGTCTTTCTATTAACCATGTTCTTACATCAAACTACTTTTCTTGTGTATCCCTCATCAATGCTCCTAATTTGTTAAATTGCATCTCCTTAGCTTACACATTATACATGTGAATATGACACGCCTTCCTGTTTTTGGTACATACTACATCTGCCTATCACACCATGTTCTTACATCAAACTATTGTTCTTGTATATCCTGCGTCTATCGCTTATGATGAGACAATCACGCGCGCGGGTTAATATGAGACGCAATACTCTTATAAAGAATGCAATTTCATCCTCTCCACATGATTCTCAAGAAACAACAAGCCTAAATGAAGATATTGAACGTAGCTCTGTACCTGAAGACTGCACTTCCCCTACACCACCATCACAGGTGCTTTCTCTAACTTCGTAGTGTGATTTGTGGTTGCATGTTGCATACGGTGTCTAGCTTGTAATGCTTCTAATTAGGGTAAATTGCATCTGCTTAGTTTACACACTATACCTGTCAATATGACATGCCTTCCTATTTTTGGTACACACTACATCTATGTGTTAACCTTGTTCTTACATGAAACTACCTCTCTTCTGTATCCTGCATTAATCACTTACGATGAGTCACCTTTATTCGTTGTATATTGCATATTATTTCTAGCCTGTTGCCATGTATTGCTTCTAATTTGGTCAAATACATTTCTTAGGGCACCCTTTTAATTTGGCAGAGTGATATTGGTTTCATCTTTCATATGGTTTCTAGCTTGCATCGATTCTAACAAGTTCAAGCACCTTGTTCTTAGTTTACACTTTATACATCGTACATGTCAATATGTCACGCCGTCCTGTTTTTCATACATATTCCATCCTCCTATCATGCGGCTGCCTTACATGAAAGTAGTGTTTGTCAGTATCATGCATCAATGAGTTCTAAAGAGCAAATTTTATTCCTTTTTCTTGTGGTTTGACTTGACAAGGCAAAATTAAGAAAGAGGAAGGAAAAGAGTAAGGAAGGCGATGATGGTGGTCCTCTGCAGCAACGTAAACGGAGCATCTGTACCGATTCTCCTTGTACTGATAGTGCATTACAAGGTCCAAGTCTCCGCTCCCCTACTCCACCATACAAGGTGCTTGCTCTAACTTGGCAGTGTGATATCTGGTTGCATGTTGCATATGGTGTCTAGCTCGTATTGCTCCTAATTAGTGTAAGCTGCATCTTCTTAGCTTACACATGATACATGTGAATATGACACGCTTTCCTATTTTTGGTACATACTATATCTATCCATCACACCATGTTCTTACATGAAACTACTCTTCTTGTTTATCCTGCATTAGTCACTTATGATGGGACACCTTTAAGTTGGCAGTGTGATATTGGTTTGCGTCTTGAATATGATTTCTAGCATGTATTGCTTCTAGTTTGATGAACGCCACCTATGATGAGACAGTTTTAACTTGGCAGAGTGATATTGATTGCACCTTCCATATGGTGTCTTGTAGTGTTTCTAATTTTTTGAAGTGCCTTCTGCTTAGTTACCACATCATAGGTGTGAATATGTAAAGCCGTCCATTTTTTCGTACATATTCCATCCTCGTATCATGACTTTGCCTTTCATCAGAGTAGTGTTCGTCAGTATCATGCATGAATGAGTTCTGAAGAGCGAATGATATTCCTTTTTCTTGTCGGTATGACCTCACAATGCAAAATCAATAAAGCTGAAGGAAATTGGCAAGGCATTGGATGATGGTGGTCCTTCCGAGCAACTGAAATGGAAGTTCTCTACAGATTCTACTCCGCCATTCTCCCAACAAGATTCGCAAGACAACACAAGGTTAGACAGTCAACGTAGCTGTGTAGATGATGAGCACATCTCCCCTACTCCACCATCACAGGTACTTGCTCTAACTTGGCACTATTATATGTGGTTGCATGTTGCGTATAATGTCTAGCTTGTATTGCTTCTAACTTTGTTGAATTGCATCTGCTTACTTTACACATAATGCCTATGAATATGACATGTGTTCCTGTTTCTACATCAGACTACTATTCTTGCATATCCCACATCAGTCACTTATGATAAGGCACCTTTAAGTCGCCACTGTGATATTGGTTGTGTCTTGCATATGATTTCTAGCATGTACTGCTTCTAATTTGTTGAAACTGAAGGAAATATGCCCTAGAGGCAATAATAAAGTTATTATTTATTTCCTTATATCATGATAAATGTTTATTATTCATGCTAGAATTGTATTAACCGGAAACATAATACATGTGTGAATACATAGACAAACAGAGTGTCACTAGTTTGCCTCTACTTGACTAGCTCGTTAATCGAAGATGGTTATGTTTCCTAACCATAAACAAAAGAGTTGTTATTTGATTAACGGGATCACATCATTAGGAGAATGATGTGATTGACATGACCCATTCCATTAGCTTAGCACCCGATCATTTAGTATGTTGCTATTGCTTTCTTCATGACTTATACATGTTCCTATGACTATGAGATTATGCAACTCCCGTTTGCCGGAGGAACACTTTGTGTGCTACCAAACGTCACAACGTAACTGGGTGATCATAAAGGAGCTCTACAGGTGTCTCCAAAGGTACATGTTGGGTTGGCGTATTTCGAGATTAGGATTTGTCACTCCGATTGTCGGAGAGGTATCTCTGGGCCCTCTCGGTAATGCACATCACATAAGCCTTGCAAGCATTGCAACTAATGAGTTAGTTGTGAGATGATGTATTACGGAACGAGTAAAGAGACTTGCCGGTAACAAGATTGAACTAGGTATTAAGATACCGACAATCGAATCTCGGGCAAGTAACATACCGATTACAAATGGAACAATGTATGTTGTTATGCAGTCTGACCGATAAAGATCTTCATAGAATATGTGGGAGCCAATATGAGCATCTAGGTTCCGCTATTGGTTATTGACTGGAGACGTGTCTCGGTCATGTCTACATTGTTCTCGAACCCGTAGGGTCCGCACGCTTAAGGTTTCAATGACAGTTATATTATGAGTTTATGAGTTTTGATGTACCGAAGGAGTTTGGAGTCCCGGATGAGATCGGGGACATGATGAGGAGTCTCGAAATGGTCGAGACGTAAAGATCGATATATTGGACGACTATATTCGGACATCGGAAAGGTTCCGAGTGATTCAGGTATTTTTCGGAGTACTGGAGAGTTACGGGAATACGTATTGGGCCTTATTGGGCCATACGGGAAAGAGGAAAAAGGGCCTCAAGGGTGGCCGCACCCCTCCCCTTGGTCTGGTCCGAATTGGACTAGGGAAGGGGGGCGCCCCCTTCCTTCCTTCTCCTTTTCCCTTCTCCTTTTCCTATTCCATATGGGAGGTGGAATCCTACTAGGACTAGGGAGTCCTAGTAGGACTCCACACTTGGCGCGCCCCCTCCTAGGGCCGGCCTCCTCCTCCCTTGATCCTTTATATACGGGGGCAGGGGGGCACCTCTAGACAGAAGTTGATCCACGTGATCATATTCTTAGCCGTGCGCGGTGCCCCCTTCCACCATAATCCTCGATAATATTGTAGCGGTGCTTAGGCGAAGCCCTGCGACGGTAGTACATCAAGATCGTCACCACGCCGTCGTGCTGACGGAACTCTTCCCCGACACTTTGCTGGATCGGAGTCCGGGGATCGTCATCGAGCTGAACGTGTGCTAGAACTCGGAGGTGCCGTAGTTTCGGTGCTTGATCGGTCGGGCCGTGAAGACGTATGACTACATCAACTGCGTTGTGCTAACGCTTCCGCTGTCGGTCTACAAGGGTACGTAGATCACACTCTCCCCTCTCGTTGCTATGCATCACCATGATATTGCGCGTGCGTAGGAATTTTTTTGAAATTACTGCGTTCCCCAACAGTGGCATCCGAGCCTGGTTTTATGTGTTGATGTTATATGCACGAGTAGAACACAAGTGAGTTGTGGGCGATATAAGTCATACTGCTTACCAGCATGTCATACTTTGGTTCGGCGGTATTGTTGGACGAAGCGGCCCGGTTGTGGGCGATATAAGCGTGACCGGTTCTCCCGACGTGCTTTGCACAAAGGTGGCTAGCGGGTGATAGTTTCTCCAACTTTAGTTGAAGCGAGTGTGGCTACGCCTGGTCCTTGCGAAGGTTAAAACAGCACCAACTTGACAAACTATCGTTGTGGTTTTGATGCGTAGGTAAGATTGGTTCTTGCTTAAGCCCGTAGCAGCCACGCAAAACTTGCAACAACAAAGTAGAGGACATCTAACTTGTTTTTGCAGGGCATGTTGTGATGTGATATGGTCAAGACATGATGCTAAATTTTATTGTATGAGATGATCATGTTTTGTAACCGAGTTATCGGCAACTGGCAGGAGCCATATGGTTTTCGCTTTATTGTATGCAATGCAATCGTGCTGTAATGCTTTACTTTATCACTAAGCGGTAGCGATAGTCGTGGAAGCATAAGATTGGCGAGACGAAAACGATGCTACGATGGAGATCAAGGTGTCGCGCCGGTGACGATGGTGATCACGATGATGCTTCGAAGATGGAGATCACAAGCACAAGATGATGATGGCCATATCATATCACTTATATTGATTGCATGTGATGTTTATCTTTTATGCATCTTATCTTGCTTTGATTGACGGTAGCATTATAAGATGATCTCTCACTAATTATCAAGAAGTGTTCTCCCTGAGTATGCACCGTTGCGAAAGTTCTTCGTGCTGAGACACCACGTGATGATCGGGTGTGATGGGCTCTACGTTCAAATACAACGGGTGCAAAACAGTTGCACACGCAGAATACTCAGGTTATACTTGACGAGCCAAGCATATACAGATATGGCCTCGGAACACGGAGACCGAAAGGTCGAGCGTGAATCATATAGCGGATATGATCAACATAGCGATGTTCACCAATGAAACTAGTCCATCTCACATGATGATCGGACATGGTTTAGTTGATTTGGATCACGTAATCACTTAGAGGATTAGAGGGATGTCTATCCAAGTGGGAGTTCTTAAGTAATATGATTAATTGAACTTAAATATATCATGAACTTAGTCCTGGTAGTATTTTGCAAATTATGTTGTAGATCAATAGCTTGCGTTGTTGCTTCCTTGTGTTTATTTTGGTATGTTCCTAGAGAAAATTGTGTTGAAAGATGTTAGTAGCAATGATGCGGATTGGATCTGTGATCTGAGGTTTATCCTCATTGCTGCACAGAAGATTTATGTCCTTGATGCACCGCTAGGTGACGGACCTATTGCAGGAGCAGATGCAGACGTTATGAACGTTTGGCTAGCTCAATATGATGACTACTTGATAGTTTAGTGCACCATGCTTAATGGCTTAGAATCGGGACTTCAAAGACGTTTTGAACGTCATGGAGCATATGAGATGTTCCAGGAGTTAAAGTTAATATTTCAAGCAAATTCCCGAGTTGAGAGATATGAAGTCTCCAACAAGTTCTATAGCTAAAAGATGGAGGAGAATCGCTCAACTAGTGAGCATGTGCTCAGATTGTCTGAATACTACAATCGCTTGAATCAAGTGGGAGTTAATCTTCCAGATAAGATAGTGATTGACAGAATTCTCTAGTCACCATCACCAAGTTAGTAGAACTTCGTGATGAACTATGATATGCATGGGATAACGGAAACGATTCCCAAGCTCTTCGTAATGCGGAAATTGACGAAGGTAGAAATCGAGAAAAACATCAAGTGTTGATGGTAGACAAGACCACTAGTTTCATGAAAAGGGCAGAGGGAAGAAGGGGAACTTCAAGAAGAATAGCAAGCAAGTTGCTGCTCAAGTGAAGAAGCCCAAGTCTGGTCCTAAGCCTGAGACTAAGTGTTTCTACTGCAAAGGGACTGGTCACTGGAAGCGGAACTACCCCAAGTGATTGGCAGATAAGAAGGATGGCAAAGTGAACATAAGTATATTTGATATACATGTTATTGATGTGTACTTTACTAGTGTTTATAGCAACCCCTCAGTATTTGATACTAGTTCAGTTGCTAAGATTAGTAACTCGAAACGGGAGTTGCAGAATAAACAGAGACTAGTTAAGGGTGAAGTGACGATGTGTGTTGGAAGTGGTTCCAAGATTGATATGATCATCATCGCACACTCCCTATACTTTCGGGATTAGTGTTGAACCTGAATAAGTGTTATTTGGTGTTTGCGTTGAGCATGAATATGATTTGATCAGTATTGTAATACGGTTATTCATTTAAGTAAGAGAATAAATTGTTGTTCTGTTTACATGAATAAAACCTTATATGGTTACACACCCAATGAAAATAGTTCGTTGGATCTCGATCGTAGTGATACACATAATCATAATATTGAAACCAAAAGATGCAAAGTTAATAATGATAGTGCAACTTATTTGTGGCACTGCCGTTTAGGTCATATTGGTGTAAAGCGCATGAAGAAACTCCATGCTAATGGGTTTTCGGAATCACTTGATTATGAATCAGCTGATGCTTGCGAACCATGCCTCATTGGCAAGATGACTAAAACGCCGTTCTCCGGAACTATGGAGCGAGCAACTAACTTATTGGAAATATTACATACTGATGTATGAGATCCGATGAGTGTTAAGGCTCGTGGCGGGTATCATTATTTTCTGACCTTCACAGATGATTTGAGCAGATATGGGTATATCTACTTAATGAAACACAAGTCTGAAATATTTGAAAAGTTCAAAGAATTTCAGAGTGAAGTGGAGAATCATCGTAACAAGAAAATAAAAGTTTCTACGATATTATGGCAGAGGTAAAATATTTGAGTTACGAGTCTAGCCTTTAGTTAAAACAATGTGAAATAGTTTCACTACTCACGCCACCTGGAACACCACAGCATAATGGTGTGTCCGAACATCATAACCGTACTTTATTAGATATGGTGCGATCTATGATGTCTCTTACCGATCTACCACTATCGTTTTTGGGTTATGCATTAAAGACAGCTGCATTCATGTTTAAAAGGGCACCATCTAAGTCCGTTGAGACGACACAATCTGAACTGTGGTTTGGCAAGAAACCAAAGTTGTCGTTTCTTAAAGTTTGGGATTGTGATGCTTATATGAAAAAGTTTCATCCTGATAAGATCAAACCCAAATCGGAGAAATATGTCTTCATAGGATACCCAAAGGAAACTATTGGGTACACCTTCTATCAAAGATCCGAAGGCAAGACATTCGTTGCTAAGAATGGATCCTTTCTAGAGAAGGAGTTTCTCTTGAAAGAAGTGAGTGGGAGGAAAGTAGAACTTGATAAGGTAATTGTACCTTCTCCCTTATTGAAAAGTAGTCCATCACAAGAAATCTGTTCCTGTGACTACTACACCAATTAGTGAGGAAGACTAATGATGATGATCATGTTACTTCAGATCAAGTTAATACCGAATCTCGTAGGTAAACCAGAGTGAGATCCGCACCAAAGTGGTACGGTAATCCTGTTCTGGAAGTCATGTTACTAGACCATGACGAACTTGCGAACTATGAGGAAGCGATGATGAGCCTAGATTCTGCGAAATGGCTTGAGGCCATGAAATCTGAGATGAGATCCATGTATGAGAACAAAGTATGGACTTTGATTGACTTGCCCAATGATTGGCAAGCCATTGATATTAAATGGATCTTCAAGAGGAAGATGGACGGTGATAGTAGTGTTACTATCTACAAAGCTAGAATTGTCGCAAAAAGGTTTTCGACAAGTTCAAGGTGTTGACTATGATGAGAGTTTCTCACTCGTATCTATGCTTAAGTCTGTCCGAATCATGTTAGCAATTGCCGCATTTTATGAAATCCAGCAAATGGATGTCAAAACTGCATTCCTGAATGGATTTCTAGAAGAAGAGTTGTATATGATGCAGCCGGAAGGTTTTGTCGATCCAAAAGGAGCTAACAAAGTGTGCAAGCTCCAGCGATCCATTTATGGACTGGTGCAAGCCTCTCGGAGTTGGAATAAACGCTTTGATAGTACGATCAAAGCATATAGTTTTATACAGACTTGCAGTGAAGCCTATATTTACAAGAAATTGAGTGGGAGCACTACAACATTTCTGATAAGTATATGTGAATGACATATTGTTGATCGGAAATAATGTAGAATTATTCTGCAAAGCATAAAGGAGTGTTTTTAAAGAAGTTTTTCAAAGAAAGACCTCGGTGAAGCTACTTACATATTAAGCATCAAAATCTATAGAGATAGATCAAGACGCTTGATAAGTTTTTTCAATGAGTACATACCTTGACAATATTTTGAAGTAGTTCAAAAATGGAACAGTCAAAGAAAGAGTTCTTGGCTGTGTTACAAGGTATGAAATTGAGTAAGACTCAAAGCCCGACCACGGCAGAAGATAGAAAGAGAATGAAAGTCATTCCCTATGCCTCAGCCATAGGTTCTATAAAGTATGCCATGATGTGTACCAGATCTATTGTATACCCTACACTGTGTTAAGCAAGGGAGTACAATAGTTATGATAAGGCACCTGTGAATATGACATGTGTTCCTGTTTCTACATCAGACTACTATTCTTGCATATCCCACATCAGTCACTTATGATAAGGCACCTTTAAGTCGCCACTGCGATATTGGTTGTGTCTTGCATATGATTTCTAGCATGTACTGCTTCTAATTTGTTGAAACTCAAGGAAATATGCCCTAGAGGCAATAATAAAGTTATTATTTATTTCCTTATATCATGATAAATGTTTATTATTCATGCTAGAATTGTATTAACCGGAAACATAATACATGTGTGAATACATAGACAAACAGAGTGTCACTAGTATGCCTCTACTTGACTAGCTCGTTAATCCAAGATGGTTATGTCTCCTAACCATAAACAAAAGAGTTGTTATTTGATTAACGGGATCACATCATTAGGAGAATGATGTGATTGACATGACCCATTCCATTAGCTTAGCACCCGATCGTTTAGTATGTTGCTATTGCTTTCTTCATGACTTATACATGTTCCTATGACTATGAGATTATGCAACTCCCGTTTGCCGGAGGAACACTTTGTGTGCTACCAAATGTCACAACGTAACTGGGTGATTATAAAGGAGCTCTACAGGTGTCTCCAAAGGTACATGTTGGGTTGGCGTATTTCGAGATTAGGATTTGTCACTCCGATTGTCGGAGAGGTATCTCTGGGCCCTCTCGGTAATGCACATCACATAAGCCTTGCAAGCATTGCAACTAATGAGTTAGTTGTGAGATGATGTATTACGGAACGAGTAAAGAGACTTGCCGGTAATGAGATTGAACTAGGTATTAAGATACCGACGATTGAATCTCGGGCAAGTAACATACCGATGACAAAGGGAACAATGTATGTTGTTATGTAGTCTGACCGATAAAGATCTTTGTAGAATATGTGGGAGCCAATATGAGCATCCAGGTTCCGCTATTGGTTATTGACTGGAGACATGTCTCGGTCATGTATACATTGTTCTCGAACCCATAGGGTCCACATGCTTAAGGTTTCAATGACAGTTATATTATGAGTTTATGAGTTTTGATGTACCGAAGGAGTTCGGAGTCCCGAATGAGATCGGGGACATGACGAGGAGTCTCGAAATGGTCGAGATGCAAAAATTGATATATTGGACGAATATATTCGGACATCGGAAAGGTTCCGAGTGATTCGGGTATTTTTCAGAGTACCGGAGAGTTATGGGAATACGTATTGGGCCTTATTGGGCCATACGGGAAAGAAGAAAAAGGGCCTCAAGGGCGGCCGCACCCCTCCCCTTGGTATGGTCCGAATTGGACTAGGGAAGGGGGGCGCCCCCTTCCTTCCTTCTCCTTTTCCCTTCTCCTTTTCCTATTCCATATGGGAGGTGGAATCCTACTAGGACTAAGGAGTCCTAGTAGGACTCCACACTTGGCGTGCCCCCTCCTAGGGCCGGCCTCCTCCTCCCTTGCTCCTTTATATACGGGGGCAGGGGGCACCTCTAGACAGAAGTTGATCCACGTGATCATATTCTTAGCCGTGTGCGATGCCCCCTTCCACCATAATCCTCGATAATATTGTAGCGGTGCTTAGGCTAAGCCCTGCGACGGTAGTACATCAAGATCGTCACCACGCTGTCGTGCTGACGGAACTCTTCCCCGACACTTTGCTGGATCGAAGTCCGGGGATCGTCATTGAGCTGAACATGTGCTAGAACTCGGAGGTGCCGTAGTTTCGGTGCTTGATCGGTCGGGCCGTGAAGACGTACGACTACATCAACTGCGTCGTGCTAACGCTTCTGCTGTCGGTCTACAAGGGTACGCAGATCACACTCTCCCCTCTCGTTGCTATGCATCACCATGATATTGCGTGTGCGTAGGAATTTTTTTGAAATTACTACGTTCCCCAACAGAAACGCCATACAGTTTGAACTTGGCAGAGTGATATTGGTTGCATCTTTCATATGGTGTCTAGCTTGCAGTGCTTCTAATTTGTTGAAATGCCTTCTGCTTAGTTACCACATCATAGGTGTGAATATGTCACACCATCCTGTTTTTCATACATATTCCATCCTCGCATCATGTGTTTACCTTTCATCCGAGTAGCGTTCGTCAGTATCATGCATGAATGAGTTCTGAAGAGCAAATTTTATTCCTTTTTCTTATCAGCTTGACTTCACAATGCAAAATCATTACAACTGAAGGAAATTAGTCCGGTAGTGGATGGTGGTGGTCCTTCAGAGCAACTCGAATAGGGTGTCTCTACAGATTCTACTCCGCCATCCTCCCAACAAGATTCGCAAGACAACACAAGGCTGGACAGTCAACGTAGCTGTGTAGATGATCAGCACATCTCCCCTACTCCACCATCACAGGTGCTTGCTCTAACTTGACACTATTATATGTGGTTGCATGTTGCGTATGATGTCTAGCTCGAATTGCTTCTAACTTGAATTGCATCTACTTACTTTACACATAATGCCTGTGAATATGACACGTGTTCCTGTTTCTAGAACATACGTGTACATGATGAGCACATCTCCCCTACTGCACCATCACATGTGCTTGCTCTTACTTGGAACTGTTATACGTGGTTGCGTTTTCTGTATGATGTCTAGTTTGTATTGCTTCTGATTATGTTGAATTGCATCTGCGTAGCTTACAGCTTATACCTGCAACGATCACTTACCCATAAGACACATTTAACTTGGGACTGTGATGTAGGTTGCATCTTGCATTGTCTTCTAGCTTGTACTGCTTCTAATTTCTTGAAATGGCACTTACGATGAGACACTTTTTACCTGATAGAGTGATATTGGTTGCATGTTCATATGGTGCCTAGCTTTTATTTCTTCTAATTTTGTTGAAATGCCTTCCGCTTACTATTTTTTCATACATATTCCATCCTCCTATCGTACGTGTGAATATGAAAGCTGTCTTTTTTGTATATATTCCATCCTCCTATCATGCGCTTGCCTTACATCAAAGTAGCGTTCGTCTGTATTATGCATCAACCAGTTATGCAGAGCTAATTTTATTCATATTCTTGTGGTTTTGACTTCATAAGACAATATTAGAAAATAGGAAGGAAAAGAGTAAGTTAGGGGATGTTGGTGGTCCTCCGCACCGACTCAAACAGAGACTCTCTAGATTTGCCACTACTAGTGCTAATGAACTTGAAGTCCCAAGTCTACATGATGAGTTCATCTCCCGTACTCCACCATCGCAGGTGCTTGCTCTAAGTTGACAGTGTGATAATTGGTTTCATGTTGCATATGTTGTCTAGCCTGTATTTCTTCTATTTTGATTAAATTGCACCTGCTTAGTTTATACGTTATACATGTGCATATGACATGGCTTTCTGTGTCTAGAATACACTGCATCTATCTATCATACCATGTTCTTACATCAAAGTACTGCTGTTGTGTATCCCGCATCAGTCACTCAAGATTGGACGCTTTTAACATGGCAGTTTGATAGTGGTTGCATCTTGCATTGATTTCTACGTTGTACTGCTTCTAATTTTTCGAATTGCCACTTATGACAAGACACTTTTAACTTGGCAGAGTCATATTGGTTGCATCTTTCATATGGTGTCTAGCTTGCATTACTTCTATTTTCTTGAAAATCCTTCTGCTTAGTTTGCACATCATAGATGTGAATATGTCATGCCGTCCTGTTTTTCTTACATATTCCATCCTCATACGGTTGTCTTACATCAAAGTATTGATTGTCTGTATCATGCATCAATGAGTTCTGAAGAGTGATTTTATTCTTTTGTGTTGTGGGTACAGCTTGACATGGCAAAGTCAAAAAAGAGCAAGGAAAATAATATAGTAGGGAGTGTTGTTACTCGTCGGGTGAAACGGAAAAGGTTCTGCCGTCGAGATTCTGCTGGTACTTATAGTGCAGTAGAAGGTCCAAGTCCACTGGCTAAATCTACAAACACAGTATCACTTGCTCCACGAGCTGCAGCATCCGCTTCATGTGTACCAGCATCTCAACCAGTTACTCGTTCGTTTGCTCCAAAACTGGTCAGTTCCCAAGCTGCCTTCACACCTAACACTACTTCCGAAGCACTGCTGACACAACATGACTTGGCAAGATCAGATGAACCTCATGAGCATCAACACCAAGACGGTACCTGACCGAGTCAAGTTGCAGTTGCATGCTCCTTTATATGTACTCTCACAATTTGATGTACACTAACACTTTACATATTTGTTGTTGAACTAGCACCACGGCGCAAGCGGAAACAGACATCAGGGATAATGCTTGACAGATTAACAAAATCTAAAGGAGGAAGAATGGAGATCCATTTTGAGGCAGGTTTAAAAAGGCCACGTGATGCTACAGAGTCAGCCAAGTTAGTATCAGAGCCAGCAGTTGCCGTTAGGTGTCATGCACGTATCCTCCCAACGTGGATCCAGTACAGGAATGAGAAATACAATACCCAGTTTAACACCTTCCTTGACCATTTATCCGTAAGTAATGTTATTCATCGCAATTAGTAATATTGTCTTGCTCTGTCCCATACTTTCTAGCTTCCTCCTAATAAGACTCACATTCTTTTTTCAACAGATGAGGTTCAAGTTGGATCCGAAAGATGATGCAACTAAACAAGCATGCACTCATGTTTTTTAGTCTGCTCTGAGACAGTATCGGTACCACCTTAGAAAATCTCACTTTGAAGGCAAGGCTAACAATGAAATTGGCCAAACATCTCCAGTGGAATATATTACAGATGAAGACTGGACAACCCTCGTTTAACACTGGTCTGATCCAAAGTATCAGGTAGGCTATATGTATTTGATCAGACCACATATTGAACTTGTATTTATGTATGTGCCTTACAAGTGTATCTTCTTCTAGGCTAACTATTTGAAGAACAAAACCAACCGTTCTAAAGTGAAATTCCAATAGACAACAGGATCTCGTAAACTGAATGGTCACTGTTTTCAATTTTTGACCTTTTTGTGACAAAAAAACATAAGGTCAAAAGCTGACGGTCGTAAACTGACTATAGCGACCTTTCTTCTGGAATGGTCGTAGACGTTTATGACCAAAATAGGTCTACTGTGGCGTTTTGGTCACTAGCAACCTCCCCAGGCCACGTAGGCATCCAGCGTGGCAATCTGATGTGGCACAAGATTCAGCCCGGTCCAATTCGATTTTCTACATGGGCCTAGCCCAACAATTCGGCCTATTTGTGTTTTTTTCTCATATTAATTTTGGCTAGGTAGATGGGCCAAGCCCAACAATTAAGCCTTCTCATTTTGGGGCCGTGGCCTTATCTGCTAGAAAGTTTTAGTTTTTTTGTAATATAAATAAGGTCCACTAGTCAAATGGGTCCCAGATGTCAGGTTCAGGTACGTGGGTCCCAGCTAGCAAGTTCATATTCTTCATATTTCAATTTAACAGTAAATAAATAACCAGTATTTAAATTGGCACAAACAAAACACACACATAATACTCCAAACATTATTAGCCAGATTCAGTACAGAGCTCCTATTGTACAAATAACATATACTTTACAAGCTCTACACATAATAAGCTCTAACATATACAAGCTCTACACGTGATACGGTGCCCTGGTGTTAACCCTGTAGCTCTACAAGTGTCTTCAATCTTCTTCAACATGGAGCTCCTTTGGTAACGAGCACAAACTGGGCACCTGCATCATCACAGGAAGGCAATTTTAGATCATAAAAACGAATGTTCCAAGCACAGTTTAGAGAAAAGAACCAAGTAAATTTGCCCTCAATCATACAAACAAAGTTTAGAGAAAACCAAACATGAACAAGAACTTATTATGCAGTTTTTAAAGTTTTTAATACATTTATTTTCTATTAGCAAAACTGAATATGCTACTTCCTGATTCATGGCTGCATAGTCCAGCTAGCTAAACCAGTTTGCTCTCATGCAAAAATTAGAAAGAAAAAAAGAACAAATAAATGAACACTGATTTCTCTAACACATACAGTAACTTGATGATATAACTTGTATAACTTGTATATTTGTCGACAGAAAACGGGATGCAAAATCATGTTTCAGTCTAGATCAATCTATCCAAAATTAGTCTAACACATACAAGTTATACAAGTTATATTGTATGTGTTAGACCAGCAACGGGATAGCAGGAATCCATCAGGCAACAACACAGCAGAGCACCACAAGCAGCAGTAGAGCACAAGCACAAAAAGAGAACAAGTGAGCTCGAGGCACTGGCTCGAGGGGGAGACCGGGAGAGAACCAGAAGACCTCACCTGCCTGAAGATGAAGACGAGCCGAGGAGAAGTTTGGGGGCGCACGGTAACCCGAGGAGCAGTAGATCGAGGGCCGGCGGAGAAGGGGTCAATGTCAAGCTTGGGGGCGCGAGGCGGAGAAGCTCTGAATATGCAAATCTGTACACAGTAAGGTCACAAAAGAAACAAAGTTAATTTGTGATTTGTAACTATCACTAGCAACACTAGAAACAATGCAAGCACAAAACATCATCATGTTGAGCTCTGAAATTAAGTGCAACAAACCATGCATGGGGACATTGAGAAGAACACCAGAAGATAGCCACATATGATCAATTTAACCAAATGGGACAGATCAGGGATAAATGCACACCCATAATAAAAAGTGGAATCAGGAATAAATGCAATGGATGTTGGCTTGTCAACCATAGTAGTTTAGGGACAACAGAGTAAACCCACACAAATGCTAGTAATTCCAGCATATCAAGGACCATTTTATCAGGTTCATGTGTCTACTATCAAGAGATGACTGTATCATTTACACCACTCATCCCTACATCACTCTAAGCATCGGAACTGCCAAATATTGTGGTCTAGTGACATCGGTTGCTTCCAAGCACACAACAGCGTACTGTCAGGAACTGATCAATGCACATACTGCTAGCCACTATTAGTGATACACAACAACGTATTATTGAATTAGTAAGGATTCATAGATAAGCAGCTTCTATTTCAACTTGTCATGCAAAATCGTGAGGCAGCAAACAACTGCGGCAGTGGCATGAGACGCATGGGATAAGCAACAACTGGTTCATACAGCGATACGACACAGATCACATCAAGTAGCACGGTGAGAGGGGGGCAGGGGAAGTACCAGCGGCCTAGGGCAGGCGGGGGCAGAGCTCGAGGTCAAGGAGCGTGGGCGAACGGGGGCGGAGCTCGAGGTCGAGGAGCACGGCCATCGTCATCTGCGCCACCTCGCCCCTTCATCGCCAGTTTACCTAATATTGACCATCCAATGCCACTGTAAAGACCTGAAATACATGCAATGATTTAACAAGATATTTTTGTGCAGAGCAAAGTAGCATATGGGCATCAGAAATATGCTACTTTAGAATGCAGAGCAAAGTAAACCTCTCAACTCCATTAGTTATTATTATGAGTACAATGATCCCCTTTGATACCATCATATATGAATTAGAATCTCTAAAGTATGTCAATCAGGGACGATAATATGAAGCAGGCACAGCAACAGAATGAAGTGAAATGTTTATGCAAGCCCATGTATTTTGTTATAAAGAAGCATTGAAGCAATTAAAAGAAAGCTTCTAGATCTATGTTTGGAGGACAAAAAATTGTACAAGCTGAGTTATTTGATGAAATAATCCAAGCCTTTAGGCTCCTACTGGATATGCTCTTAATGTAGACAGTGCGTAGAACCACTATGGACAGTTGGACACAATCACAGTAAGATCTTATCTAATGTAGATGTATTGTCTTTGTCAGGATCACAAGCTATATGGATCATGATGGACTGTTACTAATAGCTGAATGGCAATCTAAGAAGTCTGACACTACCAGTTCTAGGCTGTCAACTCAGCAAGCAACATCGCAATCCTCTCAACACCACTAGTTATTATCATGCATTGGCATCAAAGGGGATCGAAGATTTAATCACTAATCATAGATCACGACGGAACAACCAAACAAAGGAAGATCTCTACTCGTCAAGTAGCAAGCAGGCAAGCAACAAAACACCTGCAGGGCGAACACGTACCGAATCTGAACTGCTGCTCAAGCCTGAGCCCGACGAGCACGAGGCAGAGCATGTTCATGAGCAGGTGGATGACGCCGGCGTGGAGCCAGATGCAGGTCACGAGTCTCCACCCCTAGTGCTCGTGCACCACCTAGTCCCACACGAGCGCGCCCGGGCTTTTGCAATCTGGAGACAACAATATGCGCCCCGGAGCGTAAGAGATGATGAATATCTTGTTGAATCGAAAGATTCGAAGTGGCGGATCACTCACGTGGCGGAGGAGGGCCCGCCTCAGCGGCGTGGGCGCCAGGTCGGCCTTGAGGGGTGCCATGGCCTCCGGGGACAATGAGGCCACCGTCGTCACCGCGGATCTGGTGTCGTCGAGCTCGGATGAATGGGCGGCGCGATAGGAGGGGAGGAGAGGAGAGGAGGGACGATGGGCGGCACGCGCTCGGAAGGAGTGGTGGTGGTGGCGGCGCGAGGGAGGGGAAGGGAGAGAGGAGGGCATGGGGGAGGCCATGGACGGCGGGGAGCTCCACCGGAGGGAGGTGGCAGCCGCGATCTGGAAGGGAGGAGATGGCGGCTGTGATCTGGAAGGGACGAGCGTGGATCTGACCGCGGCCGTGGGAGAGAATGGGAGGGGAGGGGTTGTCGGCGACCGGGGTTGGGGGAGAGGACGGCGGTGGCAGCGGCGGCTGGGTGGTTGGGGATCGAGATATTCAGACGGAGGAGGAGCGAGAGGGTTGGGGGTGGCGGCTGTGGGACAAGAGGGGGAGAGTGGATCGGGGGAGAGGACTGGATCGGGGAAGTTAGGGTTTGGGTGAGAGGGTGAGGGGGTGAGGGCTGCCGTTGGATCCAGAAGCATCCGACGGTGGTTGATGCATGATCCGCGTGATATGCATATGGACCAATCAGAGCGCGCAAAACAATTTGAAGATTTTTTTACCATATAAATTGGTCACAACTGATTACATACAAATTTTCATTTCATTTTTCAATGCTCAAAATGAGTTTTTTTTGAAATACCTATCAAATATTTGTTCAAATGATGGCATATTTTGCACAAGTTTACATCTTAGATTGGCAAACAACATTGACAAAGGGAGTTTTTATTTCTTTTGCATGAAAAAACCATTTTCCATTTTTCGAGTGCCCGAAAGGAGGTTTTTTTGTGAAGGACCTACCAAATAATTGTCGCAAAATTGGACCAAATCATTTTTCTAAAATAGTAGGCCATATATAATGCACAATTTACCAAATGGTTAGGTGTCAAAAGTTTCGATGCACCTCTCATGGAAAAGACAAATTTCCGCCGATTCAGCTGAAAGCGGGTCAAATTTGAATTGCATCTGCCTCATAGTTTGCTATTTATTTTTTCCAAGAATCATTTCTAGGTACATAAGTATCTATTAATCAGAGAAACACCAAAAAAATTCCAAGATTCAACCACTAGCTAGGAACAGTCATTCCCGCCGTTTTGACCGCATTTTGAAACGGCATAAAAAATTCAAAAAAAACAAAAAATTTGGGAAACATTCGCATTGTGTCATCATATGTGGCCATGTTCCCAGGAAAAATAACAAACTTGTAATACGGTAATTATTTTAAAAAAGTGTTCTCAGAAACGAGCTATCACGTGTGGAGATCAATGGCTTTCAAGCCAAATGATCAATCTTATGGCAACATTCATGGCATAGTTTCTTCAAATGATCTCATATTTTGCACAAGTTTACATCTTAGATTGGCAAACAACATTGACAAAGGGAGTTTTTATTTCTTTTGCATGAAAAAACCATTTTCCATTTTTCGAGTGCCCGAAAGGAGGTTTTTTTTTGTGAAGGACCTACCAAATAATTGTTACAAAATTGGACCAAATCATTTTACTAAAATATTAGGCCATATATAATGCACAATTGACCAAATGGTTAGGTGTCAAAAGTTTCGATGCACCTCTCATGAAAAAGACAAATTTCCGCCGATTCAGTTGGAAGCGGGTCAAATTTGAACTGCAGCTGCCTCATAGTTTGCTATTTATTTTTTCCAAAAATAATTTCTAGGTACATAAGTATCTATTTAATCAGAGAAACACAAAAAAAATTCCAAGATTCAACCACTAGCTAGGAACGGTCATTCCCGCCGTTTTGACCGCATTTTGAAACGGGCATAAAAATTCAAAAAAAAATCAAAAAATTGGGAAACCTTCGCATTGTGTCATCATATGTGGCCAAGTTCCCAGGAAAAATAACAAACTTGTAATACGGCAATTATTTTAAAAACGTGTTCTCAGAAACGAGCTATCACGTGTGGAGATCAATGGATTTCAAGCCAAATGATCAATCTTATGGCCACATTCATGGCATAGTTTGTTCAAATGATCTCATATTGTGCACAAGGGTGCATATTGGAATGGCATACAATGTTTCCTAAGGAAGTTTTCATTTTCTTTGGACGAAAAAACCATTTTCCATTTTTTTAGTGCCCGAAAGGAGGTTTTTTTGTGAAGGACCTACCAAATAATTGTTGCAAAATTGGACCAAATCATTTTTATAAAATACTAGGGCATATTTAATGCACAATTGACAAAATGGTTGGGTGTAAAAAGTTTTGATCCACCTCTCATGAAAAAGACAAATTTCCGCCGATTCAGCTGGAAGCAGGTCAAATTTGAACTGCAGCTGCCTCATAGTTTGCTATTTATTTTTTCCAAAAATCATTTCTAGTTACATGAGTATATATTTAATCAGAGAAACACAAAAAAATTCCAAGATTCAACCACTAGCTAGGAACGGTCATTCCCGCCGTTTTGACCACATTTTGAAACGGGCATAAAAAATTCAAAAAAAATCAAAAAATTGGGAAACCTTCGCATTGTGTCATCATATGTGGCCAAGTTCCTAGGAAAAATAACAAACTTGTAATATGACAATTATTTTAAAAAAGTGTTCTCAGAAACGAGCTATCACGTGTGGAGATCAATGGATTTCAAGCCAAATGATCAATCTTATGGCCACATTCATGGCATATTTTCTTCAAATGATCTCATATTGTGCACAAGGGTGCATATTGGAATGGCAAACAATGTTTCCTAAGGAAGTTTTCATTTTCTTTGGACGAAAAAACCATTTTCCATTTTTCGAGTGCCCAAAAGGAGATTTTTTTGTGAAGGACCTCCAAAATAATTGTTTCAAAATTGGACCAAATCATTTTTCTAAAATACTAGGATATATTTAATGTATAATTGACAAAATGGTTTGGTGTAAAAAGTTTTAATCCACCTTTCATGAAAAAGACAAATTTCCGCCGATTCAGCTGGAAGCGGGTCAAATTTGAATTGCAGCTGCCTCATAGTTTGCTATTTATTTATTCCAAAAATCATTTCTAGTTACATAAGTACCTATTTAATCATAAATATATGGTTTGGTGGCGATACGTCGAGGTTCGGGTAGTGGCCGAGGGCCCCAACTCTAGAGCGCGTAAACTCGCATGCCCGCCACATGGTCACCGCGTGACTGTGGCGTTGCCATGTGTTCTGGGCGGCCTAGGCATGTCTAGTGGGTTGGGAACTCCCCAGGTAGGTGCTAGGAAGAAAATTACAACATAAGATTGTCACGAGGAGACCGATCGATGCTCAAACATGAATTAGCAGCCAAGTGTTTGATTAGCGGTACATGAAATGTACATGGCTAATGGGCGTGTGTTTTGGCTGAGGATGATTAGTTACTAAGAAGACCGTCTTCACAAATTTTCAACTCAAAAGGAGGAGCCTAGGTGGTACTTGCTTTGCAAAGTACCACACTAGACATAAATACGAATGTTGAAGCTGGGCTCAAAATAATGAATGGATTGAGCTGGAATTTGGTGGAGGATGGTTATTTGGGCATAGGAAAGCACTGTAGAAAATAGATACTATTTGGACATGCCAAAGTGGTACTTCCTTCACAAACTGTTGTTTTGAACAGAATAGGAAAATGAATATTTTTGAATTATTTTTGAACTAGGCAAGGAAGGTTTTTTTTACATATTTGACGAATATATGACCCAAAGAATTTATGAGATTTTTTTGGGAATTTTGGGAATGACAGAAATATAGGTTGTTTCACAACCTAGGGCAAAAACTGCCACATGGACATGACACATAGGCAAAACTGATGAGGTGGCGCCTAGTCATAGCAACCCACCACAATTTACAGGGTTATGACCATCTATATTGGTCATGATCAGCTAGAAATAAGGCAGCAGACCAATGCTATCTGCTTTATGACCATTTTGTGTAAGGAAATTACGACCTTTCTGACCAAAATGGTCGTTATAGTTTAGGGTTTGGAGCCCCCTGAACAGCTTTTGACCAATTGGACTGAAATGGTCGTAGATCTATGACCAATTCTTCTAGGGTCACTGACAGAAGGTCACTAGTTGACATATTTCTTGTAGTGTGTGTTCATTTAACTACTTGGTTTGCAGCCAATGTCAGTTACTCTGTTCACTTTTATTCACAGTTGTCTTAACGTATCATTTCACCTTACATGGTTTAAAAGAGATGAAGGATATTCTTTTGGTCTTGATCTGTAATCTAGTTGTTATGTTCACGTGCGCACACAATGATAAAATAGCCTGTTTGTTTTATATCTGTTTGCCCATGATATGAATGATGTCATACTATGTTCATCCTACTTTAAACCATCTCTTTATCCTTAGATGTCAACGAATGTGAGGAAATAGACAATACAGTAGGCATGCTACATGGACATATGTTCTGAAAGTGATTTTATTATACTTTGTTTTTGTCTCATTAGTGACTTATCTAGTACACTAATCTACAAGTTCAAACTTTCAGGAAGCTATGGAACAAATGATTGAACAGCCACAACCACCTGAAGGTGACGAGGATACTATAGGCACAATGTCACCTCTTGCTGCAGTGCGTCAGTATCTCTCCACTAACAGTGCAAAAAGCACCTTCCTGCGTAATTCTGGGTTGGTTGTCAAGGTAACCTCGTCCAAATCGCCTACTGAACAAAATCTTCTTGCTAGACAGAGTGATATATCTGTGCTCCAGACACAAGTCCAATCCCTAATGGACATTGTTTCGGAAACAAGAATAGTGGTTGAGAAATGTCGTCAAGATATGAATGGTTTTGAAACCAGACTATCAGACATTCGCTTCGTTGTTCAAGAGCAATGGCGGAAAAAAGGTGGAGATCGTGCTGCTCCATCAGATTCTACAGCTTGAAACATTAGCACTCAGGTCAAATGATCTGTGCTTCTATACATCTGATGGTGCTTTTATCTGGAAGGACTGTAAACTTTATGCCAACAGGCCTTTTGTTGTATGGTTGGAATTTATTTTGTTGTGATACAACATTTATGATGCTGCCTCAGGCTGCAGTAATTACGATGCTATTTTTGTGTAGTGTAGGTTTATCTTAGTAATGTATTCGGCCGAAAGCTTCGTAGTAGCCCAACATGCCAACATTCGCCGAGCCCATTCCAATTTGTCTAAAAACGATTAAGGGCCGAAATTGGCATGTAGCCCACTAAAAATATCTGGGCCTAAATAAGCATAAGCTTTCATATTTTTCTGGTAGGCCAGTGCCCATAGTGGGCCTTTAACAGGCCTAAACATAATTTGGGCCCTCAATAAAAATAGGCCATTTACAGGTGTAAATATCTCGAGCCCATAAAAAACATGGACCTTTAATAGACCGAAAGTGAGATTGGGCCCTGATTGTGCCAAATAACCCACTGGACTTAGCAGGCCGAAATGGTGGCCCATTTACGATGCAGATCTTTGACAGGCCGAAATTCAGACGGGTCGTAAATGCGCTGACCTAATACACGGGCCTTTAACAGGCCGGAACTTCGGTCGGGCTAGATTATCGTCATTTTTATATGGGCCGTTAATGGGCCCGATATGACGTTGGGCCACATATGGCCCATGGTTTACGTCCAGCGTTAACAGGCTGAAAATGACAACACGCCGAAAGTGGCCCAAAGCTATAGTGGGCCTCTAATAGGCCGAATGTCAGACATGGCCGAATATGACCCAAATCCTTCACGGTCGTTTATGGGCCGAAAGTTTTGATGGCCTGTAAATGGGCCCAAATGAAGCCGGACCTTTAATAGGCCGGAAATACACCGGGCCGTTGTAACATCCCAAACTTTCAATTTGGAATGTTATACACTAGATCATCATTGCATATCATATTTTATTGCTTTTGGCCTGATCCAAACATTCTACGCAACTCAAGGACCCACGGAGAGAGTTGGGGATTTCATTATTTTCATATTTGAGTTTTCTCAAATTTTGAAAATAGGATCATTTGATTTTATTTATTTTATCTTCAATTATTTCAATTATAAAAATAAGTGAGAGGGAATAACATGACTTTCCCAAAATAAAGAAATATTGAGGATTTAATAAAAACTTAAATAAGATTTTATTTTGGAGTTTTTTCGCTGTTTTATTTGAATTTAGGAAAAATGTGCGTTCTTCAAAATTGCATTTAGGCCCCAAATAAATGTTCACCTTGTCCGGCTTGATTTTAGAAGTCGGCAAAATTTATTTTGGGATTTTTGGAGTCCGTTTAGTATTTCTTTTATTTGTTTTTCTGCGTGTAATGTTTTTAAAAAAAAACGCGAACCGACCTCGGGCCGTATTTGGCCAGGACTCCCCTGGGCTGCCCCTTTATATAAAGCCCGAGCCCACCCCAGCCCACCCCAAACCCTAGCCCCGCCGCCGCGCTAGCCAGCCGCCGCCGCCGCCCGCAATCCGCGCCGCCACCGCCGTCGCCCGCTGCCCTCGCCGCTGCCGCCCGTTCGCCGCCGCCGGAGCCACCCGCCCCGCTAGAGCCGACCACCGCCGCCGCCCGTTGACCCGCCGGAGGTAGACCCCGTCGTCGCCGTGGTTTTCGAGAGAAAACCGTCGGTTTATTTTTTTAGATCGGTTTTTTTGGTTTCGTTATTTAGCGGAAGTTCGTCCGTACGTTCGTTTTAACGAACGGTTTTCGTCATTTAGCCGCAGACAGCGAACGTTTGTTCGTTAGCCTGTTCGTCCGTTTTTCTTTTTCTCGGATTTTCCGTGATTATTTTCAAGCGTGATTTCTGATCTGATTTTCGTTTAGTATAACTTTTTGCTCGTTTATCGGAATCAGGCGATTCAATCGCCTAGAGTTTCGTCTCGAAACCCTCTTTCGTTTAACCAACTCAAACAAGTTTTTGCTTCTATAAAATTTTACTTAGATCCAGATTAGTAAACGAAGCTTGTTTCTTTCGCCGCTTGATTTTCGTTGCTTCGTTTGATTTGTTTCTTTTTGCAAACCGGAGTTCTTAAGTTGAACTTTCTGGTTAGTTCGCTTATTTGAGTTTTACCTGTGCATTAGATGAGTGCTTATTGTATGCTTGTTTGTTTCCGATAGAGTACCGGAGTGCGCCGCTTGCTACTTCGAATCTCTAGGTTTCACGGATCATCAACAAGGCAAGTAACACTTTGATCATACCTCTTACTACCCAGTTTTGTTGCATTAGATCAATCCCCAAACATTGCATGATTAGGATCTAATTAAATTGTGGGTTTTGGGAAGTAGATGAGGTAGTACCTATTACCTATTTTACTATCAAACCCTTGGGAGTTATTTCTACGTTTGCTTATATTGCCATACTCTTCTAGTAGACGTGGATTGGGTGAGTGTATCCATGACAGATGTGAGATTGTTAATTAATGGTTTTTTTAAGGTGGCAACTTTAATACACATCTGGGTGGATTGAGGCACCTGGGTATTCCAGGGATTGCCTGTTTTTCTTTATGGACCGCCACCCAGGCTCAAAGGGATCATGAGATTATTCATATTAGAAACTTCCGTGTGCAACCACAAGCTACTATGGGCTCTAGCATAGTTGATTAAGTTGTGCGAACTCTTACAGTGGTAGACTAGCAGATGTAGGGGAAAGTAGGTGTAACGGTCTACCCGATCGTAAGGTGCTAGCGCTTCTGAAAGACTATGTCTCGGTCATCCGTTTCTCAAACACCATGTAGTGCGAGAATCCCAACGGAGGAGATCGAGTCTTGTGGGGAAAAGTGTGCAAACCTCTGCAGAGTGTATAAACTAATCATGGTTAGCCGTGTCCCCGGTTATGGACAGTCTTGAGTATCTAGTACTTGGATTATCATGTGAATCTCATCATGTTACATTAATTAATTTTGTTGCGTTTTAATGATGATGCTTAATTGGGATTGAGAGGGTGTCTACACTCTCAATGTTTAACAACCACCATGATAGTTAAACAAAATTTATTCCTTTGCAGTAGGGAAAAACTGGCTTTACGCAAAACTGTAACCATAGAGCTTTCCACCAGCCATATATGCATGTAGTATAGCCTATTTCTATTCATTACTCTCTATGTGTTACATTGCCAGCATATTCCATGTGTTGACCCGTTTTTGGGCTGCAACGTTCATGTTGCAGACTTTTCAGACGATGAGTAAGGTGCCATTAGGTCGTGGTTCTATACTCAGTGATGCCGTTGGAGTTGATGGACTCGCTTATCTTCCAAGCCTTCCGCTGTTATCATTATTAGATGGCCTTAAGCCATATTATTTATAATAAGTTCTCTTTTGAGACACTCAATGCAATAAGTGTGTGATTGCTACTATGTTATAAATCCTTCAAGTACTGTGCATGTCAGCATTACTGATCCAGGGATGACACTGATGCACAGAGATCAGACTGTTTGAGGTCTGGTCGCTACAAGATGGTATCAGAGCACACGCTGACTGTAGGACACGACCACTAAGCTAAAAGACCTAGATCACTACTCTCTTCTCATTTCTGACTTCTCATATTTTCTACTCTTTTAGGATGGCGGATGCAAGGAACAAGTTCACGCAACCGGATGAGGATACACCCTTTGGACGCCACCTGAAGGAATTCACTAAGTACCTGAACATCAGGGTACCAAGCTTCACCTGGACCTACAACGCCACTTTACCCGAGGAGGAGCGCTGGATGATTCAAGTTCAAGTTCTAGGAAGGACATTTGCGCCAGTCACTGAACCCATAGAGTTTTCCTTTGATGCACCAACCCGGAGTCTAGGAAAGAGCATGGCAGCCCACATCACCATGGGACGTATTGGAGAAGTTTACCGCAATGATCTCAAGGATACTATCTACCAGATTTGTGGGCGCCGAGATGAGCATTGGGATATGATCAGCACCAGGAAGGATAGATCAATCGCAGCTTTTATTCAGGAGTTAAACCAGCACATTCAACGTCAGGAGAACCAGATGTGCGCAGGCATGATAGATCTGAAAAAGCGATGACAAGAATCACGGAGCTGGAGGAAGAACTCAAGGCCACACGTGAAGATTATGAGGAGGAAATCGTCGTACTAGTGGAGAAGAATGACGACCTGATCGAGAAGATCGGGATATTCATGGGAGACCCCACACCAGTAGAAGAAGACGAAGAACCCAACGAGATTTGCCCGGAAGACTACATCATCATCGACGACACTGACTCCGACCTGAGCGATGATGACTTTGAAGACGAAGCTGGAGCAGATATCATGGAGTTTGCAACCAAGGAATATTTCTAGTAGACCACCATAACAGTAGTAGTATTCCACCATGTAAATAGAGTAGTCCGAGCACTTTTGTAACGATAGTTCTAGACCGATTGTATGCCTTGTTTGAATTGAATGAAGTGATTTTGTTTGCATTTGCCTCATGTGCATATGGGTAGTGTTTTCTCTCTAGACCTCAATCTATTCTATATTCTCATCTTTTCTAAACCCTCAGATGCCTCCGAGACGTGACAGTGGATTTGCTTTCCCACCGGAGCTCACTCAGTTGATCCAGCAGCAGAATGCATTGATGCAGTTGCTAGTCCAGAATCAGAATGAGGGGAACAACAACAACAACCCACCACCACCACCTGTTGATCACTTAACCCGTTTTCTTAGACTGAATCCGCCGGTGTTCTCTAGTAGCACGGAGCCTATATTAGCAGATGATTGGCTCCACAAGATTGGAAGGGAGTTAACCACTATAGGATGTACTGATGCTGAGAAGGTGCGGTTTGCCGCACATCAGTTGGATCGACCAGCAGCATCATGGTGGAAGAATTACACTGTCACCTACCCTATAGCCACGGTGACATGGGACCAATTTCAGCAGGCCTTTCGTACTGCCCATGTTTCAGCAAGAGCTATCACTACAAAAAAATACACTTCCGTGATGATACGTGTTTGTCACAGTAGGTCGCTTTTTTGTCATGCATGTACATCCATGACAAATTTATGACATAATCAAGATAGTCATACCTGTGCTGTCGGAGAAGTGTTCCATGACATTACCAAAATTATCATCACGGAAGTGTCCACTTCCATGACGATAAATCGCGCATCACAGAAGTGCTTTCATCAAGGGTGACCGACACATAGCATACACCGTAACGGAACGCCGTTATCAGGTCGGGTTTTGGATCCGATAACCCGTTAATAGCCCCGACCAATGGGGATTTTTCACGTGTAAAATCATCATTGGCTAGAGGAAACACGTGTCGGCTCATCGTCGGGACAGATGTCATCCACTCACTGGACAGAAGGCGCCTATGATACGTCGACACGTGGCACAGCCCAACAAGTTTAAATGGGCCAGCCCAACTAAAGGCCCACAAGATTTTGCGGACCATAATGGGCCGGCCCAGCTAAAGGCCCACGAGATTTTGCGAACCATAATGGGCTGGCCCAGCTAAAGGCCCACAAGATTTTGCGGGCCATAATGGGCTGGCCCAGGTAAAGGCCCATAAGATTTTTGTCTGCCATAATGGCCCGGCCCAGGTAAAGGCCCACAAGATTCTTGCGGGTCATAATGGGCCGGCCCAGCTAAAGGCCCACAAGATTTCGCCGACATTAATCGGCCGGCCCAGCTATAGGCCCAAAAGATTTTGAGGACCCTAGTAGGCTGGCCCATTAACTGGCTGCCATGTTTTGGGCCAAATGCCGGCCCATATTTGATCCGGTCCATTAATGGCCTGCCACGCTCCGGGCCTAATAGTGGCCCATATGAGATCCGGCCCATTAAAAGCCTACCACGTTCTGGGCCAAATTACGGCCCAGATCAGGTCCGACCCTTTAAGAGGCTTTGGGCTCAATTATGGCACATATCAGATTCGGCCCGTCAACTGGACACTATGCTTTTGGGCCCACTTGCTAAAGGCCCACTTAGTAATTCGACCTGATATTAGTTTTGGCCTGTTAAGGGCCTGTTTAACATTTCAGCCCTATATTAATTTCGGCATGTTAAAAGCTCGTCATATAGTTGGGCCTAACTATGGCCCGGTTTGCATCCGGCCTGCTCGCAGCCGATATCTGATTGGGCCAAACAAGGACCCAGACAATTTTGGCATTTTAAAAGCCCGTGATTTGATTCGCACAATCATGGCCCGGGGTTCATTTCGGGCTGCTACGTAACTAGTAGGAATTAAGAACAAACCTACTCTATACAATAAATAAATTACGGCACAGTAACTAAGAATAAACCTACACTACACAATAAAGGATTTCAGGTATATTACATCCAGTGGGCATCAAAGTTCGCCACCAGTGATCATAAAGCGCAACGAAGAAGCAGATTACAAAAACTGGGCACCGTTGCACCATAACAAAATAATACTGAACCGAGACCACTTCCAAGACAGTTCAAGAAAGGTTATCCTCATGGGGGAACTACCTCGCGGTCATAGCTTCCAGGTGTAGTTGTTTAGCGATGAGGTTCTCATTGGTGTTCTCCACAATCTTTCTTAGAGATAGGACTTCAAGTCGAAGTTGAGTTGCAGAATGCCTTTCTGCTAGAACTTGGGACTGAAGAAGTCGAACTGATTCAGACAACGAATTCTGTGAGCTTGTCTGACTGTTAGTCTCAAGTAACTTGAACACTGCATCAAGACAAGACTTTAGGGTTGTCTCGCTGTCTTCAAGATGTTTTGCCTTCTTTGCTGCAATGTATGTTGGGTTTGTCTCACAACCTTCAGCAGACTTGTGCATGCCATCAGGCATATCACCCTGAAACAAAGCAGAGAGATGACATGTTTTGCACGTGTATAAACAAAGATGATAACTGTTCTGTCAATTCTATCCAATTTCAAATTAGAAAATAAAGAGTATGTTCAAAATATCAATAGGATAATTTGGCATTGTTCATAATGCAGGGAGCTTCACCACACTACTGGATTACCATGTAAACATAACAAGCATAGATGAAGGACAAAGAAAATCATTGTATCTATTTTGGATAATGTGCATGGCATGTTGTTCATATCATCAGCCACATCAGTAAGATAAAACAGGAGATGACAAGGTGCAAATGTGGGCTCCTTCACACCACACTGGATTATAGATCCACAAAAACAAGCATACATATAGGGAGTATTAAGTAATGTGCATGGTATGAATAAGGAATTTGGTTTTACAAGTAAAACTTAGAACTTATGGTTCTTACGAACATGCATTTTGGTAGAAACAGCAAACTAAATAGCAGTAAACGATAGGGAGTATGAGAAAATTAAACAGCAGTTGAGGATAAAGGCTTTAGAAGGACTGACATACATTAACAGTTAACACCGGCTTTATAATGCCCTTCTCCATGGCAAGGGAAGGATAACTCAAGAATTTCAGCACAGAATCTTCTTCATAAGCATTGCCTATACTCTACATTTTGTAGAGAGTAATTATAGATATGATAATACTGGAAGGGATAGAGGATAATGAAGATAAGATACAGATTGATGCTACATAATCAACTACCAATCCCTATAAGTACAAGTGTTACAGGACAAAATGTACTGACAAGAGCAATGGGCTACACTTCTGCACTGGCATTATCTGTGTATTCTACTTGTTGGTAAGATTAAATATAGATCTGATCTTTTTTAGTAAATGGTGGGCGAGGGAGATAAGATGCAGAATGCTACAAAATGAACCAATCCCTCTTCCTATAATACAAGAGTATTTTGAACACTGGTGTACTGTACAAAACGTTCTTATATTATGGGACGGAGGGAGTAGCTGTTAATGTAAGTACAGTGATAGACCACGTTCAGTCCATACAAGAGGACTGCAGAGCTAAACCTCTTCAAAAGCATTGGGTTGATTCTAAATTTATGTAAGAGTCCATACGGATCTTATAATGTCCACCAAATGGACGATTACGAGGCTAACATGTGTAGTGATGCTACATAATCAAACAGCTATGAAAGTAAGTATGGTCATACAGGGCAAGAGGTACTCACAAGAGCAATGTAGTGTGCAGTATAGTTGCGAGATTCTGTGGTCCCTTGAGAACGAATGTTCTTCTGCTAATAGTTTTCGTACAAGTGAGACATTAAGGCAAATGCAGAAATGTAGTTCAAATTGTGATGTGATATCATAGACAGTACCTTACGCTGCAGCCGAGACCAATGTGTAATGAGATTATTCCAGTCACTGTCGGATAAATGTAGCACCGAAGACTTTACAGAAATTTTGTTCAGAGGCTTGCCATCGAAGTGCGCTTGCCTCAGGTAGGAACGATACTTCATCAACGAGTGCTTGAAAAGCGCAACCAACCATTGCTCGTCATCACAATCCAGTTTGCGCCTCACCTATTTAAAAGAATGCAATCTTGTGTCTTCTGTCAGCAGAAACATATGCAGTAATGACCATGAATAACATTAGTACATTACTTACGCGTAAGTTGCGGAGGAAGACTGGAAATTGTTCTGTGCCTGTGGTATAATCTTTCCATGAAGGAAAGATGCGCACAAAGTTCCTGACAACAACATAAGCTTCATCTTCTAAACTGGGAAGAAATGGAACAGGGGTCCTATTTGCTGCAATTGGGGCTCTCTCTGGTTCAAAAAGGGATTTGGCAACTAGATTTGGTGTACTCTTTGCTGGAATGGGGGTTTTGCGTCGTACAGCTGGTGCTATGTCAACTGGCATAATCATACTGTTTGCTGCAGTTGGGGTTTGCTGAGTTGGGGCATCAGAAATGACTAGTGTAGTAGGGCTAGAGTCTGCTAGAGTTGGGGTATTCTGTGGGTCAGGTGATATTGCAACTACACCTAATGGGCTATTTCATTTATCAGGTGCCACTACCTTTTCCAAATACTTTGCTTGTGCTCCTCCACGATCAGCAATCGCCCTCTTCCTTTTGAACGTCTGATACACAAGAACAACATTTGAATGGATAAATATGGTATGATGACAGAGGGAATATGTACTGAAAATGGATAGGCAGGGCGTATTCACATACACGATGTGTAAACTAAGCTAATGACAGTTCAACAAAGTAGAAGCAATGCAAAGCATTAGTTGCAAGATATGTGCGAGCAATGTAACCTTGGAAAGTTAGAGCAAGTACCTTGATGGGTAAATAAGATAGGGCATCTTCCTCTGACTCCTCCACAAGGGAGCTACATTTACTTAGGTCTCCCTCTAGCTCAGAATCACTGTTAGGATCATATTCTGAGCATGAATCTGTAGGTGGAGAGTGTTTGCATTGCATTGCATCCAGACTTGATTTTAGTCCCTTAATGCCAAGTTTGGCAGCCATGGCATTGTTCTGCTTTATTCTTTTCATGCACGCAAGCTCACAATCATTATGATGTTGTTCAGAATCTGAGATTCATGAAAACATAAAAAGTAGTCAGATTATCTATGGAATGCATTGCGGTTTCAACTCGGGGAGTGTCTCCTTATAAACCCTTGCATATGCAAAGTTCACCTCGCCAATCGTGCTGACCAGACCACACACAGAGATACACACCCGAGCGGCGAACATGCATTTTCGAAACTAATTTAGGAATATTTAGCTGACCAATTAAACAACTCTGTTTTAATAATACCATATTTGTATTTGAACAACTAAGCTTGTTTAGCTTGATGGGTGGAGCAGTGTTATTATGACACGAAGCATGTATTCTGATCGTATAGTGATCATAAAAGGGGGAAACTCTAAGCATATTTTTTAGCAAAAGAGGGTTTCCCCTCTGATTTCTATTAAAGAAACCACCACGGAACCAACATGATCAATTAAACCCTAAGCATGATGAATTAAACCATATTATGGCTGTGCCATGGCAGATTTGAAGCTGCAAACTGGAGAAATGATATTTAGCATCCATTGTTTGCTTCGAACTAAGAACTAAATTCTAAGAGCTGAAAAGAAAGTAGAGTAACCAAGTTAAGATCTATTTTCTGGTTGAGATCAAAAAGTTGAGGAGATATGAAGTACCACCTCTCTTGCGGCGCCGTGTAGGCATCTGGGGTGCGATGGCTGTCGGTGGCGTTGAAGCAGATCTGCGACGGTAGACGGGTGCATCGGGGGATAAGTCCCGTTGCGGTGGAAGAGAAGGTGGTGTGAGCGGCCCCGGCAAAGAGGACGACGGCGCCGATGAAGCGAGAGGACGCGATGCAAGGCTTTTGGTCCATCGTCGTGGATGAGGAACGTCCATCTCTAGCAGTGGACGCCACGGTCTTGGTAGGCGCTCCGACATGGTGGAGGACGGTGGCGGTGGATGTGGTGGAGGACGGCGGTGATGGATGGGGTGGCGGACGGAGGCTGGTGTGGGAATGGGGTGTTCTAGCGCGGACGGTGTATGAATGGGAAAATGGAGGGAGAGGTTTGGGGAACCATGTTTTTGGGACGGGCCTGTCTGAAATATGGGAAAGTTACGAACTTATCCCCCATTTCAAATTTGGACGTCTCGTCAGTTGGGGATTGTAACGCCCCAGACACACCCGCCGGTGGTCGTTACTCCTGGCAGGATCTAGACTGGCCCCACAAATCAATACTAGCCTTTTCTGCGCACTTTGTCCTCACTCATGCGCACCCGGGGACAACTTCCCGGTCAGTCATCCATCCTGACACTACTCCAAGCTGAGCACGCTTAACTTTGAAGTTCTGTCCGAATGGGCTCCCAGAAAAGAAGGAATTCCTTATTGATATGAGTAGTCTATCATCCCTAATAAGCCAGGCTATCACATACACCCCCACTCAGAGGAACCGACGTCCTTGTCGGGCCACAGGAACGTTCCCTCTTGGCACAAACGTCTGTGCTTCTAGTCCGGTACATGTGCCATGTCGGGTGCCACGACGGGTCACAAACGTCATGAACAACATGACCACGCACCTGTCCGCAACCATCCGTGTATCGGCTCTGATACCAACTTGTAACGCCCCGGACACACCCGCCGGTGGTCATTACTCCTGGCAGGATCTAGACTGGCCCCACAAATCAATACTAGCTTTTTCTGCGCACTTTGTCCTCACTCATGCGCACCCAGGGACAACTTCCCGGTCGGTCACCCATCCTGACACTACTCCAAGCTAAGCACGCTTAACTTTGAAGTTCTGTCCGAATGGGCTCCCGGAAAAGAAGGAATTCCTTATTGATATGAGTAGTCTATCATCCCTAATAAGCCAGGCTATCACATACACTTTCGAAGCTGAGCTCACGAAGCAAACTGATAAGAAAAAATACACCCCGACCTTAGGAGCCCCATTGCTTGATCGTTTTTAGCGGCCGAGTTGTGTCTAGAAAAATGTTTTGAGTCATTTAGGAATTATATACCGGAGAGCTTAGGAATTCTTTTTTACTTCCCAGTCTCCTCATCGCTCTGGTAAGGCATCCTGACGTAGCAGTTTGACTCTTCTCTTCTCAAATTTCACTAAAAAAAATTTTAGGATCACGCGGGTATCTTGGAATCGTTCCGATGGTTTTATGATGAGAACATTGTCTTGGTGCCTCCGGTCAGGGGTTTAGTGGAAGTGTCCCGGGGAGTTGAGCTCTGAGGTGAAGTCTTGATCGCGAGGGTGCGAGATTGCTGAGTCCCTGTGGCTCACAGATTACTATTACACCAGATGCAGGGCCTGATGATTCCGCTCCAGGAGACGCGCTTGAGCTCAAGTGGGAGTTCGACGAGGACTCTCAACGTTACTATGTTTCCTTTCCTGATGATCAGTAGTGGTGCCTAGTTGGGGTGATTGGGACCGTGTCGCTTGTTGGGTTCTCTTTTATTTTGGCGCCGTAGTCGGGCCATGAGTGTTTGGTTGATGTAATGTTATTTATGTACTTGATTGACATGGCGAGTGTAAGCCAACTATGTTATCTCCCCTTTATGATTATATTACATGGGATGTTGTGAAGATTGCCTAACTTGCGACATATGCCTTCAATGCGATTATGCCTCTAAGTCATGCCTCGACACGTGGGAGATATAGTCGCATCGAGGGTGTTACACCCCGGATGTAACTTTCCCAATTTGTACTCCAACTCTTGCCGTTTCGGCGTTAAGTTATTTTATTTTCTCGGGTTCGGGTCTTTGTCCCCGTGTGTTGTTATCGTTGTCATGCATCTCATATCATTTCATCATGTGCATTGCATTTGCATACGTGTTCGTCTCATGCATTCGAGCTTTTTCCCCATTGTCCGTTTTGCATTCCGGCGCTTTGTTCTCCTCCGGTAGTCAATTCTACCTTTCTTTCATGTGTGGGGACTAAACATTTCCGGATTGGACCGAGACTTGCCAAGCGGCCTTGGTTTACTACCGGTAGACCGCCTCTCAAATTTCGTATCATTTGGACTTCGTTTGATACTCCAACGGTTAACCGAGGGACCGAAAAGGCCTCGTGTGTGTTGCAGCCCAACACCCCTCCATTTTGGCCCACAACCCACCTAAACCTGCTCCATCATCTAGAGCGTTCGATCATGATCGCGTGGCCGAAAACCGCACCTCATTTGGACTCTCCTAGCTCCCTCTATGCCTATTTAACCCCCCCCCCCCCGAAATTCGGATCTCCTTCTCCCCCCGTAACCCTAAAAATCGCCCCGCCACCGACGGACATGTCCGCCGCCTGATCGGACGAGTCCGCCGCCGCGCCCCAGCCACTCCCCGCCTGCCATGTGGCCCTGCGCCGCCGCCGCCCACCGCTCCAGCCCGGGAGCCCAAGGCCGGCCCCCGCGGCCCACTCCCTCCGCCACCGCGCGCCTTCGCCTCTTCCACGCCCGCGACGCCGCGCGCCGCCCTTCACCGGCCGGCGACGCCGAGCCTCATCGCCAGCCACCGCCGCCTCGACCGGGCCTCCTCGCCGCTTCCGTGCCGCCGCCACCGACCGCCGCCGTCCGCCGCCGCCGCCTCCCGGCGCCGGCCTCCTCCTCTCCCTCGACTCCGGCGAGATCCCGCCGAGTCCGACCACCACGACGCCATCGCTGGCGACCTCGACTCCGTCGTGAACAGTGCCCTGACCGCGCCTCGGATTCCGTGCCAACCCTAGACCCGGAGGTTGTTTTTCTTCTAAGTTCCGAAATTCCAGATCCAAGTGCTCATGTTCGTGGCCTCGTAACTTTGCATCCGTAGCTCCGATTCATGCATATAGCATATCAAACTGTTCATCTCAGAGAGTACATCATTTCATTCCATTGCATAATTTTCATTTGAGTTCATCTTGATGCCCGAAATGCTGTTAGAAGAGGGCTACTTGAGTTAATTGTCAGATCTGCTACTCCATTTAGCTTTTTGTCATTTTTGCCATGATTATTGTGTGCATGATATGCCCTGATGCTCTACATATGTTTTGTTAAGGGTATTGTCATCTTTCCAGAGGTGCAACCCATGTATTTTTGTGATGTGTTTGGTGACTAGCACGAGCTTGCAAAGTGGTGCACTTAGTAATTATGTTTTCAGGGACTTAGCAATTCCACTAAGTCCTTGAGCTGTTTATCTCATGATGCCAAATGTTCATGTTGTTTCCTAGTGATCCGTGCCTCTTTTGAGGATGATCAGTAAGGATGTTTTAGTAATATTTTGGTGCTCTATCCATTCATGTCTTTGTTTGCAATTATGGAGCACCCTAGCTTGAGTCAATCGATCTCTACTTTTGCTACTTTGTGAATCTGGGCAGATTGTCAACTTGTTTGCAATCTTGCCGATGATGTTGTAGTTGATCCGTGCATGCTATGCCATTATTCTTGCCATGTCTAGCTTGCATTTTGTGCCTTCTTGATGGATGTATGCTTAGCTTATCATGACTTGCCCTGTGGTGAGTGCATCGATCTCGTAAACATGCCTACTTGAGTTATGTTTCAGCATGTGCCAGTTTTCACTAAGTCCGAAAACTGATTATGTTTTTTCTATGTTCCCATGCTTGCAATTTTATTTTCTGATCCCTTTGGCTCAAGGTCAATAAGGGACTTTTGTTAAGCTATTTGAGTAGCTCCATGACATGCTTTACTTTGCCATGTTCAGGTCCTGTAGCATATAGTTTTGTTGCTCCGAAGAGGGCTACCTGATCTGAAATTCCAGACAAGTGTTGATTTCACTAAGTCTGAGATCTGTTTGTCATATGCATTTTTTGCCATGCTTGTTTGAACCTGTTAATGGATGAATTGGCCGTAGCTCAGTGCTAGACTTTTGTCAAGCATCTTGAATGCATCCCTGCCATGTATTTTGTTGTCATGTTTGGGTGCTGTAGCATGTTCATCTCATTGCATTTAGATGCCTATTTGCTGTAAATCGCAGACCGGTGTCATATTTGAATCGCTTGCCTTTTCCAAACCGTAACTCCGATCCCGGCGTTCTTTATATCGTTTTCAAGCGATTTCATCTCATCTTTCCAGTGGCATACTTGGATTTCCAAGTTGAGGCCAGGTTCATGCATTTCCTGTCATATCTTGCATTTTGCATCCCGCATCGCAACCCGCATAGCATATCATCTTTGCATCATATTGTTTGAGCTTGCCCGTGGTTGATTGTGTCCTTGTTGCTTGTTTGTATTTTTTGGGTAGAGCCGGGAGACGAGTTCGCTAACAAGGAGCCCGTTGAGTTTGCTTTCGAGGATCCAGTCAACTCTGACAACTGTGCAGGCAAGATGATCATACCCTCGAAATCACTACTATCTTTGCTATGCTAGTTTGCTCGCTCTTTTGCTATGCCAATGCTACGATGCCTACCACTTGCTTTCAAGCCTCCCAAATTGCCATGTCAAACCTCTTACCCACCATGTCCTAGCAAACCGTTGATTGGCTATGTTACCGCTTTGCTCAGCCCCTCTTATAGCGTTGCTAGTTGCAGGTGAAGATTGGAGGCCGTTCCTTGTTGGAACATTTATTTACTTGTTGGGATATCATTATATTATCTTGTTATCTTAATGAATCTATATATTTGGTAAAGGGTGGAAGGCTCGACCTCTCGCCTAGTGTTTTGTTCCACTCTTGCCGCCCTCGTTTCCGTCATATCGGTGTTATGTTCCCGGATTTTGCGTTCCTTACGCGGTTGGGTTATAATGGGAACCCCTTGATAGTTCGCCTTGATTAAAGCTTTTCCAGCAATGCCCAACCTTGGTTTTACCATTTGCCACCTAGCCTTTTCTTTCCCTTGGGTTCTGCAGACTCAAGGGTCATCATTATTTTAACCCGCCCGAGCCAGTGCTCCTCTGAGTTTTGTTCCACCTGTCAGCTGCCGGTGGCCACCAGGGGCAACTCTGGGCTGGCCTACCTGTACCTAAGACAATCTGAGTGTGCCCTGAGAAAGAGATATGTGCAGCTCCTATCGGGATTTGTCGGCACATTCGGGCGGTGTTGCTGGTCTTGTTTTCACCTGTCGAAGTGTCTTGAAGAACCGAGATACCGAGTCTGATCGGAACATCTTGGGAGGAGGTCTATTCCTTCGTTGACCGTGAGATCTTGTCATGGGCTAAGTTGGTAATCAGAGCCTTCCCCGACCTTAGGAGCCCCATTGCTTGATCGTTTTTAGTGGCCGAGTTGTGTCTAGAAAAATGTTTTGAGTCATTTAGGAATTATATATCGGAGAGCTTAGGAATTCTTTTTACTTCCCAGTCTCCTCATCGCTCTGGTAAGGCATCCTGACGTAGAGTTTTGACTCTTCTCTTCTCAAATTTCACTAAAAAAAATTTAGGATCACGTGGGTATCTTGGAATCGTTCCGATGGTTTTATGATGAGAACATTGTCTTGGTGCCTCCTGTCAGGGGTTTAGTGGAAGTGTCCCGGGGAGTTGAGCTCTGAGGTGTTGTCATCATAATTTTATCGTTGCAGTTCTGGAATACCTGAGTTTAGTACGCCGACATGGAAAATCTCTTTTATGCAGTTCGTTGGTGAGATAACCTCGATGCCACCCAGTACTGGGGCGGGAGTTCGGGAGTATCGCCATAACATGTATAATGGATGCTTTTCGAAGGTTGAGGTAGATGGTTTCCAAAGGTTTCTTGGTTATGTGTTGAAGGATGGATACAGTTGGATGTAGGATTTGCTAGATTTGGGTGAGATATTATGCTTCCCCTGTATCCCCAACACCTGATTGCATAACCGGAAAGGTTCGGGAGTTTCATAGGTGGGAATTCTAGTAGCTCTAGTTCTTCTTCCACGGATATTGGTTTGAGATTGGGATTTCTTACCGATTATTCGTTCTTAATCCGTACCTTGTTGATTTATTTCTCTACCTTAATTCAACGTGGCTTCTCAATTTATGGATATGTGACCATTTCAAGAGGAATGCATTCGTTCATTTTGTTCGGATGTGAAGACTATATGTTGCAATTTTCATTCCGTTGGATTCAGCTTCAATATTTCTCTATCAATGTGCTAATGGTGGTCAACCTCTTCAGGATGGCTCCTCCAACGCGCATGACTCCGAATCCTGATCCGCCACCACCTCCACCTCCTCCTGAGGCATGGCAAGCTGTGATGGCCGCAACCAATGCAAACACACAGTTGATCATGCAAATTCTTCAAGAGCGCAATCAAGGCAACCAAGGGAATCAAGGCAACAATCAGAATCACTTTGCTACACTCAACCAGTTCCTTGCTAACGGGCCAAAGACTTTCAGCAATTGTGTTGAGGCAACCGATGCTGACGATTGGCTAGTGGATCTATGCAAGCATTTCGAGTGCAGTAACGTCAAGCCTGAGGACTTTGTTAAGTTCGCTTCCTTCCAACTCAAAGATCAAGCTGCAGAATGGTTCGAGCAGTACAAGGACTCTAGAGGTGGACGTGTTATCACTTGGGATGAATTCCGTCAAGATTTCCGAGCTCATCATATTCCCCAGAGCGTGGTTGAAAGCAAGCGTGAGGAATTCCGCAACCTGAAGCAAGGCTCTTTGTCTGTCTATGACTACAACAAGTTGTTTCAGAAGCTCACCCGCTTTGCCAAGTAGGATGTACCTGATGAGAAGAGCATGATATACCAGTTTAGGGGTGGTCTCAGAGAAGAAATTCAGCTAGCTCTTGTTCTCTTTGAGCCTTTGAGATACGATGAGTTCTACAACATGGCATTGAAGCAAGAAGCTGCTCAGTTGAGGTGTGATGCTTCCAAGAAGCGAGTCAGAGATGTTACTCCGTCTTCCTCTACTCAAGTGGCCAAGCAGCAGAAGTATTGGCTTCCTCCTCCTCCGTTCCGTCAGCCGTATCAGCAGAAGAGCAAAGGTGGCAGTGGTTCTTCCCACCCACCCAACCCTGGCTTTCAGAACAAGACTTCGTCTCAAGCTCCAAGATCGAGTGCTCCGTATCACCGTCCCCTTTCAAAGGTCACGTGCAACAAGTGCCAACAGAAGGGTCACTATGCCAACAAGTGTTTCAACCAGAGGCGTCTTCCTCCTCCTCCTCCTGTCAGATCGGCAAGTACAGCTGTGGTCAAGCATAACCCCAAGCACGCTAAGGTCAACTTGCTGAATGCAGCTCAGGCAGAGGAATCATCAGATGTCATCATGGGTAACTTTCCAGTTAACTCTTTTCCAGCTAAAGTTCTTTTTAACACGGGTGCATCGCATTGTTTCATCTCGAGACCGTTTTCATCTAAGCATGGTTTGCCTTTGCAAATTTTGCCTAGTCCATTAGCAGTTGTCTCTCCCGGTAAGCGCATGCATGCTAACTCCATTGCTCCGGATGTTACTATCACTTTGGGTGACTACAAGTTTCTGGCTTCTCCAACGGTTCTTGGTGACTCGGATATTGATCTTATTCTCGGAATGGATTGGCTTTCTAAGCACAAGGCTCAGCTTGATTGTGCAGCAAGGCAGATTAAATTGACTCATTCGTCTGAGGATGTAATTGTCTTTGCCGCTCGTGATGATACCATCCATCTGTTTTCTCTCAATGAGAAGGGTGAACTGGATGCTATCTCGCAAATTCTAGTCGTTTGCGAATATCAAGATGTCTTTCCAGAAGAGCTTCCAGGAATGCCTCCACACCAGCCAGTTGAATTCGTTATTGATCTTGTGCCTGGCACGGAACCTGTGTGCAAACGTCCTTACAAGCTCGGACCTGAAGAGTTGAAGGAGCTGAAGAAGCAACTCGATATTCAAGAGAAAATGGGTCTCATCCGGCCTAGTTCTTCTCCGTGGGGTTGTGGTGTTCTTTTTGTGAAGAAGAAGGATGGAACGGACCGACTTTGTGTTGATTACCGTCCATTGAACAAGAAGACTATCAAGAACAAATACCCACTTCCCAACATCAACGAGCTGTTCGAACAACTCAAAGGTGCCCAAGTATTCTCCAAGCTTGATCTCCGTATGGGTTATCATCAGATTCGAATCCGTGAGCAAGATATTCCCAAGACAGCCTTCAGGACAAGCTATGGTTCATATGAATACACTGTCATGTCTTTTGGTCTCGTCAACGCTCCTCCGATGTTCTCTCGCATGATGAACTTCATCTTCAACGCCTACACCAATGACTTTGTTTTGGTCTATCTCGACGACATTCTGGTTTTCTCGAAGAACAAGGAAGATCATGCCAAGCACTTGCGTTTGGTTCTCGATAAGCTCAGGGAACATCAGTTCTACGCCAAGTTCTCCAAGTGTGAATTTTGGCTCGATGAGGTTCTTTATCTTGGTCATATCATCACTGCCAAGGGTATTGCCGTGAATCCTGAGAAGGTGTCTGCAATTGTGAATTGGGAACCTCCTCAGAACGTGAAGCAACTCCGTAGCTTCCTCGGTCTCGCAAGCTATTGCCGAAGATTCATTGAAAACTTTTCTAAGATCGCGAAGCCTCTCTCTAATATTTTTCAGAAGCACGTCAAGTACGTTTGGTCTCCGGAGTGTGACATTGCTTTAAACACTTTGAAAGAGAAATTGATCACTGCTCCAGTTCTGACTCCGCCTGATGAATCCAAGCCGTACGAGGTCTTTTGTGATGCCTCTCTCCAAGGTCTTGGCGCAGTATTGATGCAAGAGAAGAAAGTTGTTGCTTATACCTCTCGCCAGTTGAAGCCTAATGAGAAGAACTACCCCACTCATGATCTCGAGTTGGCGGCAGTTGTGCATGCCCTTTTGACTTGGAGACATCTTCTATTGGGAAGAAAAGTGGACATTTTCACTGATCACAAGAGTCTCAAGTACATCTTCACTCAGCCTAATCTCAACCTTAGGCAAACTCGATGGGTCGAAATGATTCAAGAGTATAATCCGAGTATTGAGTATACTCCAGGAAAGGCCAATGTGATTGCTGACGCTTTGAGCAGAAAAGCTTACTGCAACAGTCTGATTCTCAAGCCTTATCAACCCGAGCTTTGTGAAGCTTTCCGCAAACTTAATCTGCAAGTTGTTCCTCAAGGTTTCCTCGCTAACCTTCAAGTCTCTCCTACCTTGGAAGACCAGATTCGCCAAGCCCAGCTTCATGATGCTATGGTGAAAAAGGTCAAGATTGGGATTGCCAAGAGTCAACCCAAGTACAAGTGCTACCGCCTTGATGACAAGGATACTCTCTTCTTCGAGGATCATATTGTTGTACCCAAAGGTGACCTCCGTAAAGTGATCATGAACGAGGCTCACAATTCTCTCCTCTCCATCCACCCTGGGAGCACGAAGATGTATCAGGACCTTAAGCAAGCTTATTGGTGGACTCCAATGAAGCGCGAGATTGCTCAATTCGTGAATGAATGTGATGTCTGCAGAAGAGTGAAGGCAGAACACCAAAGTCCAGCTGGTCTCCTCCAACCTCTTGCCATTCCAGAATGGAAATTTGACCACATTGAAATGGACTTCGTGACTGGGTTTCCAAAGTCCAAGCGTGGCAATGATGCTATATTCGTTGTCATCGACAAACTCACCAAAGTGGCTCACTTTCTGCCTATCAAAGAGTCGATCACTGCAGCTCAATTGGCGGAACTCTATACCTCGCGTATTGTCTCTCTGCACGGTATTCCACAAGTGATCTCTTCAGACCGTGGCAGCATTTTTACATCCAAGTTTTGGGATTCTTTTCAGAAGGCCATGGGCACCAACATCCGCTTCAGCACAGCTTTCCATCCTCAAACGAGCGGTCAAGTCGAGCGTGTCAACCAGATTCTTGAAGATATGCTCAGGGCTTGTGTGATCTCCTTCGGCATGAAGTGGGAGGATTGTCTTCCTTACGCTGAATTCTCCTACAACAACAGTTTTCAAGCAAGTTTGGGCAAGGCCCCATTTGAAATTATGTATGGCAGGAAGTGCCGTACCCCTCTCAACTGGTCTGAAACCGGTGAACGTCAGCTTTTGGGAAATGACTTAATCACAGAGGCAGAGGAAATGTGCAAAGTCATTCGTGATAACCTCAAAGCAGCCCAATCCCGCCAGAAGAGCTACTATGATAGTAAGCACCGTGATTTGGCTTTCGAGATCGGAGATCATGTTTACCTCCGCGTCTCTCCTATGAAAGGTACTAGTCGCTTCGGTATCAAAGGGAAGCTTGCCCCCAGATACGTGGGACCTTCCAAGATTGTCAGCAAGAGAGGCGACCTCGCCTATCAACTCGAGCTTCCTTCAAACTTTGCAAATATTCATGACATGTTCCATGTCTCTCAGCTTCAAAAGTGCTTCAAGACTCCTGACCGCACCATCAACTTCAAGGACATTGAGCTCCAAGAAGATCTCTCCTATCGTGAGCACCCAGTAGCTATTCTCGAAGAGACTGAACGCAAGACTCGCAACAAGTCAATCAAATTTCTCAACGTCAAGTGGTCACACCATTCCGACCGTGAAGCTACCTGGGAACGCGAGGATCACCTCCGTTCTGAGTACCCGGCGTTCTTTCAGTCCTAGATCTTGAGACGAGATCCTTTCGTAGTGGTGGAGTGTTGTAACACCTCGGATGTAACTTTCCCAATTTGTAGTCCAACTCTTGCCATTTCGGAGTTAAGTTATTTTATTTTCTCGGGTTCGGGTCTTTGTCCCCGTGTGTTGTTATCGTTGTCATGCATCTCATATCATGTCATCATGTGCATTGCATTTGCATACGTGTTCGTCTCATGCATTCGAGCTTTTTCCCCGTTGTCCGTTTTGCATTCCGGCGCTTCGTTCTCCTTCGGTGGTCAATTCTACCTTTCTTTTGTGTGTGGGGACTAAACATTTCCGGATTGGACCGAGACTTGCCAAGCGGCCTTGGTTTACTACCGGTAGACCGCCTGTCAAGTTTCGTATCATTTGGACTTCGTTTGATACTCCAACGGTTAACCAAGGGACTGAAAAGGCCTCGTGTGTGTTGCAGCCCAACACCCCTCCAATTTGGCCCAAAACCCACCTAAACCTGCTCCATCATCTAGAGCGTTCGATCACGATCGCGTGGCCAAAAACCGCACCTCATTTGGACTCTCCTAGCTCCCTCTATGGCTATTTAAACCCCCCCCCCCCGAAATTCGGATCTCCTTCTCCCCTCGTAACCCTAAAAATCGCCCCGCCACCGACGGACATGTCCGCCGCCTGATCGGACACGTCCGCCGCCGTGCCCCAGCCACTCCCCGCCTGCCACGTGGCCCTGCGCCGCTGCCACCCACCGCTCCGGCCCGGGAGCCCAAGGCCGGCCCCCGCGGCCCACTCCCTCCGCCGTCGCGCGCCTTCGCCTCTTCCACGCCCGCGACACCGCGCGCCACCCTTCGCCGGCCGGCGACGCCGCGCCTCATCGCCGGCCACCGCCGCCTCGACCAGGCCTCCTCACCGCTTCCGCGCCGCCGCCACCGACCGCCGCCGTCCGCCGTCGCCGCCTCCCGGCGCCGGCCTCCTCCTCTCCCTCGACTCCGGCGAGATCCCGCCGAGTTCGACCACCACGATGCCATTGCCGGCGACCTCGACTCCGTCATGAACAGTGCCCCGACCACTCCTCGGATTCTGTGCCAACCCTAGATCCGGAGGTTGTTTTTCTTCCAAGTCCCGAAATTCCAGATCCAAGTGCTCATGTTTGTGGCCTCGTAACTTTGCATCCGTAGCTCCGATTCATGCATATAGCATATCAAAATGTTCATCTCAGAGAGTACATCATTTAATTCCATTGCATCATTTTCATTTGAGTTCATATTGATGCCCGAAATGCTGTTAGAAGAGGGCTACTTGAGTTAATTGTCAGATCTGCTACTCCATTTAGCTTTTTGTCATTTTTGCCATGATTATTGTGTGCATGATATGCCCTGATGCTCTACATATGTTTTGTTAAGGGTTTTGTAATCTTTCCAGAGGTGCAACCCATGTATTTTTGTGATGTGTTTGGTGACTAGCACGAGCTTGCAAAGTGGTGCACTTAGTAATTCTATTTTCAGGGACTTAGCAATTCCACTAAGTCCTTGAGCTGTTTATCTCATGATGCCATATGTTCATGTTGTTTCCTAGTGATCCGTGCCTCTTTTGAGGATGATCAGTAAGGATGTTTTAGTAATATTGTGGTTCTCTATCCATTAATGTCTTTGTTTGCAATTATAGAGCACCCTAGCTTGAGTCAATCAAGCTCTACATTTGCTACTTTATGAATCTGGGCAAATTGTCAACTTGTTTGCAATCTTGCCGATGATGTTGTACTTGATCCGCGCATGCTATGCCATTATTCTTGCCATGTCTAGCTTGCATTTTGTGCCTTCTTGATGGATGTATGCTTAGCTTATCATGACTTGCCCTGTGGTGAGTGCATCGATCTCGTAAACATGCCTACTTGAGTTATGTTTCAGCATGTGCCAGTTTTCACTAAGTCCGAAAACTGATTATGTTTTTGCTATGTTCCCATGCTTGCAATTTTATTTTCTGATCCCTTTGGCTCAAGGTCAATAAGGGACTTTTGTTAAGCTATTTGAGTAGCTCCATGCCATGCTTTACTTTGCCATGTTCAGGTCCTGTAGCATATAGTTTTGTTGCTCCGAAGAGGGCTACCTGATCTGAAATTCCAGACAAGTGTTGATTTCACTAAGTCTGAGATCTGTTTGTCATATGCATTATTTGCCATGCTTGTTTGAACCTGTTAATGGATGAATTGGCCGTAGCTCAGTGCTAGACTTTTGTCAAGCATCTTGAATGCATCCCTGCCATGTATTTTGTTGTCATGTTTGGGTGTTGTAGCATGTTCATCTCATTGCATTTAGATGCCTATGTGCTGTAAATCGCAGACCGGTGTCATATTTGAATCGCTTGCCTTTTCCAAACCGTAACTCCGATTCCGGCGTTCTTCCGGCGTTCTTTATATCATTTTCAAGCGATTTCATCTCATCTTTCCAGTGGCACACTCGGATTTCCAAGTTGAGGCCAGGTTCATGCATTTCCTGTCATATCTTGCATTTTGCATCCCGCATCGCAACCCGCATAGCATATCATCTTTGCATCATATTGTTTGAGCTTGCCCGTGGTTGATTGTGTCCTTGTTTCTTGTTTGTCTTGTTTGGGTAGAGCCGGGAGACGAGTTCACTAACGAGGAGCCTGTTGAGTTTGCTTTCGAGGATCCAGTCAACTCTGACAACTGTGTAGGCAAGATGATCATACCCTCGAAATCACTACTATCTTTGCTATGCTAGTTTTCTCGCTATTTTGCTATGCCAATGCTACGATGCCTACCACTTGATTTCAAGCCTCCCAAATTGCCATGTCAAACCTCTAACCCACCATGTCCTAGCAAACCATTGATTGGCTATGTTACCGCTTTGCTCAGCCCCTCTTCTAGCGTTGCTAGTTGCAGGTGAAGATTGGAGGCCGTTCCTTGTTGGAACATTTATTTACTTGTTGGGATATCATTATATTATCTTGTTATCTTAATGCATCTATAATTTTGGTAAAGGGTGGAAGGCTTGGCCTCTCACCTAGTGTTTTGTTCCACTCTTGCCGCCCTAGTTTCCGTCATATCGGTGTTATGTTCCCGGATTTTGCGTTCCTTACGCGGTTGGGTTATAATCAGAACCCCTTGATAGTTCGCCTTGATTAAAGCTTTTCCAGCAATGCCCAACCTTGGTTTTACCATTTTCCACCTAGCCTTTTCTTTCCCTTGGGTTCTGCAGACTCAAGTGTCATCATTATTTTAACCCCCCCAGGCCAGTGCTCCTCTCAGTGTTGGTCCACCTGTCAGCTGCCGGTGGCCACCAGGGGCAACTCTGGGCTGGCCTACCCATACCTAAGACAATCTGAGTGTGCCTTGAGAAAGAGATATGTGCAGCTCCTATCGGGATTTGTCGCCACATTCGGGCGGTGTTGCTGGTCTTGTTTTAACTTGTCGAAGTGTCTTGAAGAACCGAGATACCAAGTCTGATCGGAACGTCTTGGGAGGAGGTCTATTCCTTTGTTGACCGTGAGAGCTTGTCATGGGCTAAGTTGGGACTCCCCTATAGGGATTTGAACTTTCGAAAGCCGTGCCCGCAGTTATGGGCATATGGGAATTTGTTAATGTCCGGTTGTAGATAACTTGAACCTTAATTTAATTAAAATGAATCAACTGAGTGTGTTACCGTTATGGCCTCTTCTCTGCGGAGTCCGGGAAGTGGACACGGTGTTGGAGTAATGCTTGCGCAGGTTGTTCTCTAGTTTCTCGCTCGCGCTTTGCCTCCTCTTCTCGCTCTCTTTTGCGAATAAGTTAGCCACCATATTTGCTAGTCCCTTGCTGCAGCTCCACATATTTACCTTGCCTTACCTATAAGCTTAAATAGTCTTGATCGCGATGGTGCGAGATTGCTGAGTCCCTGTGGCTCACAGATTACTATTACACCAGATGCAGGGCCTGATGATTCCGCTCCAGGAGACGCGCTTGAGCTCAAGTGGGAGTTCAACGAGGACTCTCAACGTTACTATGTTTCCTTTCCTGATGATCAGTAGTGGTGCCTAGTTGGGGTGATTGGGACCGTGTCGCTTGTTGGGTTCTCTTTTATTTTGGCGCCGTAGTCGGGCCATGAGTGTTTGGTTGATGTAATGTTATTTATGTACTTGATTGACGTGGCGAGTCTAAGCCAACTATGTTATCTCCCCTTTATGATTATATTACATGGGATGTTGTGAAGATTGCCTAACTTGCGACATATGCCTTCAATGCGATTATGCCTCTAAGTCGTGCCTCGACACGTGGGAGATATAGTCGCATCGAGGGTGTTACAGGGAAAGGACGGTAATCTCGCATCTCCCAAATATTTGCTGGTAACTTTTTCGGGCAAGGAGAGGGTGTTTTGCCGCCCACGGTTGGCGCCCATGGTGTATGAATGGGGCTGACAGGTAGGGCGGTTGTGTCACGTCTAATGGAAGTTACACATCTTCCCCTATTTAAAATATTATCCTACATCGATTTCGTGCGAGGAGAGGGTGTTTTGCCGCCCACGGTTGGCGCCCATGGTGTAGGAACGGGGCTGACAGGTAGGGCGGTTGTGTCATGTCTGATGGAAGTTACACATCTGCCCCTATTTAAAATATTAGCCTACATCTATTTCGGACGAGGAGAGGGTGTTTTGCCGCCCACCGTGTATGAATGGGGAATGGAGGGAGAAACTGAGGTCTTTCGGACGAGCTTGAATCAAATGAGTTTTGCCGCCTATGTTTGACGCCCACCGTGTCGGAATGGGCTCAGAGGCGGTCGTGTCACGTCTAATTGAAGTTACTAACCTACCCTTATTTAGAGCAGTGGAAATCGGGCCGATGGATTGTCCGTGTAATGGGTAGACAGTAATTTCCATCTCCCAAACACTTGGCTTCGGGCAGCCGATGTGGGAGTGGACATTTTGCTGTTTCTTTCGAAAGGACGACAAAGATGTATTCCACTGTCATATATGCATATGGTTTACAAATGCCGATACTCAAATTCAGAAACTAGAATCCAGTTTAAGGTGAATTCGAATATTTGGAACACTTCATGTCCAACTCAAATGTCACACGCAACATAATGTGTACTCCCATTTAGATATGTACACAAGCGATGTATCAAGATTCAAATATCGAGTCAATCAACCAAGAATGTACGGAACTAACAGACATATAAACACTTATAGAGTATATGGATCAATAATATCAACTAACATACATAAGCCAGGCCGCTGTACTTTTTTTTGGCTACAATAGCATCTTTTTTTAGCCAACATCTTGGCCCTTTCCGATGCGTGCCACTTATGGTCCATCTATACTACTATTGCTGAATGCACATTCAGCCCGATTGGCATATTTTTAGGTCTGGCACAGCAGTCCAAATGAAATGTCTCCGAGTCTTATCAATTAATACAGACTTGTGCTCAAATAAAATTACAAACAAAAAAACAATTATTACATGATCTCTAAAACAAATGGTTTGATTGATTACATGAACAAACAACACAAAGGTTATTCAACTATGGAAAGAACATTTCACCTATGATTTACCAAGTAGGAATTTAATTTCCTTTTTTCCTTCAGGACCTTAACAATCTGGTCAGTCTCAGCTTGCTTTGTTTTGAAATCCACCAAATATTTAATGGTTGTCTTGAGTACTGCTTGTGATTGTGCTGTTTGCTTCCTCAACATGTCAACTTCATCTCTAAGTGCAGAAGCAGAATCTCTTTCTACCACTAGTTTAGCCTCTAGAGCATCAGAAGTTGGCAATTCATAATGCACGATTGGGCCGGTGCCACTGCTGTGGGATGATGCAACGTCCATGGGGACCTCGCTCTTTGATCTTGGGCTAACCTGTTTTGCCATTAAAGTTCCAATTGGATTCAGAAAAGTTGAAGTTAGCAAAACATCTCAACTGGGAGTTATAACAGCAAACCAGTTAAACAAACAAGGAATTAAAGAGTTTCAATTGGATGCTGAAAAGTAGTTATTAACATCATTGTAACCCGATGTTGCAGCAGCAAAGCAGTTAAACAAACAAGTAGATATTTAAGTTAAGGCAAACAGGTAATTCTTAACAGTAAGTATCAAACACATAGATAGGCGCAGTTTACAATATGATTAACAGCCTGTGCCACTATGTAATCAGTAGCAAACTAAATTAAGCCAAGCAACGTAATTGAACAATTTTGCAATAAGTGGCTAACTAAAATTCCGAGAAGCAGGTAACTGAACTTACGCTAGTTCTTTGTACAGGCACACTGCAACTTCTTTTTCGCTTACAAGGTTGTACGAAGGAGTCCATGGCATCAATTGCTTGGATACGTAGTCCCAATACTTCTTTCTTCCCACACTACATGGGTAAGTCGAATGGTTAATCTGGTAAGATGGTGCGTCCTTGATATGTTATATGAGGACGTGTAGTCAAACTAGTTGTAGTCAAACATATCACACTCGCTTTTACTGTATATTTCATGCGATTACTTTTGGCATATCGAGATCTAAGCAATCTACAATAGGATGAAAAGACTGGCATCCTTCACATTATTGGTGAACTCAGTTCATAGAAACAAACAATTCAACCATTCTGTGGGTAAATCAAAAGCGCCACTGGAATATTTTTCACTATCCAATCATACACGCAAAAAGGGGCGACGCCACCATAGGGGCTGGTATGGGCGGCCGCCTCAGGTGGCTGGAAAGTGTGCACCTAGTTTGAGTCATCCAGGTTGGCCCACGCTAGTTTTGTTCGTCCCAACGCACGAGCAGGCAATGTAAAAAATGAAGAAAAATGTTTCAATTTGGATGGGTCAATAACCTAAGTGCAAGGCAGGCCCTATAGCAGGCTCGAGACCCAAACGAGCGCCTCCCATATCGATCGACACCGGGAAAAATCCCAATTCATTCGCTCCAGCCTCCAGTCTGGTTCGCTCCTAACCTAGCCGCCGCTGGACACACCGACACAGCACTTCCTCGCGCCCTCGTTGGAGGGCGGTCACCGGGCTTCAAGCGAATGGAAGGACAAGAAGATGAAGATCCAACCCTGGGTGTATCCTACGTGGGAGGCAGCGGCGGCAGCACGGGCATGGCATCGAGCTTGCGCAAACGGACCGTCGCAGCTTGGAAGAAGAGCATGCGCAACGAGCAGGTACATCACATCCCTGATTATATCTAATTCAACTCTTCAATTTCTGGCCAATAGTTAAACCTGACGGTGTTGTAAAACTGCTTGTATGTAGGGAATCTATGAGAAAATGAAACCAATTTCTACTTATTTTATAACTCCCCCAATCAATACTGAACTGACTGAATCTGATGTATCTAATCAAGTTTCCGGTACAAACATACAAGCTCATGTTGTTCTTGAGCCTGAAGTGTCTAATGAACAGACTGCTAATGAAGGATTTGATGCAAACATTTTACATGCTCCTGGTGATGAACATATAGTGTCTAATGAGGGATCTAATGCAAGCATTTTGCAAGCTCATTGAAGGATTTAGTGTCTGATGATGATCTACTATGTTGAGAGAGACAGAGATTTGCAGGCATTAATGGCAAGCAAATTATAGTGCATTTTCATAGCTTGAGGAAACGTCGAGGCCATCTACCAGAAAGTCCCCGTATCATGAAAACATAGCATCAATACTTTTCTAATCTATTGTTTGAAACTATTGGCATACTTGTGCAGGATAGATATATTGATATGCAGTTTGCGCACTGGTTATACGTGCAATTACACTTCGATATTTTTAGCCAGAGAATGAATAATTCAAGCAGGTACAGACCATGTTTGTAGTCCTTGTACACCATGTTTCATTTTGTGTTTTTTGGTGCTTGCATCATTTAGTGTTTATAATCTGAACTACTTTGGATCATTAGCTGGTTTTCAAAGTGCATGTAGCTTCACATTTCTCAAGTTATGTTGATTTCTGGAGTGCAAGTGCCTTCGTATTTTTAAGTTAAATGTTCGCCCCTGGTAACTTGAATTCGTGGATCATCCACTTCACACAAATCATACACGAATGCCAGTACGAATTAAATGAAATGCAGGGACTTACGCTAGCTCGTTGTACAGGCTCACTTCAGCTTTGCTTGCGCTTGGGATCTTCCATGTACAAGTCCATGTTACCACTTGCTTGGATGTGCAGGCCTTGTGCTCCTTGCATCCCCCTATGCATTTTTGACATGGCGAATGGTTGATCAAATAAGAGGAATCAACCTTGATGTTGTACCGGAGGACAGATACTTACAAGGTTATACGGGTGTGCAGGATGTGTACCAGATCCCGTAGCGCCATCATGCTTCGCTGAAATATGGATTTCCTTGTTTTAGATGATATCTCCAGAAGAAATAAGAGTTAAGGTCAGAGTTGCATAGGCATGTAAGCTAAGAGAGCAGTGAAAGGATATCCAAACATCGTTGGAATAGTGCACAAGGGAGTGATGTGTGGATACCTAGTTCGGGCCAGCGTTTCGGCATGCTCGCCTAGCTAGAGTGTGGGTCACTTCAGAGCTGTTGAGGGTGATGCGCTGGCGCTTGCTGGTCACGCATGGATGCAAATCTTGAGTGGCAGCGGAGCGCTATGATGCGGTGGGCGAGACCATTGGTGAATCCCCAACGGCCTCAGGGGGGGCAGAGGTGCGATGATGTGCTCGGTGAAGTAGCCCCGGTGAGCTGGGAGACAGCGTCGGTGAAGCGCACCTGATGCGGTGGAACTTGGTGTCTATGAGGCACGTCGGTTGCGGCGGCCGACGTTGTCGGTGGACCCCGCAGTGCGGTGGACGATGGCGTAGATGAGGTAGCTCCGGTGTAGTGGTGAAGAGCAACCGTCGTCTTCGTCGTCGTCGTCCGGCACAGAGGTGGGGAACGGTGGGGAAAGAGACGAGACAAGGGGAGATTCGAGGGTTGGCGGCGAATTAGGTATTTGAGCAATCTGGGCGCGGAAGGGGACGGTGGAGAAGAGAGATTTTGCAGGGCTGGAATTGGGGCCGCTAGATATTTCAATCCGAAACGTGGAAGCGCGAACTTATATTGTCGTCGTCCTTTTTTTGGGGGGAAGGGGGTGGGTGGCTGGGTGCTATGCGTCCGTCCGACACACGCGACCACCCCGACAGGACTATGCTTCGATACCTTAAGGCACCTACCTTTGTGTCCATGACATATGGGCCCAACCGGTAGCTGGCCCACATGTCACTGACCCAAAGGCAGTTGCCTTTAAGGCACCAAAGTAGCGTCCACCCCGACATGACCCTGGTTTGCTTGGTGCGCCTACATTTGAGAATGCAAACGAATCTGTATGTATTACCATGCCCGTGTTTTCCTTCCAATAATTAGTCATTCGAAATGAGATACTCCATCCGTTCACTTTTGTAAGTCGTTTCAGACAACTTAAAATGAACTGTTTTGCACATTGTCTAAAATGTCTTCAAGGTCTTATAAAAGTGAATAGAGGGAGTACTATAAATTAATTAATGAGGAGTTATTTGAAAAAAAAAATCAAAACGGTACCCACGCTAACGTGGATTAGAGTGTGTGTCACATAATTAGTTATTTGAATTAGAGTGTGTGTCATGTAGTTAGTCATTTGAATTAGAGTGTGTGTCACGTAGCGATCTCCAATTCTAACATGGATTTCGCATTTCACTGTATCCATGCTACTTTTTTAATACAAATTCATATGTATATGATGAACACCATGGTAGTGAGAAAACTTTTGGATGGATTCAAACATATGACCTACAAAATAGCACAACAAACTGAGTCAATGTCAACTTTTCGATATGGCACGAATTCGAAATTCGAAATAATTACCCGTATGCTTGGTCCTCGGTTCAAATCTTACAATGTACACCGAATTGAAACATCGATATTAAGTCTCGTACTATGTACATTCAAATGTTGTTTTTAGCCCCCCCCCCCCCGCACAAACGCTACATACTTCCAGTATCGGTCAATCTTCCTCTCCTAACCACCTTAGTAAGCTATTGGTTTTCAACACACGTTCATTCTTTCTCTCCATGTTTCAATCTCTAAGTCTCTCAACTACACAACCCCTTTTTCCAGTCTGTTACCAAATGTATTTACCTCACACACCCGCCATTGCACCCCATGCCGAGCTCTCTCTCTCCCCCCTCTCCCTCTCACCCTCTCGCGCTAAATACATGCATTGCCTATCTAGCCCCCAACCTCTCGTGCATGCGCACGCACGCACGTTGTATATCTAGGTCACTCCCTCGAGACTGTCTCACTCTTTCTTTCGCACGGCGGGCCACTGCTCTCGGGCAGCCGTCTCGGTCACACTCTATGGTAATGTGAGTCCGACTGTGGCTGACAGCCGGATCCTTGTCTCTTCTTCCTTGGGCGCCGTCAGTCGGCATCCGAGACGTCGCGCCTTGGTCTCGGCGAAGGTCGTCGTTTTGCCGCTGCGGCGCCTCCGTGCGGCAGCCGGCCTCGTTCTGCGCGGCAGCCGCGTCGAGGAGCCGCTGGACTCGCTCCATCATCAGGCGGCGCTCTTCGCCCTCGAAATTGTCCAGCTCGTCCGACGCCGCCTGGGCGGCTCGAATGTTCTCCGCGAGTGTAGCGTACACATGGCGACTTGCCCCGAACAGGTTGGCGATGGCTACGCCGTGCTACTGGACCGTGCCAAGGCGGCTGGGCCCAGCTAGGGCTGGCGAGCCACCAACAACGTGATCCATCTCTCGCTGGTAGGCTTCTAAGAAGCGTCTCATGCTAGCCAGCTTCCTCGCACCTTCGACTAGCTGAAGGCGGCGCGCCTCCAACGTCTCCGCGTTAGCGTCCTCCGGAATGGGCGCAGTCAGGTCTTGTAGCGCCGCGCCAAGTGGGTCATGTGCTCCTCCGCCAGGGAGCTCGTCATGACTGGTGACGAGCACCTCGGTGACGGTGCTTCCGCCGCTCTCCGCACAAGGGAGAGGCTCGTGGTAGACCACCACGTTAGTGGGGAACGCGTCGAGCGACGCGGTGTCGGAGTCGACCAGCATCGGGTCGGTGGAACCTACAGACTCCAAGTCCATGGCAGGCTCGCCGGCGACGTGGAGTTGATCGAGGAGGCCCGCGAGGAGGCTCTCGGAGCCGCCCGTGCCTGCGTCGGATGCAGGTTCGTCGGAGATGCGAACCTCGCCGACAAGTTCGGCGAGGCGGCTAGCTGCGCAGGCGATCTCAACGTCATGCAGCGTGTCAGCGCAAACTCCGTCTGGCGTGCCTGGCTGGCTGCACTCGCCAGGTAGGAAAAGGGTTCCCGTCCAGAACAGGTCTCCGGACGACGGTGCACCATGCCCCAAAGTGGGCGCCAAATGTCGGGGGTTGGGTGTGACATATGCCAAAGGATGGCTTATCATGGTGGGGGCGAGTAGAACGTCGCCGGTGCCTGGAAACGGGATGAGGCATAGACATGCACACCAGCGAATCTTACCTAGCTTCAGGGCTCTCCGGGGAGATAATTCCCCTACTGCTGCTCTACAGGGTCTCCGCATGATCACTACGGCAAAGTTTTTACACGATTGCGCCTTGAGCTGTTTCCTGGAGGTAGGAGAGGGCAAGGCTAGCTCTCTCCCTCCTATATGATCTGGTCTAGAGCTAATGGATTCCAACCCTTTGCATGGGTGCCCTGGGGGTTTATATAGGCCTACCCCCAGGGGTACAATGGTAATCCTGCTGGACGCGGGCCCAGCCGTCAGTGCCTCCGGCCTCCGTCTTCTCCGCCGACTGCTGGGGCCCACCGACTGGTGGGCCCCGCCGACTAGCTAGGTACGGAGTCGACAGGCCGCGTCCGCCGCGGGTGGGTCTTCCCGGCTGCTGATTACTGTAGCCATGCTTCTAATGACGCGGGCTTCGTCATGGAGTCGTGGCAACAGCCCCGCCGCTTGGCGGGCGATCACTATTGCCACTCTCCATCACATTTGGTTAATGGCGCGTGGGCCCCGGGGGAGGAGCCGGCCGACTCTTGGGGGCCGACTCCCGATGGGTCCGACTTGTGGCGCACTTGCCGTCTTCTGGGATCCCGCTGGCCGGTGGGACCCGCCGCCCAAAGGTCGTACAGACAAGCCGTCGTGGGCGCAGGATTCGGTCCACCGGTGCTGATGTCAGGGCCAGCATGGCAACAGTGCCACACCACACGGAGATCTCTGCGGGTACGGCATACTGTGACCATGCTTGCCTTTGGAAAGGGGTGGGAGCAGTCTTCACTGTAGCCACTCCCCTGTCCTGTCCCTCTTGATGAGGACATGGGGTTTCGCTGGAGTCATGGGCCGACTCCCCAAGGCCGGCTTCTTGGGAAGTCGTCAGTCAGGAGTCGGTTCGTCCTGAAGTCGTCCCTGGGACTCGGCCGTGAGTGGCTAGTCGGTGGCCTTGCCGCCGACTCCTCAGGAGGTGGCTCTTTGTCCTGGGGTCTTGAGGGGCGCAGCCTGCCTCGATGTCTTGAAAGGTTCTGGGACTCGGGTTAGCCTCCCTGTGGCCCATTACTCTGATAGTAGTCCCCGAAGCTGATGAGGCACCGCGGATGATCGGCCGAGGAGCCTCAGCAGTTTCTCTTTCTGGGTGCCCGAGACATGGATCTTGCTTGACTTCTGACGGGCCGGCTAGAAGGATTCAGACTCGCCCAACTCTGACTCGCACAATATTTCGAACATCGCAGCGGGATCCATGTAGCGTGCTGGCTAAGCCTCCAGGCCGCCGCCCGTTCCGGGCCTGTCACGTGATAACACGCGGCCGGGCCAGTCTGCCAGCCTACGCGCGTGACGGGAAAGGCCTGTAGGCGGGGCCCGCCACTACCATGCCTTGGCGCCCGAGCGGATCCGCTGTGGCCCAGGCGGACGGTTGGGATTCCCGTGGAGTTACTGTGCGTAGTAACTTTGTCGTGGAAACGCGGGGGTCGTGGGGCCGTGGGCGCAGTAAATCCCACGACCGCCCCCTCGGCTTCGCAGCCCATGAGGCTATAAGTAGGGGGGGAGGGGGGCGCGGCAGAGCACGCGCGCCCCTCCTTCCCACTACTCCTTGCTCTTCTCCTTCTTCTTCTTCTTCGCTCCGCCGCGCGCCCAAGCTTTGCCGAACGCCGCGGCGATCTGCTCACGATGAGTTCTTCTTCTGCCGCCGCGCCTCCCTCGGTGCATTCCGGCACCTAGGACGGCTCAGAAGTTCACGACGACCGCATCGAGTTCCTCCGCAAGACTCGTCGGCTCCCCGGTGAAGATTACGTGGGGGTGCGTCTTGCGCCGAGGGGGGAGATTTCCCCAGCGCCGGAGGAGGGCGAGCGGGTCATCTTCCGCTCGCACTGCCTGTGCGGATTGGGGCTGCCAGCGAGCAGCTTCTTCCGCTCTTTTCTGGAGTTTTACGGCCTTCAGCCGCACCATCTCACGCCCAACACGGTGGTGCTGTTGTCCGCCTTCGTGGCCTTGTGTGTAGGCTTCCTCGGAGTCCTCCTCACCCTCGAGCTCTGGGGGAGTTCTTCTTCTGCAAGCTCGGCACCCAGGCTGCAGGCGTGCCGGCTCAGTGTGGCGCATTCATCGCCATGCGGAGGTTGGGGGCCGACAACCCCTTCCCCACCATCAAGCTGATAAAGTCGGTGAAGATGTGGCAGCGATCGTACTTCTACGTGAAGAGTGTCTTCGTGGGGGGCGATTGGGTCAACCTACCGGCCTTCGAAGCCGGCCCATCGGCTGGGAGATTGCCCAACTGGTCGTTCCGGGCCAAGTCGCTGACGCTTGCGGGAGCCGGCGCCGTCACACGACTCCGAGTGCTGACACAGTCGGAGGGCCTGACTGGTTCGGACCTGCTGGCTGCCTTCGTGCCGCGCCGAGTTCTCCCGCTCCAAGGCCGCCCCCACATGATATGCCAAATGAGCGGGCGCCGTGACCCGAGTCGGATGTGCACCAAGGACATGCCTCACGAGGAGTGGCCTACATGGTGAACTACCTCTCGGACAGCAAGCTGCTGGAGGACTGGCGGTTCGGCAAGGAGCCGTACTCCCACGCCAACCCCCCACCTACAGTGAGTTGCCCTTTCTTTCTTTATTCGAGTTGTCTTCTTTCTTGCCGAGTCTGTTTTGTGCGACCTGACCAGTCGGCTTTGGTCAGAATCCCCTCCTCCATCCACCAGCCAGCACCTCGGGGCCGGCCGGCGAGTTCCTTGCCGTCCGGGCGGAGAGCGACGTCGACGACCCCGATCTGGGGGTGGCGGCTTTGGAAGACGACGCCGAGGGAGGAGGCGGCCCGCGGCTCGGGGCCAGTCTAGAGGACTGGCCTGACGATGATGAGGAGGTCGCCCCCCGCCACCGGCTAGGAGCCAGCCATCCTGGTGCGGGCTCTTCTGCCGCGCTAGGTGCCCTGGGCGGCGGGAAGAAGCGTAGGGCCGTGCCGACCTTGTTCGGCAGTTGGCCGAAGAAGCCCAAGAGTTCGGCTGCGGCGACCCGGTGGGACGAGGCGGCTGCGAAGGCCATCCGCTTCCGTAACGAAGTGAAGAAGCCGCCACTGGTCTCCGCGTGAGTATTCCGTCTCAACGCTTTATTCTTTCTTTGTGGCTTTGTCTGAGTCTTTTACTTGCTTCCCTTGCTCCAGGGCTCCCCTCACTCTTGAGAGGGTCGTCGCCGCCTCCGTCATGGGGTCAGCGGAGACGTTCGCCACCACTCGGCGGATTGACCCCGCCGCCGACCTCCGGGAGGCGATGGAGCGGAATGCGCTGGAGAAGCGCAACGAGGAAGAGGCCGCCCGCCTGGAGAAGGTGGAGGCCGATAAGGCGGAGGCCTCCGCCAAGAAGAAACTGGCCGAGGCCAAAGCCGTCGCCGCGACGAAGCGGCAGGCTGAGGAGGCCGCGCTCCGCCAATCGGCGGTGTTCTTCACCCTGCTAAACTCTGCGCCGCCGCCTCCGGAGTTCATGGGGCAGACTGGGGAAGCCGGCTGCGAGAACCCCATCCTGGAGAGGGAAGGCGGCGACTCCTCCACGCCGGACGTGATCGTTCCGCCGCCACCTCCGCTGCCGTCTGGGGGCGCGCAAGGCGAACAGCCGGCGGACCCGCCGGTGCCACCGACTGAAGATGAGGCCGTGGCGAGGCTACTCCAAGTCGGCTCGCCAACGCGCCGCTGCCTTGAGAAGGCGACTTCGGCGCCACGCCCCCTGGAGACCGGCACCGCTAGCTCGGCGATCCTAGACGCCGAAGCGACGAGCGCCGCGCCCATTGGGTGGGTGCGAGGAGGCGGCATAGGGCCGCTGAGCCAGGCGCCTCTGGACGTCCTGACGAAGCTGCGAGCTGAGGGCGACGCGATCCAGAATTGCACCAAGGCATACCTGGCATCGCGAGCAGCCGTACGGGTATGCTTTCTCTTTGGTCCTCTTTTTTTTTCTTGTTTTTGTTCCTCTGTGGGGGCGCGCCAGCGCACCCACTGGGTGTAGTCCCCGAGTTTCGGGCCGGCTACTGAGCAGGCGGCCCGGAAGTCCAATTAGTGAGTTCCGGGTACTTACTTTTGTCTGAAATATTTTGTCGCAGGACTACCACAACCTCTGTGTTACTGCCTTCAACCGCAACGTTGAAGATCTGGGCAAGCGGACCGCTGACTTGTCGGAGAGCCGGAGTGAGTCTTTTTTCTTCTTTGTGGGGGCGTGCTGGCGCACCCACAGGCTTTAGTCCCTGAGATTCGGGCCGACTGCTGAGCAGTCGAGCCGGATCTCCCCGGGGACCTTCTTTACTGATGACTTAACGCCTTCTTTCTTCCTTCTCTTTAGAAGCCAACGATGTTCTTCAACAGCAGCTGAGCGAAGCCAACTCTGCGTTGCGCGCCAAGGGGTAGGAGTGCAGCAAGCTCGCCACAGAGCGCGATCTGCTGGCCACTCAATTGGCAGAGCAGAGGGAGCTGCTTGCGAAGACGTAGAAGGGGGCGGAAGAGGCGGAAACCGCCCTCCTGGCCGAGTTCGCGAGCGAGCGCTCCTCCTGGACTGACAAAGAGACAATGCTGGCATCCGGCTTCCATGAGATTGAAGACATTGTTGATGGTGAGTTTCTTTACTTTCTTTCTTCAAGCTGCCGATTATAAATCGTGCCGACTCCTGATTCTTGACTTGTTTCTTCATTTCTTCTGTCTTGGCAGACTTCTTCCCTGCGCACTCGCAGGCCGCCATCCAAGCCATCGAGGCTGACTGTGAAGGTCGGAGGGCGGAAGGTGCAGAGATCGCCGCCGACGCCCCCTGAACTCTTGATGAGCATATCCTGAGCATCGAGGCTCGCCTTCGGCCGACTCACCGGATGCTGCGCTGGCTTCAACGTGTCGGTGCCCAGGCGATTGCCGCCCTGTGGCCGAACATGCAAGCTCCGCGCACCCCCAGCCTGACTGCCGACTGGCTAGAGGTCGCGGCTGGTCGTCTTGAGGCCTGGAAGGGTTCCTCGGCCCGAGCTGGAGCGCGTCAGGCCTTGGAGTTCGTCAAGGCATGGTATCCGGGGCTGGATCTAGACCGGCTGGCCACACTCCGGTCAGAGGCCCAGCCGGAGCTGGCAACCGCGAAAGACGCCCTCGTCAAGCGTGCCGCAGCGATCGCCGAGTACACCGACACCAGCATCTTCATCCCCGAGCGGTCTGAAGACGGCGAGGAGGTACCGCCGGAGTGGTTTGGGATGAACCCAGACTACGGCGAGGACTCGGCGGAAGTGATCGGCTCCATCGTCGAGGAGGAAGGCGAGGCGGAGGACGGTGGCGAGACGGAGGCACCAGAAGATGGGGCAGACGGCCAGCCTCAGCTCGATCACGCCTCCAGCAACGAGCCGCGTGCGACCGAGCTGACTGCCGCTGGAGGCGATCAAGCCGAGACTGCCCGGCCGGCCACCCCAACGCCTGACGCTGCCACCTCCTCCGACCCTCCGAATCCGTTTGCTGCTTCCTAAGCTGCCGCCTTATTTTATTTTATCTGCTTTAGTAGTCTTGAAGAACTTGTTAATTTGCACAATTCCACTCGCGGGGTGCATTTTGAACTTCTGCTCGAAGATTCGGCCAAGGGCCTATGCTATGTAAATATTTATCCGAGTTCTATCTTTTCTTGCTCATTGCTCTTTTGGCCTTTTCCTTTGCCGATTTCCCTTAGTTGCCTGTCTTGCCAGTCGGACAGCCGCTCTGCGGACTGCCGTTGGATCAAATGCTTGGCTACTTTGGGACGGCAAGTATTTAGCCGTTTTAGAGTTTTTTAGCAAGTTGAACAGAAGGCGGTGAGCCGACTGCTTAATAGTCGGTTTGTGAAAATAAAAAAGGAAGGCTGGAAGCCGGCTTTAAGCTATGTTCTATGCTTTGAGTCCTTAGCCATTTTTCATGTGAACGCCCATTCTTCCTTACTCCTGCCCACCGTATAGTCGCTCTGCGAGCTGCGGCTTCTGATAGGAGACGGCTTAGGCGTCACACACTACTTGTCCGGCTGCAGGAAGCATTTCATAGTGCAAGGCGGCAAGTCTCCGGGCTGACCTGTTGAGCCCGGTGCCCAGCGGCAATCAAAGAGTAACATACTCGTAGGCATAACTTTTATCATATAGACAAAAGAGGGCAGTCCCCGAGCTCGTCTCGGGGGGCTCGAAGTCTTGGTACTCTAATACAAAAGGTAGCGTGGTACATACTGCATCAACTGTAAAATCTTTGGAGGAGATTTGCATTCCATGGCCGCTCTGTCTCTTTGCCAGAGTCGTCCCTCTTGCGTGCTCGGGGCTTCTGAGCGTCAATCAGGTAGTAGGAGTCGTTGCCCAGCACTTTGCTGATGATGAAAGGGCCTTCCCAAGGTACTGACAGCTTGTGCTGGCCGGCTGTTCGCTGGATCAGCCGTAGCACAAGGTCGCCTTCTTGGAAAGATCTTGGCTTGACCTTCCTGTTGTAGTATCGGCGCAGGCTCTGGTGGTAGATGCTGGACCGGCTGAGTGCCAACAGCCGGCCCTCTTCCAGCAGATCGACACCGTCTTGACGTGCTTCTTCTGCTTCCTCCTTGGTGTACATGGTGACTCACGGGGAGTCGAACTCTATGTCCGTTGGGATGACGGCTTCGGCACCGTAGACAAGGAAGAAAGGCGTGAAGCCGGTTGACTTGTTTGGAGTCGTGCGCAGACTCCAGAGGACGGCTGGCAACTCATCGAGCCAGCAGCCAGCCGATTGCTCCAGAGGCTCGACCAGCCGGGGCTTGATGCCGGACAGGATGAGGCCATTCGCTCGCTCCACCTGGCCGTTTGACTGTGGATGGGCGACGAACGCTAGGTCCAGTCGGATGCCCTGTGTTGCGCAAAAACGGGCCAAGGCGCCTTTGGCAAAATTTGTGTCGTTGTCGGTGATGATGCTGTGTGGTATGCCGTATCGAATTGTGATATCGGAGATGAAAGTCACGGCAGTCAGACCGTTCAGTTTCTTGATTGGCTTCGCTTCTATCCACTTGGTGAACGTGTCCATTGCGACAAGTAAGTGAGTTAAGCCACCTCGCGCCGTCTTGAATGGTCCCACCATGTCCAGACCCCAAACTGCGAAAGGCCAGGCAATGGGGATGGTCTTGAGTACATAAGCCGGCTGGTGCGGCTTGGAGCTGAACTTCTGGCACCCTTTGCATTTTTGGACCAGTTCCTTGGCCTCTTCTAAGGCAGTCGGCCAGAAGAAACCATGTCGAAAGGCTTTGGCGACGAGTGCTCTTGAAGCCGCATGGTGGCCGCACTCGCCTTGATGGATGTCTCTGAGAATTGCTTGGCCTTTGCTCTGGCTCGACGCAGCGCTGGTAGACACCAGTGACGCTGCGCCTGACCAGCTCTCTGTTGACTATGGTATAGGCTGCCGCTCGGCGTTGTACTTGCCGAGCTGAGGTCTCATCAGTCAGCAGCTCTTTGCTCACCAGGAATTTGAGGATGGGCTGGGCCCATGAGGGTGCTGCTATTTCTTAGACTGCCAGAACTGCGACTTGGACGAGGGCGGCTGGGCTGGGAGGCGGCGGGTTGGAGTCAACAACTACTTGCTGGGTTAATGAAGTCCCCAGGCCGACTGGCGCGGCTCTTGGGCCGAGTTCTAGAGTCTTCGAGCCCGCCGCCGTAGTCCCCGGGCCGGGTACTGCAGTCCTTGGGCCGGCCTCAACTGTGGCGGCTTTGGAGCCATCTGCCAAAATCCCCGTACCGTCTGCCGGGGCTCTGGAGTCGGATCCGACTTCTTCGGGAGGAGCCGGCACGAAGATGGAGTCTAATTCTGGTGAAGGCTTGACAGACGGCTTGAGGAGGCGTTGAAGGGCGACGTCGGATGGTATTGCTTGGCGGGTAGAGCCGATTCGTGCCAAGGCGTCTGCTTGGTCGTTGTCGTTTCTTGGCACATGGAGGAACTCGCACCCCTCGAAATACCCACTGAGTTGCTGCACGAGGAAATGGTAACTCGCCATGTTTGCATCTTTGGCGTCCCAGTCGCCAGATTACTGTTGGACCACTAAGTCCGAGTCACCATAACACAGGATCCGGCGAATGCCAAGTTCTTTGGCAATCCGGAGCCCTTGAATGAGCGCCTCGTACTCGGCGGCGTTGTTGGAGGCGGCAAAATGGATTTGCAGTGCGTATTTGAGATTGTCGCCTTTAGGGGAAGTGAGGACGACGCCGGCTCCCAAGCTGGTGCGCATCTTGGAGCCGTCGAAATGCATCCGCCAATGGGTGGAGTCGGGCACTGGAGGTAGGTACTGGGTCTCGGCCCAGTCGGCGAGAAAGTCGGCCAGTGCTTGTGACTTGATGGCGGTGCGGGGCTGGTAGTAGATGGTCTAGGGAGCCAGCTCTATGGCCCACTTGGCCACTCGGCCAGAAGCATCTCGGTTTCCGATGATCTCGGCAAGTGGAGCCGTGCAGACCACAGTGATTGGATGCTCTTGAAAGTAAGGCTTCAATTTCTTGGTGGTAAAGTGTACACCATAGCACATCTTCTGGTAGTGGGGGTAGTTCTGCCTGGAGGCCGACAGTACTTCGCTCAGGTAATATACCAGTCTCTGGACAGGTAGTGCCTTGCCTTCCTCCTTGCGTTCCACTACAATGACTGTGCTGACTACCCGGCTGGTGGCGGCGATGTACAGGAGCATAAGTTCCTTAGGAGTCGGAGCCGCCAGAACGGGTGGAGTAGTCAGCATCTTCTTCAACTGGAGAAAAGCTTCGTTCGCCTTGTGTTTCCACTCAAAAAAAGTGGTCTTCTTCATGAGCTGTATAAGGGGAGAGCTTTCTCGCCCAGCCAACTGATGAATCGGCTGATGGACGCCAAGCAGCAGGTGAACTTTTGTACATCCAGCAGTCGGCTGGGTACCTCCATCCTCTCAATGGCCTTGATCTTTACAGGGTTGCATTCTGTGCCACGTTCGGAGACCAGGAAGCCAAGGAGTTGGTCGGCTGGTACTCCGAAGACGCACTTCTTGGGGTTGAGCTTGATCTGGAATCGGCGCAGGTTCTCAATGGTCTCCTTGAGGTCTTCCAGCAGTGTTCCACGCTTTTCTGTCTTCACCACCACATCATCCACGTAGACGTGGGCGTTCCTGCCGAGCTACTTGAGGAGGCACTTCTGCATGGAACGTTGGAAGGTGGCACCGACATTCCTCAAGCCGAACGTCATGGTGAGGTAGCAGAAAGCTCCAAACGGCGTGATGAAGGCGGTCTTCAGTCTGTCAGCTGGGTTTAGCTTGATTTGGTGATATCCTAAATATGCATCCAAAAAACTCAACAGCTCGCATCCGGCGGTGGAGTCTATCACCTGATCAATTCTTGGCAGAGCAAACGGGTCCTTGGGGCAGGCCTTGTTGAGGCTCGTGTAGTCAATACACATCTGCCACTGCTTGTTCTTCTTCAGTACCAGGACCGGATTGGCTAGCCACTCTGGGAAGAATACTTCCATAATGAAGCCGGCTATTTCTTCTCCGACAACTCTTCTCTTCTCTTCTGATAGGCGGCGCAGGGGCTGGCTGACCGGCTTTGCATCAGATCGGACATGTAACTTGTGCTCGGCGAATTCCGTCGGTACACCTGGCATGTCTTTGGGGGACCATGCGAAGATGTCCCGATTCTCACAGAGGAAATCGACGAGCTCGCCTTCCTATTTGCTGTCGAGGTTTGCGCCTATGACAGCGTACCTCTCTGGGTGCTCCGGATCCAAGGGTATCTTCTTTGTCTCCTTGGCCGGCTTGAACGAACCCTCAGCCTCTGACTCCTTTGGGTTGGGCGATACCTCTGGCTGCTTGCCGGCCATCGCCACAACCCGCTCAAGGAGCCGCTTCTCGGCCGCGATTACCAGGGACTCGGCTAGCCGACTGCTCTCAGCCGCACAGGCA